>NC_090921.1:1015100808-1015403839 GCF_040938575.1 Ambystoma mexicanum | reverse complement strand
GGACAAAATCAGCGGGACAGGATCAGCTGGGCAGGGACTAGATACCAAAGGATAGTTCTGGTCACCGGATGGCACAGGTACCTCCTGGATGCAGTTATTGTGCAACAATTGGTGGTCCGCAAGCCAAGCTGGTGTCAGGAGGCTTCCCACAAAAATACCACTGCTTCTCCCTTTTGGGTATTGGGATTTTAGAATTGAGGCCTTGCTGGAAGGGTTAGCAATGCTTGGCCTGGTAGTTGGATCTGGAATCTGGATCAGTGCAAGATGAAGGAAACTGGAACAGGATGCAGCGCTGGGAATCGGGAAGAGAGTGTGTCTAAAGTCTTGTCGGGTGCCCTTATTTATTGTGCATAATGACATTATTAAAGAATATGCTGGGCTGGGTTAACTAAGTATGCCCCTAAACTACTTGGATTGGGCAGGGGTGCTAGTCTCCGCCTCTCTCTCTCTCAACTGGTTGGATTTCCAAGGGAATGATGTCCGGTTTATGAGGTGAGTTTTACAATGTCCTAAAACTCCCACATTTACTTTACTGAAAATCTGATTTTGCCAAAAACACACATTTACACCATTGCAATCTCTTGGCAAATTATACACACAGGTTGCATACTATGTGCAGTACATATCGGTACAATCCTCAAGTCTGTAGGACCTTGTTTCGCCCTTCTGATTTTTGTAATTTTAGGGATTAAAGATTTGGCCTAAAATTCCTTAATTTTATACACGGATGTGAATTATCCCATGGGATGTATGTACAAAATTCTAGGGTTGCAACATTGATACTTTTCGATTTATCCTCAATTCTTTGCCCTCTATGTCCCCAATGTGTCAGTGAGTTCTACCATGTCTCTAAAGAAAGCACCAAAAAATTAGTTTTAAACTGCAACATTTTTACAATTTTTCAAAGTCTTGCTGCAAAGATAGAAGTCTTTAAAGTTTATTCCTGATTGTCTTTGGGACCAAATGGCATTCTTTGTTCCTGGGTCAATTTCTTTTTCGGTCCTTCAACTGCTGCCAACTGTCATTTAATTTAGAGCATGGTGGGGGTTTCTCCCTTGATTGAAGTTATATTGCCCCGTCACATTTCAGATTTCCTTCCCTTAGAGCTTCATTGTCAGACAAGTCTGTTCAACTGTAATAAAAAGCCCCCTAATCATGGCTTTGGCTGCTTCCCAAAAATATTTCTGGTACACCTCTCCCATGTCATTGGTGGCAAAATAGAAGCACAATTCCTTATTGACAATTTCCTTAAAAACCGTGTCTCTAAACATAGCCACCTTTTGGCAAACTTACCGGGTGGCCTCCATTCGCCATTTCATTGTGACCATCTCTTGGTCCGACCAGGTGATGCCCTCACCCAGGGGTTCAGTCACAGTATATCTCTGTTCCTGGGGGACCAGCAGTAGATCTGTCTTTGTACAATTACCATGTGGTGGGGAGAAAAGTGTCGCCTCCCACCAGTGGGAATCCTGCCCTCTATGCCCTGCTGACGTTCCACAGCAACAGTATAGCCACCCCTTCCTTTTTTGGCTCCTTGTGCAAGGCCCAATACACCTGGCCACTCCTTACTTTTCGATCTTTGCTCCCCTCCTTGCCTAAAGTGGTTTCCTTTTTGAAGCAAGAGGACTGACAGGTGGGACTTGCAAAACATATTACCATAGCGGAGACCTCTTGGACAGAGACTTCAGGCCTTTAGCATTGAGTCTCAACCTTGACCTCAACCATTTCCTCTTGTCAAGATGAGACTCTGCGATGACTGTTTACCTCCGTCCCCAAGCACCGGCCAGGGAGGGACCAAATGCTACTCCCTGGCCAGTTATTGAGGCCACAGGTGCAGAAATCAGGAACACGGGTACCCAGGTAGCTGCAAATGAACAGGTAATCACACGTGAATTCCAAAACAGAAATGTGAAAAAACAGCCCATTAACAAAGGAATGAAATGACACCTACCATGAAATGACACCTACCAAGGTATTGCCTGTGAAGATGCACTATGAAAGGCGAATCTGTGTCCCTCCCTTGGGTGGTTACCGGTAAGAAGGGGCCCCAACAGCAGCAAGATGCAAGCGAGGAGCCACAGAGATTCATAGTACCCAGTACCCGCGGTGGTCCTTGGATGTTACCTGTACCTGATGATGGGGAAGGGATGAGTCTCCCAGGAGGCACAGTGCAGTGTTGAAAATAACCTTTGCCAAGCGGTAGTCCAAAAAGAAGTCTGTGATCCGATAGCCAGAAATTCAAAAACCGTGAAAACAAGAACTCCAAATCACCAAATCCAAGGGGATATGCAGAATCGGGTCCAGAATGCGTAAGCAAGGTCCAAAAACCGGCGAACAGGATCCAAATAGTCCAAAACGCCACTCGCTGCCAAGAAAACAGCTGCGAAGCGTGCAGTGTGTTGCTGGCATTTTTATACTGAGAACTTCCTTATAGGTCACGTGAGTGCGTCCTCACAGGATCACGTGAGCGATGCTGTGTACTCACGTGACCAGGAAGTAACAGTAGGCGTGGGTGGCGGCTTGCTTCGGCTGTGAATTGAGAATCTTGGTGGATCCTCCCCCCCCCCCCCCAGCGACACTGCGGCCAAAGCCGCCAGGTCCTTGGATACTGCCATTCTCCCACGGCCTTTCGGATGCAGCGAGGTGTCGCCGTGGCATCCCGCTGCTGTTGGGAGGGAAACCTGGAGCAGGTACTATGGTGTGGGGAGGATCTGGGCAGGACGTGTGCGGGAGCAGTGGAGGATCTGGGCGGGATGCGTGCGGGTGCAGGCAGGACACCTCTGTACCTGTAGCCCTCAAGCAGCCTCTGCACAAAACCACCAATTTTGATTTCTACATTGGATAAATACAAGTGTGAAAAGCCCCCAACATCCTCTTCCCGGCTGCCACATTCCCTTCCCTCTGTTACTATCAAGACTCTTCCTAACATCCCCAACTAACCTAACCATATTGAGATGCCTAGGGTGATCCAGGCCACTAGCTCAACAAAGACCTACTCAGCTTTTAATGCATGTCTACTGTGATGAATCCCAGGGTATTATCACTACTACTATTGGGGAGGCCTCTTTCCATGAGGCCAGGCAGATTAGGCGGCTACCCGATAGTCCCCCTGGGGGTTGTACTAAGCGGGTGGATCTCACGAGGAGGGTAACCCTTCATGGGACCAGTGCCAATGTGCCTGGGAGATTACAGTATTCACTTACCCCTTTGGTACCCCCCACTCAGGCCGCTAAGGTCCCATACCCTCTGTTATAGTTGAGTCTCTCTGACAATACTTGGAATAGGAAGAGTCAGATTTACCCAATCTTAACTACCACTGAGACGATGAGGGGGAAACCAGGAGGCAAAAGCACATTGTGGAACCAACACACACGGTACAATAGTCAAGCGGCAGCCCCGAACATAAGGAAAAGACTCCATGGTCTGTGGCACAAGCACTGGAGGGGCAAGGAACAAGACACTATTTCCGTGGACGGAACCCAAAGGCTGGAAATCGGGACGCGAAGAGGCATGACTATCTGAAGTCCCAGTGAGGTGGGGCTGGCCGGCAGCAGAGAGAACGGGGGCCAGGCTGGCGAAAGCCAACCGAGAATGAAGACTCGAGCAGCCGGAAACGTGAGGGACCATCTGGATCTGCGAGGAAGAGATTGCCGACCATGTCACCACCAGCGAAGCTCCACACCACCTCCCAAAGAGACACAAGACTGCCCTGAGAATTCCCAAAGTTAGGGAAAGGGTTGAACCGTTTGTTGGGGCACTGAGGGAGCTGAACACAATGAAAAGCCTCATGAATCTATCCCACAGAGCACAACAGGATAAAAGAGGAATCGCTCAATTTGATAACCTTGTAAACCACGTAAATGTAGCCTGAAGAACAGAGACGGATAAGAGGAATTGCACAACTTGATAACGAACTTTGTAAACCAGATCAACACATCCTAAAGAGCAGATGGCATATAGGAAAGATCATACATGTGGACACGCATGTTGAGAATACTCCAAAGTGAGAGTACATAGCAGGAGAGTACACCAGGTCGGTTCAAGTGGACCCTATGTAGAGCAGGAACATGGATCCCGCAGAGGCAGACAGTTTTCTTTAGTTAGATTGAAAGTTTAAGGGACTGAAATGGGTTTAGACACAGGATGGTGGACACTTTACTTTACGGACAACCTGACTGGATCCTTGGTATTTGAGATGGGGCAACCCCTCATAAAAAGTAGGGTAAGATAGGTTTTTCTTTTTCCTTTATTATTGTAAAAAAAATATCTATACCAACCAATTTACCACAACTGTGTCAAGACTCTTCTGCACCCTTACACCACTTAACACACAATGGCAGCAGCCCTGCTACATTTTCTGACTTTTTCTTATTGCACGAAAACATAAAGTTCTTGACTGTGAATTGGTGGTCTTCCTTGATCATTTGGTGCCAGTTTCTTTCCTGTACCCTCCAGATTAGGCAAATGAACTCTTAAACCTTTTCCTTAATTGACGCTGCCCTTCCTGGTCTTGAGATGCACCTTCCTTTTGTCAGTCCCATAGTAATTTCTCAGCCTTTTCCACTTGCTTTCTCTTATCATTCCCCTTTTGTTCAAAGGAGAGCGCAAAGGGGAACCTCCATCAGTACCTCACTCCTTCCGCCTGAAGCCACCCTTTTGGGAGGCGCGGGGATGCACTTTCTTTGTTGGTCAAGGCTGGTACGTGGAGAGGTCCTGGAATATTCATGGGACTTGCAAAACATTTTAATGGAGGCTCCTTCCCATTCTATTGTATAAACTTCCCATGCCCTAAGAAGGATCCCTTCTTTGTCACTGTAGTAGTGACACTTGGCAACCACTGAACGAGGCCTGATACTGAGCCGGCTACCCTACGCACCATGTTGCGCCGTGATTGGGGGGGGGGGGTGATACCGTGAAAGCATATATCTTGAGTGTGTCGGGCTGAGCGCTTTTTCAGCAGTTTTCCAAGTCTTTAGGCGATTCACCCTCTTTGTGAGGCAGCCCAAAAATATGCAAGTTGTTCCTTAGCTCTGTTTTCAACATTCTGGAGCTTGCTTCTGGATCTCTTCCTCTATTTTCAAGCTCCTTGATTCTCAAGCCCAATGTCTTTTCCACCACACCTGCAGAGAGCTTGTTGTTTTCCAGGGCCTCTACCCAACCTTCCACCTTAACCATTCTCTCCGTGATGCCCCCCAGGGAGGTCTGCACCTCTGACCTGACTGTGTTGTCCCCCTGCCAACATTGTTATTTTTCCCTCTGCTGGTTCTTGCGTCATCACACTCATCCTGGGGCCCTCCCATTCTGCGAAGCAACACACTATCCAGGGGGTGTTATTCTCTGTATTCGGTGCACACCTCTTTCCCTGTCTGCAGCGTAGCTCTTTTCTAGTAACTTGGGAAGTTGTTTGGGACCGGATCTGGACCCCCACACTGTCACCATGCCACCTCCACTGCTGTCTTCTCCTTTTTTTTTTCAAATTCAATTTTTATTGGCATCAGCACCTTTACAACTCAATGCAGGAATCCTGCGAACATCATTTTATTAGACACCACCCAAGTTTTCTCCTCACACCCCAACCAATTGTGTTTTTTTATCATTAAGCTTTTATTGAACATTTTGCTATAACCAAGAAACCAGATACTTTAGCACAGCAGGAAATCAACGACAAGAAGATCTGGAAAATCCCAACTCCCCCTCCCCCCTCCCTACCCAACAGTTGCCGAGAACAGACTGGGACCACAAACCCTGAGGAACTAAAGAAAAAACTTCAGCATGAGATCATGACACCACCCTTAAATGATCCAAATGCGTTCCAATCCACCAACCCACAAAGACAGAAGATAGCCAAAGGTTTGTTAGCAAAGAGCACACAAAACCAGATAGTAAACCATTCATCTGGAAAATTCTCAGTCTCAGTGCCTCACAGCCTTCATGAAGCAGTACTGGAGTCTAGTCCCGCAGAAAGGCTTCCATTTTATCGTGTGCCAGTGCTGACAGTTTCTCATAGGTAAAAATCACCCACAATTTCAACAACCAATCTGATTTGGATGGTGCTAACGTACCTTTCCAATTCTGCCCCAGAGCCAGCCTCCCCGCCCTCAACATATCCTTGATTACCTGCGGTAAGCCTCCTGTGTCTTCCTCCGAGGCTGAAACACCGAAAACTATTTCCAGAGGGCATTTAAGCATGGGAAAACCCACTATATCTTTAATCCAACTCAGAAGCTCCGACCAGTAAATTTGAGCAGACGGGCACTCCCACCACAAGTGAAACCATGTACCCAACTTGCCACAGTCCCTAGGGCACAAGGGGGAGCGAACCCAAAACATCTTTGACAACCTGTCCGGGGAAAGATGCCAAGCATGGAGTATCTTTAAGTTATGCTCCATAGCTGCAATGTACAGGGAGCCCGAAAAGAGGGCATCGTAAATTCTAGACCAGGTGGAATCCTCTATCACCGACCCAAGTTTTTCCTCCCAGAAGAGTTTAAACCCTTGTCTACCCTGCAGTTGGGCTGTAATCGAGACCTGATCAATTCTGGAGAGGGACCCCTGGCAAGAACAAGACTCTACAATCACTTTCTCGAAGGGTGTGAGAGGGCACACTAGCACCTTAAACCAGGGGGGTGATGTGAGGATACCTTTAATGCAGAGAAACTCGAAAATTGACATTAGGCGATCCCCCCCATAGCTTCTACCAGAGTCATACTCTATAAAGGAGGACTTTGGGAACAGTTGAACAGCCCTTTCCAGGCCAATGTCTGACCACAGCTGAGTGTTTCTTAAGCCTCTTTTACCTAGGCAGATGGGCGGACCCCAAAGTGAGGAGAGGTGAAGGCCAAGAGGAGAGGGTAAGATTCTCCTTGGATGGCTGCCAGAGTTCCCACAGAACCACTAGCGTAGGATGAGTTTTCACTCGACTGGGAAGCTCACTACCTTGGGACCACAGCAAGTCTTGAACTTTTCTGGGGTGCGTATGTGTCCTCGATATATGTCCAATAGGTGCGCAAGTCGTCCCGCATATGCTCCAGCAAGACACTAAGCTGTGCCGCCTTATAATACAGGCGAAAGTCGGGGAGCCCAAAGGCCCTCGGGAGGGTGAGAGTATCGTACCTGAAACTTGGATTCTTGCCATTGCAAATAAAACGCTGAATCATAAGGCGCAGAGACATAAAGTAAGACTCCGGAATCTTTGTGGGAAGAGAAGAGAGAGAGAAGGCTGGGGAGGACATTAATTTTAACGGACACCATTCGACCAAACCATGAGCGGGTCAGGGGCACCCACCTAGCAAGGTCCGACTTTATCCTAGAGAGAATTGGGGGGGGGGGGTGGAGGGGGGAATTTATTTCAAAAAGGGACCCCAGGTCTCTAGGAAGATGGATCCCAAGATGTAGAATGTCGGAACCAACTATCTTGATGCCCTGCACTGCACCTCCTCCCTCCTTGCCCCTGGAGCCTGACCCCACTGGCATTAAGCAGGATTTTGATGGATTCATCTTCAGGCCTGAGAAAGCACCTAACGACTGGATCAGGGAGAGGTGATTAGGGAGAGAAGTATCCAAATTAGTTAGCTATGCTAGAATGTCATCCGCGAAGAGTGAGTTCAAGGTCTAGCTCGCCCACCCTGATCCCCTGGTGTTGCCCTATCGCTATGTCAAGCGGCTCCATTGCAAGTGCATAAAGAAGGGAAAGGGGACAACCCTGTCTGGTGCCCCTGGAAAGAAAGTCTATCCGAGACTATGCCATTTACTGCTACTCTGGCCGAGGGCCTGTTATATAAGGTGGCAATCCAGCGGCAAATCTTTACACCCAGACCCATTCTTCGCAGCACCCTGCCCACATATGGCCAGTCAACCCGGTCAAAGGCCTTCTCCGAGTCTAAAGACAACAAATAGGCCTCCCAGCTGTTACTCGAGGCTTTATACATAAGGTCCGGGGTCTTTCTGATGTTGTCTGACCCTTGCCTGCCGGGTGTAAAACCCACCTGGTCACCGTGGACTAGCGCTGGAAGGTGCTAGGCCAATCTGTTCGCAAGTAGTTTCGCCAGGATTTTCACATCGGTGTTGAGTAGAGAGATGGGACGATAGGAGTGGCATTGAGAAGGGTCTTTCCCCTCTTCAGGAAGAACGACAATAAGGGCTGAAAGCATCGACTGAGGGAGGAGTCCGGAATCGAGAGCGGAATTGAACAGTTTGGCCAAAAAAGGAGCAAGGATAGCTCCAAAAGTCTTATAGAAGGAGACTGTGAAACCATCGTCCCCCGTGGTTGTGCCACCCTTCATCGAGGCTATTGTATCTACTACTTTCTGCAGGGAAATTGGATTTTCCAAAGGACCAGCCTGCTCCGGGGAGAGGCAGGGAAGCGGGAGGCAGTCTAGGAAGACATCAGCCTCAGCGCCCTGTCCTGAACATTCCGAGGAATAGAGGTGTTCATAATATAGACGGAAGAGCTCAGCTATTCCAGAATCTTCCGTACACCTACCTCCCCCGGGGAACCCAGCACATGAACTCTCTTGCTATTTCTGAGTTCCCTTAGTCTCCAGGCAAGGATCCTATCAGCATTTTCCCCCCCTTCTCCATATTTCGCTGTTTAAGAAAAATTGGTCTTCTCTCGGTTTGACCCACCAAGAGAGCTGCTAGTTGGGCTTAAGCTGTTGAAGTTCCGACCATTTACCCAGAACTTTTGGGACCCAAGCCCCCCCCCCTGGCTGGATAGCCTCTATTTTGCCTCTAAGAATTTTCTCCTTCCTTCCGCTCTCCCGCTTCCTCCTCGCTCCCATGCCAATGAGCACACCTCTAATCCTGGCCTTAAATGCTTCCCATACACCGGCAACCACCACCTCAACATTGTCATTCAAAGCAAAGTGTAGTCCTTTATCGCTACCACAGGTTCCTGAGATAGGACTTTATCCCGCAACAGATCGTTACATGACCACCTCGCTTTCTGGGGATGTTCTGAGGGCATCCCTATCTGGGCCCGAACTAGATCATGATCCGACCATGGGATCAACTCGACCCCAAAGCTAGATACCCTCTCCTTCAGTGAGTTGTCCACAAAGATGTGATCAATATGGGAGAAGGAAGAGTGCGGGCTAGAAAAGAAGGAAAAGGGGGGGGGGGGGAGGCGACCCTTCCGGGATGAGTGAGAATCCGAGATGCCCAGTGCTGAGTTTGTTATGAAAGGAGGCTGAGATCTTCCTCAGCCTCCGGGAGACTGTGCACGGGTGTTCAGATTTACAATCTACATCGGGTTGAGAACCATATTAAAATCCCCTCCCACCAAGAGAGACCCCTCCTTGAACTCCATGATTTTTGACTTAGTCGCTTCCCAAAACTGGTCTTGGCCTTCGTTCGGGGTGTAAACTGACACCAGCGTCACTTTATTGCCTCTGATTTCCGCCTTAACCATCACAAAATGGCCCTCTGGGTCCTTTCACTGTGAGTGTAGGATAAAGCGGGCTTTTGGGGAAACTAGTATTGCCACCCCCCTTTGTTTGGTCTGACAAGATGCTTGGTAAAGCCCCTGGACAAAGTTAGCTCTAAGAGGCCATTCCCTACCCCTCGTCCAATGAGTTTCCTGGATGAACAACACATGGAGTTTCAACCTCTTGAATTCCCTCGCCACAAGATCTCTTATGGGGAGAATTCAAACCTTGGACATTCAGGGAACCCAGGATCAGTGCGTGAGTGGATTCAGCCGTTAGGAAGGCGTTTGCTTCTGTCTTTTCCCCTGAAAACGCCCAAAGGCTGTACTCCCCAGGAGACTCCCCACATTACGATCTCAAAGAACAAAGATATGCCCCAGGGGACAGGTCCCAACTCGGCAAAGACATAAGCTTCAAATCCCAAAGCAACAATTGACAAAACCCCAACACACCCCCACCACCCACCCCCGAGCGCCTGGATTCCACGTGACCTTGTAAGCATCACCAGGATCAGGCCACCAGTGTCTACCTCCAAAGGGTAAATGCCCATGAAGCACAAGAACTACATTGCGCCCCCCCTCCACACCCCCTAGCAACAGAGGGATTGTCCCCCCCACCTCCACTCGTACCCCCAGCATTGCAGAAGTTATTGACACAGTAACCCCTTCACCTCGCACCAAGGGATCCAATAATGATCCATCATCCCCAAGAACCTTCAAGAAACCAAAACCCCCACCAGACAGATCTGAGTGCGTACAAATAACTAAACATAATCAGACTTTAGACGCACCCGGCGAGGGTGGGGACACCTTCCTATATTTCCTATGACCCCGCACCCGACACCTCTCAGAGGACCCTCTGAATGTCATCTTCCATGACCAAAGAATATTTAAAGCCGTTGTATTCAAATGAAAGGGAAAAGGTATGGCCCCATCTGTATCTCACTCCTTTAGATTGTAGCCATCTAGTTAAGGGACCGCACTGGCGGGCCAGAGTAAAGGCCGAAAGGTCTTGATAAATAGTCACCTTAGTGTCCTCCTAACTGACGGGGTCCTATTTTCTTGTCGGGTCAAGAATCTTAGGCTTCTCTGCATAATGATGAAATATAACTAGGATTGACCTGGGCCCTTTGTTTGGATTGCCCGCTCGATGAGCCCTGTCAATCGTAGGTTTGTTGGTGTTGCTCCCCTCAAACAATTGACTTATCATTGAGTTGACAATCGTGAGGATATCCGCCTGGGTTTCCCCCTCTCGTTCCGGCACCCCTAGAAATCTCAGGTTGCCCAGGCGCTCCATATTTTCCAAGTCGTCCAGCTTAAGAGCGCACTTTTACTCCCTTCTTTCCAGTTCCGAGAGGCGCATATCATTCTGGGATTCCAAAATGTCCACGAGAACTGGTTCGCTTCCAGGACCTGAACACGTTCATCAGTCCACCTTCTTGTCCAGACAGTCCAGCCTTTTGCCAATGTCAGCCCGAAAGCTGCGAATTTCCTCCAAGAGGGCAGCCATGTTCTTATTGACCTCCTGGGCATCCAGCGTCTCAGCTGGCGCCTTGGTTGCCATGTCGGGAGCGGTCTGGGCTGCAGGAGGGGTGTATCAGTATTTTTGGAGGGCTCGGGTCCAGCTCATCCAGTGGTCTACCAGGCATTCACAAGAGGGGTGGCAGGGGGGGGAACCAAAAGTAAATGGGGTAACCTCCAGGAAGAAGCACAAACTTGTAGAGGCTCTGGAACGACTGTGCGTGCCACCCAAGACCTCCCCAACCATGAGGTCAAACACAGGACCCAGCAGGCCTCCCGGGAAGACCCAGTCCAAAACCGAAAATGGGGCCACACGAAGGAGCCAGGCGGCAGTCTCTCACACTGGAGCTTCAGTCCCTCAGTTCATCTGGCTGCAAGCAAAAACTGATTCCCCAAACATGAAGGTTGTGGAGGTAGGGGAAAAATTGGTGGGCGGAGGTGGCAGGAGGCAAACATTAGGCACTACTAGTCCCCCTCTCCCCCACCACAGACCCCCTCAGCGCCAAAGAGAATCAGAGGAGCGATTGACACAAGACCGGCTCACCTGCTCCACTCGGTGCGGGGTGGGGCGTGCCTCACACAACCTCCGGAGCAGCTTCAGCGCCAGCAGGGGCCTCCCTGGAGAAGAGGTGAGCTGGGGGAGGGTCTTGCAGAGAAGGCTCACCAGAACATGCCCCCTGGCCGCTCAAACACAAGGCCCCGCGGGGGTGGGGGGGGGGGGGCCCTCTGCCGGACCCACTCAGGAGCCCAAAGGAGGGGCGTGGGCCGCACCCGCACCCAGCCTGGAGGCCACCGCGCTCAAGGTGCCCGCTCACAAGGTTAAAGTGAGGCAAAGGGCCGAGGCCGCCAGGTCCAGGTCGCAGCTCCCGCGCGCACCTCATGCAACGGCTCACCTCCTCCTGCAGCCATCGGACCCAGCACCCCGCAGTCCTCCTGCAGAGGGGGTGGCAAGTCCCGAGTCCTCCCACATCGGAACGCTTAGGCCCTGCCTTCTGCAACAGTGCCGGCGTCCCTCTGATGCAACACGTCGGCAGCCCGATCCAGGTCTCTCCCACACCAATTTCAGTAAAAAAAAGGCTCAACAGTCGCACTCCACTGCTTAGGGTCTGCTTCAGGGGTCACTACTCACTCCTGGGGGGGGGGGGTCTCGGGTCCGAAAACATACAGCCCTCGGAGGAGACTGTCACAGGAGTGTCAGAACATCTCAGCGCCACCTGGTGGTTCCCTCTGTCTTCTCTTCTAATCAATTTTCTCCTTGCAGCAGAGAGTTTAAAGTTTCCCCTGCAGCCGACACCGCTGAAGGCCAGTATCAACTCACTTAAGCACCAGCCGGCCTGTGGAACATTCGTCCCCACAGTTCCTCTCCCGCCAACACCTGTCACCCCTAGATTATGACTGCCATGATTGAGGCCCAGCCTGCTTCCTCTTTACCAGTTGTAGCGTGGACTAGGGTCCCCCTCTCTCAGCCACAACTGTTGGCACTGTCAGGCCATCTGCCCAGCAGCCCTTTCCAAATCCACATGCACCGCCTTCACTTCCCCAGAGCTCAACCACATCACAGGCCCCCTTCAAGCTGCTTGTCTCCTCACATACATCTCTGCGGGTCACAATCTGTACCCGCACCACAGATCTGCCTTTCCTCGAAGGCAGCTCCCTGGTCTGCTCTTTACCTCTGCTGTCCACTGCAACCCCACCTTCCACAGACTACGTGAGCACTAAAACATTCACGTGTGTCGGCAGGCTGCTCCACAGGCTGAGGGGCTGCCCCCACAGCACGGTCTCTGCTGAGGCCACCACCGACTCGGTCTGCTCTGTGGGTGCTGTGTGTTGCGCTGCCTTTTTTCACTTCTAGCACTGTACTTTGGTTACCCGATCAGGCTGCTGTTCGTTTTACACGCATGCCGATGGCAGAGCTCCTTTGTTAAGCAGCCATCTTGCACTTCTCCACCTAGCGGTCTCCCTTCTTACTCTTGATCACCTCCAATATACATCCTGACCGCCATCCCTGCTTTCTTGCTACTCCCTGAAGTGCACACTACCCTTACAATTTCTCACTTTTGTCTGGTCCCCTTGACAAAGTGTATTTTCTGGACACACATTATGTCCAATCTCACATTCTTGAATTCCCTCCTTGGCAGGAAATGTGTTGGGCGAGTTGAAGCCCCTAGTGTTGAAGGAATCCCACCCTAGATTACAACTCCTTCTCACTCTTCTTCCAAGGTTACATCACCTGTTCTTCCCCAAGTATGTCTCTACTAGCTCTGGTCTCCCACCTCCTCTCACTCTGGGTGGTGTGGCACACACACAGAGACCCCAAAGGATCCAAACATCTAAAACGCACACAAAAAACAGAAAATAAAAATGCAGAGTAATCATTGCCCTCTTGTTCCCATGCTATGTTCCTTTAGACCGATTGAAATCTTCATGCAACCGAACTTGGGCAGATGATTAATATTGTGGCCATCTGTTCCCAGTGCTTTCTCACTTTCTACTCAGCACGTTGTTTCTATTGGGGCTTGGCCAATGCTGCCTTTGCTCATTTCATTGTTGCTCTCGATCCGCCCTGCATAATTTCCCTTTTTTCATTTCTTTCTTTGAATGTTCTTTTTTTTCCCTTTTTCCTTTCTCTGCCCCTCATATTAGGGCATACAAGATCATATCCTGAATCTCCCCTCTCCCTTTCTCTCTGCTCTAAATCTTCCGTCTACCTCCCACTCTCTCATCCTTTCCCCTCTGAGCTTACATTTCACACCTCCTCCCTGTCCGTCTACTTCACCCTCGTATATCAACACCCATTTTCCTTTACTCTAACCTCTTCCAGTTAGCCTTTTTATCCTTTATTTTTCCCTTTCTTACCTAATCACCATTACCCCTTTTACCTGCCTGTCAATCGCACCCTGGCTTCGAATGGATTGTGTCCTCCAACATATTCCACATCTTTGACATGTAATGTCCACATCTGTGCTACTTACATTTTTCGGCAGAGGGCGTCCTGCGTCGATGTTGGGTCGATGTCCCTTGAAGGCCCCCGTCGATGGCAACGTCACTGGATGTTATAAATGAGACGCATGGCACCCGTAGCCTCGGTTCCGTTTCTTCCGCAAACGTGTTTGCTTCGAGAACTCTGTGCGCCTCATGTATTCTTCGTGAATGTCTTCTTCGTCTGCCCATCTGACTCCGGAGTCTGGCTTGAAGACTTGCAGTCTAAGATGTCGATTATGGACCCGCACTGCATTTGTTTGTGGTGTCTGGGCGAGAGTCATGACACTGACGACTGTTTGAAATGCCAGTCACTGACTGCTATGGCCTTGCGGGAGCATAAGGGGAAGTTGCAGGTAGGTCAGGCTACTAGACCCAGTAAGTCCTGAAAAGCTGCGAAAGGGGTGTCCACCGACAATTTGAGGGGTGACTCCCCTCGACTGGAGTCCTGGGGATCTCGATCCCGAAGAGTGGTTCCCGCCACTCATCCTCCTCGTCTAGGCATTACCAGAAGCGCCGTCACCGGTCGCCTTCCCCTTCCTTGTCGGATGATGGTGCTGCAATGGCTTGTCCCATGAATTCCTCCACGCCTGAGGAGTGGGAGGCCTTCAGGGAGCCTTTGGAAGAAGCCGGCAGGGAACAGTCTTGGTCCGATGCTCATGGGGCTTCGGGCCCGGGTCCTCGGTGCGATACACATCGGGAACCGCTGAGGTCCCATTTGGACAAGGTTCAGGTTGATCTCTAGAGACGTGCACAGTCCAGGCTCTGGTAAGGGCTTGAGGTCGGCATTGGTGCAGTGTCCATTGGATACAGAGGTTGGTGCTTTGCCTTCTATCCAGCCCTCAGCGCTGTTGTTGATGCCAAAGCCATTGGCGCCCTCGACGCTTTTGGGGCCATTTGGCCGGAATTTGGCAATGGAAGTCCCTGGTACTTTGGATCCTCCAAGGAAGGCTAAATCCAAGTCGGTGAAGCCTGTTGGCAAATCCAGACCCACTTCTGTCCCTAGGCAGGAGTTCTTTCTTCCTCTGGATATCTATCTGAGGATGAGAGGTCAGATATGGAGTTTGACCCTGTTGAGCCTGAGGTGGCTCCTGTCTTTTCCGGGGACAGTCCGTTGGAAGAGTTATGTCAATAATTACATGAAGCCAGTGGCTTAGACACATCTCCGGAAGTGGAGTTTGGCAGGCCTGAGCCTGGGGCTCATGCTGAATCCTCTTATAGGAGACTGATGGGTACGATTACTGAGCATCTTGGTTGGTCTAGTCCTCCGGATGCATTTGTTCAGGATGAGTTGACTGATATTTTGGATCAAGGTCCGTCCACTGACCCAGTGTTGCATTTTCATTTGACTTTGCAAAAAAGGGTGGTGGCTACGTGGCAGACCCTGGAGTCTGTTCCGGTGGTTATCAAGTCATTAAGAAATACCGCCCTTCCAGTAGCGACCCCCAGCTACTTATCCACTCACCCAACTCTCAAAAGTTTGGTGATTCAGGCGGCTACGGCCACCTCGAGGCAGGCGGCATACCCTACCATCCCTCCTGATAGGTACGACAAGCTCTTCGATGGTTGGGCACGCAAGGTGTTTTCTGCAGGGAGTATGGCGCTGAAGTCGCCCAACTCCACTTGTGCCTTGGCAAGATTTTCACACACTGTGGAATTGCGTCTCTAGCGGCTGAGCATATTATAGAGGGGGAAGAAGGGGATGGGTTCCTTGCTCTTGTACAGGATGGCAAGGATGCCATGTGTGAATCCCATCAGTCTGGGTGGGACACGGCCGACAGTGTTAGCCGGTCCATGACTGCGAGCACAGTTATAAGCAGGTTTGCGTGGTTGCGGAAGTCGGGTTTTGCTCCAGATGTACAGGCCCGTCTTCAGAACATGCCCTTTGATGGCTCTCATTTGTTTGGCAGCAATGCTGACTAGAGCCTTGAGGTTGCAGACCTCCAAAGCTGCTGCTAAATCTTTGAGCGCAGCAGTGCGTCAACCTCTGCCTTTTTGTCCTAGGGGACAACAGTGAAGGGGAGGTTCCTTTCGTTACTATTCCTCTTTTGGTAGGAGAGGAGCCGCCAATCAAAGGGGTCAAAGAAAAAGTGTCTGCGGTGGTCTGGGAAATAGGGATGCCAGAGCCACTCAAGCAGCAGCCTCTTTGCCTTCAGGCGCTGCAACAGCTGCTCCAAAACAGTTATGAAGCCATGGTTCGCCGGTTGGGGGCAGACTGTCTCAGCATTTCGAAGAATGGCAGCTATTACTTCAGATGCATGGGTTCTGGAGACAATAGCCCACAGCTACTGCCTTCCCTTCTTAAAGCAGCCTCACGACAATCCACCGGGGAGTCTCTTTGAAGCTTCCAGATCTGCTCCTTGTGCATGAAATCTTGACCATGCTGGAGAAAGGCGCTATAGAACTAGTGCCTGTAGCTGAGAGGAACAAGGGATGGTATTCCCCATATTTTTTGATTCCAAAGAAAGACTGGGGACTGAGACCCATCTTGGACTTGTGTTGGTTGAACAAGTTCCTCAGGACGGACAAGTTGAAGATGGTCACTCTTTCTCAGGTCTTTCAGGCCCTTCGACTTCAAGATTGGTTGGTGTCTCTGGACATACAGGATGCTTACTTTCATGTGTCGATTTATCCAAAGCATAGAAAGTACCTGAAGTTTGCAGCTGGCAGCTCACACTTTGTTTCGGGTCCTGCCATTCGGATTGAACTCCGCCCGAGGGTCTTCACCAAGCTAATTGTGGTGGTGGCAGCGTACCTCAGGTGAGGAGGATTCACGTCTATCCCTACCTGGCTGACCTGAGCATGTTCTCCTGAGCAAGCTCTGGATAATCTGTCTCACCTGCCGCTCTCTCCACAAGCTGGGCCTCTCCCTCAATTTCAAGACGTTGCATCGGACACCTTAACAGCTCCAATACATCGGGGTGGTGTTGGACATGTCCTTGGGAAAGTGTTCGCCTCCCAAGGTGAGGGCTCATCACATTGTACAGACGGTGGGCACATTTCTACATGCCCAGAGTCTTTCGCCTTTCGTATTCTTATGGTTGCTTGGCCTCATGGCATCCTGCATTTTTCTGGTGCTGGAGGCCAGACTGCAGATGAGATCCCTGTAATGGGTCCTCAAGATGCAGTGGTCCCAATTCTAAGGCAAGATGTCGGATCTCGTTCAGGTTCCACTCTGTCTCGCAGGATCTTATGTGGTGGGCCAGCGAAGGGAATCTGATGAAGGGGGAGCCATTTTGGCAACTGTTGGTTGGTAGCTCATGCCAACGATCTGACCGCCTGCGGCCATTGGTCTCCGTCGGAGTCCAAACGCCACATCAACCTGTTAGAGCGGAGAGCCATCAGGCTGGCCCTGAAGGCTTTTCTGCCATCTCTGCGGGGGAGGAGTGTCCTGATCATGACGGACAAGACAGTGGCCATGCATTACCTCAACTAAAAAGGAGGGGTAGGGTCACTCCCATTGTGCAGAGAGGCAATGCAGCTCTGGTTCTGGGCAATCCAGCAAGGAATTTGGTTCTCAGCAATTTTATCTGGCCGGAGAGGAGAATGCGGCGGCGGACGTTCTGAGCAGGCAGAGCACAATCTCTCACGAGTGGGAGTTGGCTCAGGAAGTCCTTCTGGAGATCTTCGCCCTTTGGGAAACACCACAAGTGGATTTGTTTACGACCAGTGCCAACCGGAAGTGTTAGAGATTCTGCTCAAGGGAATTTCCTCAGAGGAGCCTTGGGGGATGCATTCGTCGTGGATTGGTCATTCCCACTTCTGTACGTGTTTCCACATGATCCACATTGCTCCGGATTGGGCCAGGAGAGCGTGTTATTCGGACCTTCTAGAGATGTCCATCTGTCCTCCACGCTGTCTTCCCTACCGAGAGGATCTTCTTTCTCTCTCTCTCGCGGGTGGTGCTTGGGGGGAGGGGGGGGGGGGTGCCGGGTTCTCCATCCAGAGGTCAAGACTTTCAACCTTCACGCTTGTTTTCTGAAAAGTTGAGGTATAAGGATTGGAGACCTCCTGGGTTGACGTGATGGAGGTGTTGCTTTCGGCCAGGTGACCAAATCCCTGTATCGTTGGCGTAGGTTTTGCGACTGGAGCAGAGGACACAATGTCGACCCCTTTCAGTGTTCCATTCCCATGGTTCTGTCTTTCTTGCTTTCTTTGGCCCACAGGGATCTTCGAGCAGGTACCATTAAAGGCTACCTGGCAGCACGGTCTATCTTCAAGCGCACATCTGAAGACTGTTCTTATTTTAGAATTCCTTTGATTTCCTAATTTCTTAAAGGGCTCACTAATGTGTTCCCACCGTCCCCGCTTCAGGTGCTGGTATGGGATCTGAATTTGGTCTTGAAATTCCTGATGGGTGCTCCGTTTGAACCTTTGCACTCTTGTCCTTTGAGACTCTTGTCTTTCAAGACGGTTTTCTTGGTTGCGGTTACAGCCGCTCGAAGAGTGAGTGAATCGCAGGCACTTTCATCTAAGCCACCCTTTACTGTGTTCCACAAGGATAGGGTTGTACTCAGGGTACGTCCATCCTTTCTACCTAAGGTAGTGTGAGTTTCATTTAAGCCTGAAAGTGGTACTTCCTGCTTTCTATCCTCTCATCCTGGTAAGGAAGAGGAGCGACTCCATAGGTTGGACCCTTGGAGAGCTCTAAGCTTTTATATTTCTAGGATTTCCAGAGTCAGCGCAGACGATCAACTTTGTGGGGTACGCTGGACACCGATTGGGCCAGGCTGTTACCAAACAGACCTTGTCCAGGTGGATCATCCTCACCATTACTGAATGTTACAGATTGGCGGGAAAGGACCCTCCTGAAGGGTTGCAAGCTCATTCCACAGGGGGTGTGGCTACTTTCACAGCCCTGCAGAGGGGCGTTCGAATTGGAATATTTGTGACACAGCTACATGGGCTTCTATCCCTGTCACGACCCAGAACCCCACTGGCATGGTCAGGACCCGGGGTTCATTTGGGGCCCAAGGGCCTTGCATTATCATAGACTCTCTTGGAGTCAGTCCTGGCACCTTTGGCGCCAGGCTCATGTTCAGATTGGGACTGTACCGTGAAGGGACTACTTTTCCTGTGAAGGCCTGCAGCCAACATGGAGGCACCCATACAGTCTAGTTCCTAGGAACTAGACTGTGCGGTGCAGTGTTTTAGGGTGTGGTAGCCTGGACTTCTTTACCTGGACTACTTTACAGAGGGCTATATAAACCGCACCCAAGCTACAGAATGTGCTTTGCGTTATTCTGCAGCCAGCAGCATGACGCTCATCGTGTTCAGAGACCAGCACCTGGCGATTCTTGAATAGGGGACCTGCAGAGGAGACAAAAGAACATCATTAGCAGTCTCTGCTTACCTGCAACTTTGTATCCGTCGATTCCTGCTGCTCGCGATCTTCCATCCAGTTGGCGGCATCATCAGGACACCACGCTCGCACCGGAACGAAACACCTGGAGGGAGAGAGAAAGAAGGACAACGTTAAACAGGTTACTCACGGCATTCACAGCAGTAATCACAAAATCCTCACTTGGCTGGGCATTTCTTGACTGGTTCCGCTCCGGAAATCTTCACACGCCCAGAAAGACCATTGCGACCTGAAAAGGAATAAAGAATACAGGTTAGCAAGAAAAGACATTACTGCGCCGCACCTCACGCTTAACCTACCATCCATCATACGCTCCTGCGTCCATCACCCTGGCAGGAGCCTGATCCAAGTAGTGCACCCACCGAACCTCCGTGCACCTAAGGGGAAACGAACAAGAAAAGACATTATTAGCAAGAAAGGAAAGGAAGGACATTCAAAGACTGCTATAACCAGACTTCGCTCCTTAAAGACACTTGAATGGGTTAGCACCCGTGAAGTTAACTCGGTCGCTTCAACCCGCAGAAGACTACGCGCCCCTGCACAGAAGGCAGGACGGAGAGCACGCCAGACATCATAACGTGAGGAGTGGGCCATCAGGTCGAGTCCATGGGGCTGGTGGGAGGAAACAAAGTCTGTTCCTAAGTCCAGTCCTCCTGTGTTTTCAGGCCCGACCGCCACAGAAGGCATCGTCCACAATTGGGAACGTCCAAGGTGAATCCGGCAACCAGGGCATAAGGGAGTCCCCGTGGATACCAGGTGAGCGTAACAGCCCCACCTTTGTGAAACATTACTCCCTGGATACGCTCCATGGTCAAGATATGGCCTTTGGTAAGGCGGTTCTTTATTCTGCCATCTGATTGGGTATTCTAAATTCTTCTCCCTCCATTTTCGGGTACTGCTTTGGGAGTCTGTCAAAGATGTGGAAAACGTTGGAGGACACAATCCATTCGAAGACTAAGTTACTTACCAACCGGTAACGTTCTTTTGACTGGATGTTCCTCCAACGTATTCCACATCGCCCTCCCGGCCTGTCCCTCTAGAGAATTTCCTATGCTATTGCAGCTTGCGTTCCCACAAGGCTATGTGCAGTCAAGCAGGCATTGTGTACGGGCGGGTCACACGTTACGGAGGGAAAAACATAAACTCAGGCTACAGGTGCCGTGCGTCCTATTTATAACTTCTGGTGACGTTGTCATCAACGGAGGCCTTAGATGGAAATCGACCAGACATCGACGCATTACGCCCTCTGCCGGAAAACTTCCGAAGTAGCACAGCTACTTGGCCGTTACATGTCAAAGATGTGGAATACGTTGGAGGAACATCCAGTTGAAAGAATGTTACCAGTTGGTAACTTGTTCTTCCCCACCTTTTCTCTTTTCTTACTCCCTCCCATCCTTCCTCCTTTCCCCTCCTCCACCTTTCTTGTCTTGTTCTTCATCCTCCAACCCCCCTACTGTTCTTTGTTTGGATGGAGAAACCTTCCTAGCTTCTACGTATTGTAAGTCCGGTCATCTTTTAAATGATTTGGTGTTCAGTTTTTAAATCTGGTTCCGCCTGACATTTCTAGCCTACTGGCTTCTCTCCCTTCTTCCTGGATGTTACCAACATTCTTCTCAACTCTTTTTAATCCTTGATTCTTTATTTTGGACCAAATCGGTGATGAGCCTTTGTATGTCCTCAGTGAGTAATTTATATCTGATACCACCCTGCTCAAAGGGCCGGGAGAAAGGGCATTCCCATCTGTATCTGATCTTTGACTCTGAGCCACTGGGTTAATTCTTGGCTTAGTTTTAACCTCCCCAAGGTGTAGGTTGATGGGTCTTTGAATTTCTGAACTCTAGGATCAGAATTTTCCACCTGCCTGCGCCTTCCACCCCGGCCAGGTTTAGAATCTTGGTCTTTTCCACAAAGTAGAGGGTGCTGCGCACTATGACAAATCTCTGCAATCTTTTCCCCCCTCGTTCACCACTGTGTGCCCTGTCCAAGGTGATCTGCAGCCCTCAATCTTCGAATAGGTTGTTAAAAATGTCTTGGACCACACTTCTAAGGTCTCCTTTGCTTTCTCCAGGATTCTGAAGATCCATTGGTTGCACTGCCATTCTCTAGTGTCTATATTATAGATCTTAAGGTGTTGGTTCTATTCCCTGTATTTAACTTTAATTTCTTGACATTACTTTATGCTGCCAACTTGTCCACTGCAATTTGCTTCACCTCAAGGCATTGAATTCTGTCCTCCATTGTGTATCCTTTCTTTTAGGTTGTCCAGTCTCTTCCCCAACTCTGCTCTCATCCCTCTGACTTCTTCCAGGATTGATTTGAGATCTCCTTTGATAGCTGCAGGGTTATTCTCCACTTGTTCTGGTTTCTCACCGGTCAGGTCTGTCTTTTGTGTGAGATACTGTGCAGTAGGACCTGGAGCGTTTCAAGTCCCAGATGGTGTTACGAATAAATGATCTCTGACCCAAATAACCGGACAGATTGACAGAATATTTTGCTAAATACTACATTATCAGCTTAATAAAGTAGGAAACCTGGTGAACAGATTACAGTTCGCACACTCTCGAATACATTTTTGTTCCTCAAAAGCTTTATAAAACTCAATGTACGTCCGCTATGACATCATCCTACGTGAAAAAGTAAACTATAGGATGAAGGGATTGGATATGGGAACATATATACCGATAGCTTATTTAGGTGTTAGTAACATTATTGGCTGCCCCTTATCTGGTAGGCACGTCTTGAACTACTTCTAACTGCGTACAATTGAGGTAATAGTAGTATAACAGCAGTGGATTGGCTTCTGCAACAATGCATAGTACATTGCATAGGCCCTTATGATTGGTCGGCATTCTCTCCCAACCTTGGACATTTGGCCTGTTGGCAGCATGTAAGCAAAACCAAACCCAGGTGCAGGTAACAACGTTAAACAACTGGCCAATTAGCCTACCATCTCTAGTCAGTTAGGCCCTAAACCAAGGCTTCTTTGTAGTTGACCTTGCTGGCTGTTCTCTTCCTCTGAACTTTAATGGGAGTGAAGGTTTACATAGCCATCTTTGGCTGAAGCTTAATGAATTGGCCTCGTTTTCAGGACTTGCACCACGTGTGAAGTGACCATGATTTTGTCCTTCCTGTCCTTCTATTTAGTGCTCTTTTATTCAATTATACTGGGTTATTTTGCTCCTCTTGGACTCTGAAGATTTGGTTGCTCAGTCTTGCATATGCTTTCTGCATCTTTGATTGTTCAATACGTTGCACTTGCAAATGTTCACTCCTTTGCTTGAGTATTGCTTTGGTATTTGTGGCCTAAACAAAAATTTATTCTCAACAGTTTACCTATCAATCCAGGAAGCCATGTCAACAAAATATTTACTAAATACAAACTTTACTTCTGTGTCTAAAGAGACACCTTGTAATGCCTTTTGACCTGTAAATGCTAATATCAACTCTTACATTCATGTAATGTATCATCTGGAGTGGAACAAACTATCTCTTTTTTTTTAGTGAAAGATCTAGTAATGTTACGTTTTTTGTCTTCGTCACATCCTAATATGTTAACTGGTGTCTGCCGAGAATACAATAGGGGCATAGGCACGTCATGTTCTCGTATAGAGATTTGTAATTCGTCAGTAAAAGGAACTAAACTTATGGCCCCAAAGAATCACTGTGCATTCATGGCAATCCCAGACATTGGGTACTTCCCTCTCAAAAACAGACGAGTCGCTCCAGTGTATACAAGAAAGGAAAATGTCTTGCCTCCTATCATTACCCTGAACCTTGGTTCCTCTTGGGAGTCTGAAGTCACTGATAGTACTGAACACATGAGGTCGCTCTCTGGGCTTTCCTATTGGGTATACAAAATCATCCCTCTACCCGTGCAAGGATTTCCTCATACCGATGTCAGAGTCCCTATCCTAAGTGTGGATGCTTGTGGGGCTCCTGTATTCACATTCCATTGTGGCACAATTTCTTGTTGTGTCTGTGCCTGCTGGGTCTGTACCTTTTTTTGTGTTTTGCATAGGTGCTTCCTGTGGTTGCTCTTGTGGCGACTGATTGCAACTGAATTTATTGCGTTTGGTGTATTTGCGACACGTGTCAGATTCTGCATGTGATCTTGGGCATAATACTCCTGTGATTTTGTATTGTACTGTGAAGAATAGCCCATTCCACCTCTTGGTGCTTGCCATATCTGCGGTATGCCCCATCTACTTCTACACGTTTGGTACATATGTCCTGTCCTCCCACAATTCGACATTGCTGTGGCTGTCTGCCATTAAATCCTCCCCCCTGAGGGTTTTGAAATCCACCTCCTGTTTCTCTAGGTCATTCCCTCTACCTCATGGCTAGAAATTGTACCAACCTTAATCTATAGGGTACCCTACATTGCTTGTCTGCGTTGGCTGTAACATTTGTGTGGCCACGCCTTCACTGCTAGTCAATGCTCCTTCTATGGCAAATTTGGACAATTGTTTGAGTGCTAATTTAGCTTCTTTCTGCTTTCTATTCTCAATTCATAATCTTCTCTTGTAATTGACTATGATGTACAATGGTCAACTGTATTTTGGGCATGGCTTTAGATCGACCCCTACCCGTTCCTTCATCTGCCGTTGGACTGGCTCGGGCAGTCCCTGGCATAAAATGATAGAATAATGCTACTGTTTTAGCCCATGGGTCCCTCGTCTCAAGACGCCAATGTTCTTGAATCTCCTGAATAACAGGATCTTTGTCCTTGCCTGTTTTCCTTGTCATAATCACGCCCATATCTGTCAGGATATTGTACTCCAGGCACCCTCCATACGTCTGCTCTGCAATTGTTAAATGACACTCTATCGTGTTTTGCACTGTCGCACTCTCATATCCCGCTTGGCTCCAAATACCATCAGCTCTCCCCCCCCCCTAGAATAGCTGCTAGTAGGCCTTTTATGTCACCCACTGCCAACGTCATTGCCACTGTCATTCTTTCTAATTCATACATCCATTTTTCTGCACTAAATCTTTGTAATTTACATTACAAATTATCTTTGTCCATGGTATATCTGGTGGTCATCCACCCCTTCTCTAAGAATGGGAATTGTGCAAATCCTGATCTAAATCATACCCACCTACACTTCTTGACTTCTAGGTGGGGTGAGTTTCGTCTGTTCATCTTCGTCCTGACAATGACCTTAATCTATTTACGTAAGCTGGGGGAAATATCCCCTGCATTGCGTGACCGTGCTTGTGTTCGTTCCGAATATGGTGTCGGTTATGGTGTTTTTTTTTTTCTTTTGGGCTTTGACCATTTTACCCCCCTTTCTATGTTTGGATGTAGTGAAAAACAGCATGCGCCTTCTCTTCCTGCTCTTTAGCTTTTTTCCATTTCTTCATCTGACACATACCCAGCTGGTATGGCTGTTGTCCCTTTCCTCATTGAGATCTAGTCTACTTAAGAACAGCTTCTGCGCTCGACCATCCTTGTCATCCAATCTTTCTCCTATTTCTTTTGGTGAAGATCTTTCGATACTCCCTTTTGGTTTTATAACCAACTTTCTCCCTTATTTGCCTATAAAAAAACAAGCATTTTCCCTATGCCTTCTGCCTCATGTTCATCAGCCGATGTCTGTATCGTCAGTATCCCTTGCAGATCTCTGCGGGGCTGTTGTAACCCTCTCTTCTTCCCATCGCTCTCGTGCTTTAATTGGTATTATACATCTATTAACAATGTGTTCTTTTTAGTTGTCGCTTTTCCCCTATTCCTTCTCATCTCCCTTTTCCCTTCCTCTTGCCTTCTTTGTAACCTTTGTTCTCTCAATCTGTTTCTCTTCACTTTGCTTCTCTTATGAACAAAAGAATGACTAGAACTTCTTGGTTCTTCCTTTCACTTCCTTTTTCCTTCTCTTATTATGCTCTTTCTCGTTCCTCTTTTTTCTTCTTTCTCTAACATTAAGGTCCTTTCATCTAATTTGAGTAGTATCTGTCCGCCCATCCACTAGTTCTGTACTATTGTAATTTTGTTGACTTTGTCCTTCCCTTGTTTTTGTCGCTTGGCTTCCATCTCTCTATCCCTTATTTCATCACGCTCTTTATATGCATCGATTGCTGACATATTTCCCTTCTTTAATCTTTTCTTCTATACTGTCCGCACTGCAATAAGCGGGGGCGCATATGTCAGATTTACATACCTACCCGCTGCTTTTAACTCCTTTAAAGGATAAAATACCTGATGATCTTTAGTTGTACTAACATTTTTAGGAGGAGAAAGAGGAGCCGAGGGTATTACGTACTCCCCTTTATGCTGATGAAGCATCCACTCCTTTTCAGGCGGGTCTCATTTCTCGCGCCGATACATTTTCCATAGTTATAAAATGGCTAACCTTTTCTTTAACTCCTTCACTGTGTATGCAGCATGTACATATGTTATGTGTTGCAGTGCTGTTTTTTATAGCGAACTTTGTGGAGGCCAAAGCATGAACATTTTGTCAGCTGTGCCTTTACCATTCTGCATGCTAATTCCTAATCTTGGGTGTGTATCTCAGTAATGTTTTGCACAAGTGTAGCAGGGGAGTGCCCCCACCCCATAATGACAAGTCGTTTTTAACTGTCAATACTTCACAGTTCTTTTATTCTGTTATTGCTTTAATTAAACCACAACAATCAATCACCGGCCATGACCCCAAAAATTATTAACCAATTTTGAGGCCTATACAATGTTTTCCTTATTCCTTGATTTATAATTCTATCGATTCTTGTTGTCCTGCTCAACACTCTAGGAATCTTTCACTTACTATTTTTTTCTCACCTGTTATTCGTCAATCACTTATTTTTTTAGTCTGATAACCAGCTTGATTATTACTATCATTTTATGTTTTAGTTTAAACAAATCAAATGTTTTACGCTGACTTATTTATAACCCCAAACAAATGTGCACTATCATTTTCTAAAATCATATTCTTTTACTTTCTCTAGTAAAGGTAGCTCATCTCCAGTTTACCCATCTTGGAGTTTGACACTCATTCTTCATATCGGCCTTGCCCAAGGAATCCCCAAAGAATACCCCCTCTGGGAATGTAATGCATGTCTTTCTGTTCCCTTGGGTCTAGTGGTTGAGGCATCTCTGTTTTAAATCAAATCCTGTTGGTATATATATTTACACTTCTAATACAATCCCCCCTCTTATTTGTCACTTTCGATGCTCTATTTACATCCATTGCTCACTTTGACTCCCTCGTTATCTGTGCAAGAATGAACCCGCTCACCTTCAGTCCATGAGGCACCTGTGGGGACCGGACAGGCATTTCTTCAAAGGAGCACCTGCCGACAGTCATTCTCGTGCATGTTTTTTCTCTGCTCTCCACAGGAAACTCTGCTAACAGTGGACGATATCAGAAATCTGAGTGTCTGGATCAGAAACGTCTGCACCGCCACCAAAATGTGCAGTAGCACCTGGAGCATTCCAAGTGCCAAATGGGATTACCAATAAATGATTTTAGACCCAAATAACCAGACAGATTAAAAGAATATGGCAACATATGACTATTTTCAGTTCAATTAAGTATGGACACCTGGTGAACAAACAGATTGCAGTTTACACACTCTAGAATACTTTTTGGTTACACAAATGCTTTATACCTTTAATGGATGATGTCATCCCACGTAAAAAAAACTGTAAAAACCTATTGGACTAAGGAATTGGTTAGGGGAATATATACATAATTTCTGAAGCTTGTGGAATCTGCTTAGATCACATGCTATGGATAAGCTGACATCTAGTGGAATCTGCAGAGTATTACAGTTGTTGGTTTCAATACTTAAAAAGGGACCTCAACCGGGCGTGTCAGAAATACTATACCTAGTGTGACGTCCACTGTACCGTGGTCCTTCACACGTCAAGGTCCCTCAGTTTTTTTTCTGCCATTGTGAGCGGACGTGTCTTGCAGAGTTCAATTTCTGCTGATGACATTTGCTGAGCAGTTTAAAAATGAGTTACTCTTTCTGTCCTTTTCCCTCTGACACTGACAAATTCATCAATGCAGTGGATTCCAGATTCAACGTACCCTTTCTGCCTTGGAAGGCCCACCGGGCCTAGGCCCTTATAGTAGGGAGAGTAGGGGGCGGTCACTGTACAATTTTTTTTATTTTTTTTTAAATTGTTTTTTTTTTAGCTGCCTTTCCCAAACATGGATAGAACACCTTTTAAATTCTGCCCCACATGTAATACAAATTTCCTTGGATCGACAGTGTGCAACCTGTGTCTAAACTGTGACCACGACAAAGGGCACTGTCGAGCTTGCAAGCTCTTTAAACCTAAGACCCTTAAAGATCTCAGAACCAAGCGCTGGGCCCATCATGCAATGCAGGCCGAGGCTGCTATTGACGTGGAGGGAGCTACCAGTGACTGCAGGGTTGCCGTCTTTTTGACCGACTAGGGCGACGCGGAACAGCCATGTTCCCAAGTGCAGGCTGCTGACCCTAAGAGACAGGCCAGCGGCTCTATTATGGGGACGACACCCGACGGCAAGAGCACTTCCATTACACACGCCACTAAACACACATCCCGAAGCGATGAGTCGGCGTTGTCGACCAAATGCCCAGATACAGCTTCTAGGGGGAGATCTAGAGATTCTCTGTCCTCTGAGCACTCAAGGTCCGGTTGCCCCATGAGAGGCCCTGGAAACTGAACAACACTGCCCATAAAACGACATCGACTGACAGCTGATCATCGGCAGATGAGGCGGTGGTCCACCCCACTACGAGACTCGCCATTCTTCGGAATCGGTAAAAAGCACTGGATTGTCACACCTAGTTAAACAAGTTCCTGAGAGCCTGTTAAAGGCTTCTCATACCAAAGTCGTCTTCCAAGAGTTTTAATCACAAGGACAAGTCTCATAAAGACAAGTCTACCCCTTCTAAGGAAGCATTACCTGTCACACATGAAGAGGGTTCTTTGGCTGAGACCTTACAGAATAAGGGCATCCCCACACCTACACCCTAAGTACAAGTCCCTACCCCTCCTTATCCTGGGGTCATCCGCAGTTCAGCCCAATGGACTGCAGAGGACATAGATCGGGTGATGTCAAGAATTACCTTTTTTGCAACCCTCAGGCGATCAGACATTCAAATTACACCTCCTACTACTCGGGCTTCCAGCTCTTCTCAGCCCCTGGCTTCATCCAAGCCATCAGCAAAAAGGGCTTGTACAACAGCTGACCTGTATACGGACACTGAAGGAGGACTTCCAACACTCGGATCAGTACTATAATGGTGATGATGCTGGTGCAGCGGAAGTGTATATTATGTCTTCACCAATTCAACAGTATTCCCCAGTGCCTGATTCACCGGTAGATAATCGGCCCCCTCTTCAACGACACATTAATGAAAGCAGCAGAGCACTTCGGTATTCAAGCACAGGAGACTCTGCAAGACAAAGACTTTGTCGAAGATCGCTTGGGAGACAAGAAAGCTGCCACCCAGTTCATCGCGATCTTAAAATCGTTCCAGAGAAGAATTCAGCCTTTACTGGAAACACCCAATCAAACGCGGGCAGCAAACCTGTGGGTAGAAAAACATTTCCGCCCAGCGCCATCTGACCCTCTATATATAGGGGGACAGCTTAAGCCGGATTTGCTCTTTGTCACAACTACCCAAGAGGGCAGGTACATCACTATCCTCTTCAGAGGCTCCCCCAGACAAGGAGAGCAAAAAACTCTATACCATGGGAAGGAAAGTAGCGACCTCAGCAGCGTTTCAAACTAGACTCGCCAACAATTCCACACTGTTGGCGAGCTATGATTGCCATAAATGGGATGACATTTCCACCCTCATTGACTCTGCTCCAGAGCCTTTAAAGTCTAAACTTGCCTACTAGCAGTGGAAGGCAAAGCTACTGCCAGCTGCATTTTCAAGAATAACCTCTACGCTGCAGATAATGCGGGCCGTATTATCGTGGAAGGAACCATTATCAAGCGCCACGTTTGGCTATGCCAGTCTGACTTTAAGCTCGAGACCCAGGCAATGTTACTAAACATGCCAGTAGAAGTGACTGTGCTATTGGCAAAGTGGTAGAGGAAGAGCTGAAATCCCTTGGGCAACTAACTAATAAACAACCTGGCCAGAGGGGTGGGAGCAATTTTCGCTGTTTTCGTGGCCAGAATTCCCAAAGAGGCTCCGGGTACGGACAAGGGCAAAATTCATCATGGAATAACAACCAGGGTCAAGTGTCCCAAGGGTACCAGAGAGGCCAGCGCAGATCCCGCGACTGGGGGAGGTCCTCCACATCTAGAGGTGGGGGAACACCCCCAAACAATGAGAGCCCGCTAAAGATCACCCTCCCATTCCTCCCCAGTAAGGCAACGGATTTCACACCTCACACATGGGAGGGAATAACCACAGAGTACACAAGTGGGTGCTATCCATAGTAGTGGGAGGTTGTAGTGTGGAGATCCTCCAAAAACCATCGAACCATCCCCGCACCAAAAACAAGACAACAAAGGAAGAACAGCTTATCCTTCTGGAAGAAGTCAACGCTTTGCTTCTCAAGGATCCGGTCAAGTGGCACAGCGAGTAGAGCGCTCGCTTTGATATCCGTGCAGAGCCTGCTAACGCAGGTTTGAATCCCGGCGGGGCCAAACTCAGCCTTTCATCCTTCCGAGGTCGATAAATGAGCACCACACACCGTGGGTAATAAGCAGCGCTCAGATACCTAAGGGTTCGTAGCGCTATATAAATGCCAAATTATTATTATTATAGAGATCTTGCCGTCCAACGAGGTAAACAAGGGTATTATTTCAACCTACTTCCTTGTGCCAAAGAAAGATCTAACTATACGCACATTGTTAGACCTGCGCCCTGCAAACACTTATGTAAAGCCACAAAAATTCCACATGACCGCGCTACAAGAGGTCATCCCCCTGCTAAAGCTGGGGATTACATGGCAACATATCCCAGGAGGATAGCTTGGCGGGAACATGCGCGCCTTGGAAGCAAGACGACACAAAGCAACACAGGTTCGATCCCTGGGAATCAAATTCGATCGGACAGTACCACTGCAATGTTCTATGTCAACAAACAGGGGGGCACACACACTCTCAAAGTCTGTCCAAGTTGGCGCAGAAAATATGGAAATGGGCACTCAAACTGGGGATGTTCCTAACGTCACCACATGTTCCAGGGGAACTCAACACCCTAGCAGACTCTGAGCAGAAATCCCCTACCAGAGGAACACGAGTGGCAACTAGACTTAAGTGTCGTAGACCACATCTTCTCTGTGTACTTAACCCACATGAGACTTGTTCGTTACAGGAGAAAACAAGCAATGCCCAAAATTCGTGTCCCGGTCCGCCAGCCAGACTCCAAGAGGAACGCCCTATGGATGAACTGGTCAGGTAAATTGCTTACACTCCCCCCATACCCCCACTCCCGACTCCATTAACGAGCAGGATAGTGAACAAGATGCACAGAGAACAGATGATGCTCATCCTAGTTGCTCCCATGTGGGCGAGACAGCCGTGGTATCCACATCTGCGCAAGCTGGCGATGTGCGATCCATCACTCCTGTGTCAGTCCAACCTTTTAACTCAACACGAGGAATAACAATAACCCTCAACCACACTCAATGAACTTGGCAGCATGGCTCCTGAAGTCATACAGTTCGGACACCTTAATGTGTATGGATATCCTCAGAGGCACGAAAACCAAACCCTAGGCACTGTTATTTCGATAAGTGGATGCAGATTTGCAATTCGGTGAAAATCTTTACAAATAAACCCCATAGAATGTACTTCCTCACACATTCTAAATGATGTGTTCCACTTGTTAGACTCAGGGTTACTGTTCAACTCAATAAAGGTTCACCTGGTGGCTTTATCAGCATATATCACCTCGCAAAGTTAAGTATGGTGGTGGACAATTCCAGTCATTAAGGCGTTCATGGAGGGAATAAAGAGGCTCTGCCCTCCAATTTCTAACCCACTGCCAGGATGGGATCTCAATATAGTACCCGCATAGCTCTTGCCGGTGGGGGGGGGGCCCATTTGAGCCTATGCATAAGTCAAGTCTTAAACACCTGACATACAAGACTGCCTTCTTCATGGCTATTACCTCCAAAAGAGTTAGTGAATTGCAAGCATTGTCAGTGCAGGACCGTTTCTTCATCGTCCGTAAAGATAAATTGGTTTTACCTACTCATCCTAGGGTCTCCCCTAAATCCATTTCCAAATTCCACGTGAACCCATCCATTGAGCTTCCGGCTTTCTTTCAAAATCCAACTAGCTTGGCTGAGGTAAAACTCCACACATGGATGTGAGGAGGGCGGTTCTTTACTACGTAAACAAGACCAGGCCGCTTAGAAAAACAGACCAACTGTTTGTCTCCATAGGACCAGGCAGAGAGGGAGACCGCATTTACAAGAATGCCATCTCTAGATGGATAGTAAGATGTATACAACTGTGCTATTCATTATCAAACATTGGTAATTGAAATAGAAAATCAGCTAAACCTGTCCCTGTGATAATCCAGATAGGTATTTAACTTAATGTAGTGCTTCATACATGGTTCGTCCAACATCTAGGCACTGTGATTATTATACCTCAGTCAATACTCAGTTTACCGACCTCTGAAGGATGTTGGCCAATAAGATAGCTCAGCCAGTTGAGTGCTTGTTGCTGTCATCTGTTTTTGATCTGTAGTTTGCAGGTTTGAATCCCGGCAGGGGTCGATAAAGGAGTACCTACTTCGGTTTGGTGATAATTGTGAAAAATAGGCTCTATGTACAGCGCTTTGCCTAAAGCACCATATAAATAACCAATCAACCCTGAGATTAGATACAGAATATAGCATGGAGTCCTTGCCTCTCTGCACTGTTGTATCATAACATTGGCATACCATTAGGTAGTAATAGCTCCAGGAAATGAGGACTTTCATTAAACATCAAAAGGCAATTTTGCCATTGGACCTCCCAATACACAATACAATTCATATTTGCTTTACTATGTAATTGGCTAGGTTTTTGTTTTCAACATTTAAATATTTACAGGGGAGTTCAAATAGCCAGACCTTAGAGAAAAAAAATGAAAGGTGTTTTCTGTCACAATGCAGAACGCTGCTGCATAGTAATGATTTCCATAGTTTTTCCATGTCGGCTGGATGTGACATACATTTTACTCTCTTGCAAAGGAGAAAAGTCATTTTTGCTCTCTTGAAATAACATTTACTCTCAAAGTGTAAAAATAGGCAGTAAAATACTCCCACTTCACTTTATCTGGAGCACTGAGCCTGTGTGCTCTTTACTTCATCTGTCAACAGTGGGGTTCCATTATTGGTGAAGTTTCGCACCCCTCAAGGGAGTAGATAGTCGAAGATTCTACAAGACCTTTGGGCCGAGATTTGTGCCATCCGGCCATGACGGAGAAGGTCCCTCTTCAGGCCCTGCACCAAAAGCGGGCTGTGAAACGTGTTTTTGGAGGACAGGCACCTGCTATGTCTCTACTGCCTGCACCCAGACCACAAGGAGGTAGAGTGCGAGATATGCCATGGTTTCTCCGAGAAGACCACGAAGGACAGGCATAGTAGGCTGGCGGCGTGGCTCAACTCCAAGACCTCTGACCTGTGCTCCGAGCAGGGTCATGCCTCACCCAGGAACTGTTGTTCTGAGGAGTGGTCGTCTAAGTCCTTTGAGGGCGCCTCATCTGTGGGGGCCCAGGATAAGGCCAAAAGCTGCAAGTCCGTGTCCACTGGGTTCACCATGGAAGCTGGTCCCAGGGTGGATCGGGCAAGATCAGCAGCATCCTCTGCCTCCATTGCGAGCCGACAGTCAAGCTCCACTTCGAAGAGTAAGTCATCTACCCCGGCTAAACTACCTGAGAAATCCCAGAAGCCGCTGACAAAAGAGAAGCAGGCCGAACAGCCTTATCGGGCACTACCGGCACCTCGTCCGCAACTGTCAATGACCACTACTGCCACGACGGGTAAGGGCGCTGATCCTACGAGGGTAGCTCCTACGGCTCAGGTGTCCCTACCCCAAGGCGTGACGCCGCCGCAGTGACTTTGGCAAAATTGGCTGGCACGCCAGAAGGGGTGAAACCAGGGCAGGTTCCGGCTCGAGACCTTCACAGTGGAGGAGGAAGTGGGTCCGGGGGGAGGCCCCGAAACAGCTTTCCTAGACTGTCGCCAAAGCCCTGGAGGTCTCGTCCACAGACTATTATCAGGCGTCCTTGAATACGTTCCACAAGGACATTGAAGAGGAGGATGGCAGTGACGATGGTGCAGGGCCTAGTTTTCCTGTTCTGCCATCTCAGCCAAGGGACATTTCTTTGGATATTCTTTCGACTTTACACACCTTGGTGTCAGAGGTCCAGTTGAGGATGCCACCGGCTCACATGCCTGTGGTCCCCCAGGACCACAATCAGCCACCAGCGGAGAAGAGGAAGCGTTATCGGACGCCCCCATTTCAATCACCACCTCCCACAGCAGTCCCAGATATGGAGACAGACATGGCCACGACGACGGATGACAAGAATATCGTTGCAGCGGATGGGGAATCTCCACGCTTGGATGCTCCACATAAGGTGTCCTCACCGGATGAGGTGGGATCGTTCCACTCCATGATCTCCAGAGCCTCCGAGCTATTCCAGTTGGTGCCCGAGGAAACCAAGATGGAGGGCTTGTTGTACCAGAGGTACGAGACCAAGAGGAAAACTATCATGGCTGTGCCCCTTGTGGACGATATTTGGGATGAGGGACTGGACCTCATGAAGAACCCTTGCATGTCTCCAGCAAAACTGGATAGGCTGGAGAAGAAATATAGGGTGCCTGAGGTCGCAGCCATCACTGGATTTGTTGGTATTGGCGGCCGCCAGTAATCGGTCGGCCAGCCCGCACTCGTCATGTTCAGTACCTCGGGACATGGTGGGGAAAAGGATGGACGCCATGGGAAAGAACGTGATTTACATTGCTGTGTCCATTATCAAGGCAGCCAACGCACTGCAATCCTGGCCAGGTACAACAGGAAGTTGTGGTACAAGCTGGGGCTGATTCTGGATTTCATCCCTGACGATAAGATGGAGGATATTGCGCTCTTCCAGGAAGGGAAAGTGGCGTCTGATCATGCTATCACAGAAGCTTTGGACATTGCCGACACAGGTTCCGACAAATGGGGCACGGTGTCAGCCTTCGTCGCCAAGGTTGGATAAAGGCCACCAATTTTCGTCTGGAGTTTCAAGTGAAGGTGCTGTACATGCCGTTTGATAGAATCTGTTTGGAAAGGTTGTCGACGAGTCCATCCAGGCCATCGAAGCAGGCACAGACTGCCTGTTCCCTGGGCACTCTCCAGCAGGCCCGCTCTTTTAGCTCCTCCAGGGGAAAGTCGAGCCGATCTTCCAAAGGTTTCTCAACATCGTACCAACAGCCTCGCAGATCCACAACCCAGGAAGCCTAAAGAGGCCGTTTCCAGTCCTACGGTAGCTGTGGACCGGGCCGGCGCTGGAGAAAACATGAATCGGCTGGGATGTCGGGCCCCCACTCATGTACCCCGCTGGGAAGCCAGCTGACTAGGTTAGTTAGCGAGTGGCGAAAGAACGCCACCGATAGATGGGTGCTGGACGCTCTCACCCAAGGACTCATCCTGGAGTTTCAACGCAGGTGTCTGCGGGTCCCTCAGCTCCTGGAAGAGGTACGGGCTATGCTGCAAAAAGGGGCGATGGATCTAGTTCTCCAACAGCTTTGGGGCTCGAGTCTATTCCAGATGCTTTCTGGTCTAAAAGACTGGGGGCTGGAGGCCCATCCTAGACCTATGGCATCTGAACAAATACCTAAAGTCCCCAAAATTGTGGATGGTCACATTGCAACACATGCTCGTCCAACTGGGAAGAGGAGACTTCTTGATGTTGTTGGACCTCGAGGACGCCTACTTCAACGTCCCCATTCACAAAAAACATAGAAAGTTTTTCTGTTTTGTGGTGCAGGGACAGCACTTCCCATTCAAGGCCTTACCTTTAGGCTTGAAGTCGGCCCCCTGAGTGTTCACGGAATTCCTGGCACATGTGGCGGCCCATCTATGCCTACAGACATACATGTATACCTATACCTGGATGACTGATTGTGCCCACTTGTGGGAGCTGGCCGGACACAAGGAGGTGACCTTCCGGCTACTCACGGATCTGGGATTGTCCATCGACTATCCAAAGTCGTCCTCAACGGCATCACAAAATGTGCTGTTTCCTAGCCGCCAGACTCCATTTGTTGTGCCTGCCATCGCCCTCAGAGGAGAGGATGGCAGCCATTCTAGGAAAGGTGAAACTGCTGTCGTCGACTAAGACTACCATGGTGCGGGCCATGAAGTCGTTACTGGGCATGTCCTCATGCTTCTACCTTGTCCGGCTGTGCAAATTGCAAATGTAACCCCCCCCCCCTTCAGGAATTCCTGGAGTCCCGCTGGATACAGGTGTCTGGAAGCTTCATGGACAAAATCTCACTCAATGACGAGTTCCGTCGGGACGATAGTATGGTGGCCGTTCGCTACAATATCGCCCAAGGCACAGGATTTCAAAGCCCGCCATACCAGGAGACGGTCAGCATGGATGCCTCCCTAGAGGGATGGGGCGCGTAAACCGGACATCTGCACGCCAGAGGCCTGTGGCTGCCGGAGAAGTATCTTCATTTCAACATCATCTTCATATCAACATCCTGGAGCTACAGGCAGGGTTCTGGGCCTTCAAGTCATTCCTACCATCTTTGAAAGGTAAGGTGGCGAGCATCTTTACGGACAACAGCACCAGCATGTTCTACATCAGGAAGCAGGGAGGCACTTGATCCCCGGCGCTCTCCAAAGAAGCACAGGATTTGTGCTGCTGGGCCGTTGGACATTGGATGTTCCTCGTCCCCCTCCACCTGCTGGGAGTCAGGAACCATCACAGACGCCCTCAGCAGGTAGCAGCGCTCCTGCCACAAGTGGGAGCTTCGTCCGGATCAGGTGGACAGCCTGTGCGTCAAGTGGGGCAGGCTCCATATAATCTGCTTGCAACAGCGGCAAACTGCAAGTGCCAGCGGTTTTCCAGCAGGTTCCACGAGCTGAGGAGCCTGGAGGACATGTTTTCCTTCCCATACAAAAATCCCCCTCACCCCCCTGTGGTTCCCTCACCCGCGGCAAGTCCTCAACACTCAGTGTTCATGCAAGATGATGCTCATCGCCCTGGCGTGGCCGCGGCGGATTTGGTTTCCGGACCCTCTCAGCCTGTCTGCGTTGCCGCTAGTCAAGCTGCTGGTGGTTCTGGATCGTCTCACCAGAGAAGGAGGTATAATCCTGCTTCATGACCCAGGATTGCTGAACCTGAGGGCTTGGCTGCTGAAGCCCTAGAGTTTGGTGGATATGAGTTGCCTGCAGGCTGGTCCTCGCTAAGGCTCTTCCCCCGGCATGGGACTTCAACATGGTTCTGACGAGGCTCTTGGGGTCTCCCTTCGGGCCTATGCATCAGGCCCCTCTCGTTCCTGTCGTGGAAAACTGCTTTCCTTGTGGGTGAGATCCAGGCCCTATCCTGCAAGCAAACATACATGACTTTACACAAATCGAGGGTGGTGCTGCGTATGCGCCCTTTCTTCATGTCGGAATTCCATCTCAACGAACCTTTGTCGTGACCAGTTTTTTTCCCCGAAACCTTTGTCACCGGCGGAAAGGGCCTTGCACTCCCTGGACATTGCTAGTGCCCTGAAGTTCTACATGACTGAGTTTTCGGAAGACTTCACACCTGTTTGAACTTTGATCCTGTGATCCATGGGCAGGCCCTGTCCAAGACTTCATTTTTAAAGGTGGCTCTCCAGCTGCATCACACGGTCATTGGTTTGCGAACCGACCGCTGCCCGGCCGTCCAAGAGCCCACTCCACCAGAGTGATCGCTGCAACACCGTTCCTTTCTAGTGTGCCCCTGCTGGACATCTGCAGGGCTGCAACGTGGAGGTCCACAAGGTTCTACTGCGTCGACAGTAGAGTACAGAGTCGGCCAAACAGTGCTACACGACTTGTTCGCTTGAGGTGAGACTGTTCCAGAGATGAGAATTTACTGCTTCTGTTGAGCCTCGACACCTCCTGTGGTTGTTTAATCTTGTACTGCTATGTATTTGTTATTCATGAGCATGTGAATCTATGCCAGACCCCATGCTGGAGAAGGTTTAAATTACTGAACTGCAACTATTGTTCTCCAGCATGGATTCACATGCAAACCCTCCCTCTGTCCCCTCTGCGGCTCTTCTTGGTCATACTGCCACTTTACGTGCTAACCAAATCTGAAGATGGCTGCCAGAGGAGGGGCTTAGGGGAGGATCGTCATTTGATGGGGGGCAGTATGACTCAGAGGACAGCGATTGGTTTAGAGGAGAAATACAATTTTAAAGTGAAACTTTTTCTTTTACTGAGGTTTCCCAGTTTGACAGAATTTTCATGAGCATGTGAATCCATGCCAGACTCTTGCTGGAGAACAGTAGTTGCAGTTAAGTAACTTAACCCTTCTTAGTCTTTTGCCACTTGTTGGTAAACTTTTATCATTGCGCAAAGTACCTTGCAGTACCGCACAGTGTGGTCTTTTTTTCTATGGTCCTAGACACCCTCAAAGGAGTTTTTGGTGTTTGCACAATGTGCCTTGGAATAGACTGGTGGCAGCAGTAGCTTTTTCTTGTATTTGTAACTTTTCACCGAGCCATACCGCATTCACTGCTTTTGGCTCATGACTTTGGCTAGTGTCCAACATGGTCGTGCCACAAGGTCTTTAGTTTGTTCCTTTGGCCCTTCTGCCCCTTGGCCTTCAACCTGTCCTTCCAGGGCTGGGATTTTCTTCTTTGGCCATGTGGTTGCCCGCAAAAGCTGCTTCAAATGGATTGTGTCCTCCAATGTATTCCATATCTTTGACATGTAATGTCCACAGCTGTGTAGTTCAGAAACATTTTCAGCAGAGGGCATCCTGCGTCAATGGCGTTGGGTCGATGTCCCTCGAAGGCCTCCCTCAATGGCGACATCACTGGATGCTATAAGTAGGATGCATGGCACCAGTAGCCTCAGTTACGTTTTTTCCGCAAACGTGTTTGCTTCAGAGACTCGGCGCCCCTCGTCTATTTCTTGTGAAGATGTCTTCTTCTTCGACCCCTCTAACTCAGCCGTCTGGCTTCAAGATTTGTCTGGACTGCAATTCTAAAATGTCGATAACCGACCTCCATTCGCTTCAGGTAGGGTTTCTAAACCCAGTAAGTCGCGTAAGTCCGAGGGTATGTCCACCGACAACTCAAAGGGCGATTCTTCACGTCTGGAGGAGTCCCGGGGTTCTCTGTCCCGGAGTGGTTCCCGCCATTCGTCGTCCTCGTCTCAGCATTCTAGGAAGCACCGTCACTGGTCTCCTTCCCTGTCCTCCTCACAGGATGGTTCCGTGAGGAAAGTGGCTTGTCCAACCAAGTCCTTGACTCCGGAGGAATGGGCTGCTTTTCAAGAGCAGATGGTGGCGATTTTTGAATCGCAGGGCACAGTTCTGTCCGTGCCTTCTGATGAAGCCGGCAAGGAACGGTCTCTTACCGTGGCTCGCATGCCTTCGGGCTCAGGTCCTTGACGCGACTCATCGGAAACCTTTGAGGTCCGGTTCGGACAAGGCTCAGGATAGTCGCAGGATACGTGCTTCCTGGTCTCGGTCCTAGTCTCCAGCGAGACTTCCGACACCTGGCAAGGGCTCAAGGTCGGTGTCGACTCAGTCGGCGCCGTGTCCACCAGATACCGACGTCGAAGCTGTGCCTTCGTACCTGCCCTTGGTGCCGTTATCGATGTCTACTTCAAAGCCTTCAGCGCCCTCGACGCCTTGGGGTATTTTTGCACGAAATTTACAGATGGAGATGCCTGATGCTGTGGATCCTCCTAGGAAGGCTACTTCCAAGTCTGTGAAACCTGCGGTGGACTCCAGACCCTCTTCTGTCCCGAGCCAGGGGTTTTACCTCCCTCTGGATGACATATATGAGGAGACGGAGAGGTCAGACTTCGATCTGGACCCTGTTGAGCCTGATTTAGCTCCTGTCTTTTCTGGAGACAATCCATTGGAGGAGTTGAGGCAAACTCTTCATGATGCCAGTGGTTTGGACACTTCTCCGGAAGTGGAATTTGGCAGGCCTGAGCCTGGGGCTCTGTTATGCAGAAACCTGTGCAGTTCCCTTAGGGACCACTGCAAAAGATTTAGGACTACAGGTGGTTGGCAGTAAACCCAATTGGTAGCAGTCTGTACCACCCAGATTTACCTGGTAGCTGTGGCTGAGCAGTCAGACTTCTCTCAAGATGAGTTAGGCAGTATATAGAGTATACACAGTAGCACAAGCAAACACTGACCAGAGCTTTGGTGTAAAAGTATATAATTATTTAAAGACACACTTGTAAATTACACTAGCACAAAAAGAGGTATGTAAATTCAACACACAGTCACTATTATATATATATATATATACAACCCCGATTTCTTTTTAGACAAGTCTTAGTGAGAAACACCACTTATTTTCAGACAGAGGTGAGCGCTTAACCTAAGATGGCACTCTAATAAGTTATATAAAAAGGGGGGGAAAAAGGCATAGTTATGAAAGCACACAAATCTTAATACTTTTCAAAGAACCACAGTGAGGCAGGTTAGGCAAAGTCTACTGGAGAGCAAGGAAGTTCAAATGCAAGGTCCACTCTTAGAGAGAGCAAGTGAAATGTGTCCAGGATCACCCAGTGGGGTTATGCCCAAAGAGTCTTTGTAAATAGTTCACAAAAGATTGAGATCAAGTCAGGAAAAGTTAGTTAACAGGTCCCAGGCTAACCCAGGTTAGAAAGTCGAGGATTTGCTGTCACCCCAAGCAATCTGTCGCAAGGGAAGCCAGGCGGGACACAGTACCTGAAAATGGGAAGAACGCTCCAGCGGGGGCAGTTGTTCCTGGCAGCGGGTGCAAGTCGGTCTTTCGTCCAGAGGAAGAGGAGGTCTCGACGTGGAGGAAAGCTGGAGGTTGTTGCACTGCCAGGGAAGAAACTAGCCGCGGAGTTTCCCGGTTACAAGGTACCACCCTTGTCTTCCCGGTAGTGGTAAACCGTGGTGTTCTGGTTGCCGGGGTGCTTGGCATGGGCAAGGCGGCCACGAGATGGTCCACGAAGGCGAAAAGACGGGCAAACTGGTTATCCCCACCAGTCAAAGGAAGAAGACTCTCCGGGCTGGAGATCTCCTCTGTCGTCGGGAAAAGTGTGAGACGGTTCAGCAGGACCCCACCGGTGGTGTCGTTGCAGGTCGGCTCGGCTTCTCCCTCCTCAGATTCTTTAGGTCCTGTGGCGACTTCTGAAGTTCCAGTCCCCAAAGCCCTGCTCTTATGCAGAAAACCCCCATTCTTTCAGCCTAGCTGTCACTCAAACATGCTAAGTGGTGAGCCGGGCGGCTCACCACTTGGGCCAATCAGGACGGAGTGCGACTTGGGTTGCCGAGACAACTCAGTCCAGGGTGCCTAAACCCCCTCCCACGTCCCCTGTGGTACCCAGACAGAGTGGCACCACTTTTGGAGGCTTCTGTGGAGAAGCCCGCCAAAAAGTGGAACAAAGGGCTCAACTTGGTTTGGAGTCACAGAAGCGAACACAAACGCCATTTTGGAACCAAGTTTCGGCGAACAATACCAACCGGTGAATTTATATTAATTTAATAAACCGGCGGTATGTTCGAGGCTATTTTAAAAGGTGGTAGGGATATATTCGCGGTCGAATATAAAAAGTAGTATCCATTGCCACCAGTAGTATCCATTGCCACCAGCCAAAACTCGGTCGGGGGGAACTGGACAGTGCCCCCTCGAACAGACCCCGGGGCAATCGAATTGCCCCGACCAGTACGTCCACAATATGATGCTTTGTACTGGTTCTGTTCACAATTTGAGACTAGTAAAGCCAATGGTGACTTTACATGCCCTGGGAGACAGTAGTCAGTCCCAGGGTATGGAGTCTATGGTGGGGGGTCGCTGCGACACCCCTGGGTTACTGCACGGAGGGTGCTGTGTAACCCCTATATCAAAACACATGAATCCCTATGGGGTAAAGGACCCCAAAGCCCATAAAACACATACAAAGTCAAAGGGACACCTCAAATCATGTCTAAGAGTGGGAGAAAGAGTCTTGCTCTTAGCAGGAGAAAAATTAAACCTCAAAAATCCAGCAAAGCTGCTGGGGGACTCACTAGGTTTGGGAAATTAGCATTTACAGAGAATTCTCCCTAACAGGCTCATGCTGAGTCGTCCTACAGGAGGCTCATGGCTAGGTTCACAGAGTATCTGGGCTTGTCCAGTCCTCCTGCAGATTTTGTGCAAGATGATCTAACGGACATTTTAGATCAACATCCGTCCTCTGACCCGGTGTTACCTTTTCATCTGATATTACAGAAAAGGGTGTTGGCTGCTTGGCAGTCTCCGGAATCTCTTCCTGCTATTAACAAATCGTTAACCAAGAAATACTGCCCTTCCGGTAGCAACCCCAGCTACCTTTCATCTCACCCACACCCGACAGTTTGGTGGTTCAGGCGGCTATAGCCACCTCGAGGCAGGTGGCGTACCCTACCATCCCTCCTGATAGGGATGACAAACGCTTCGACGGTTGGGCACGCAAGGTGTTTTCTGCGGGGACTATGGCGTTGAAGTCGGCCAACTCCACTTGTGCCTTGGCAAGATTTTCACACTCTGTGGAATTGTTGCGTTAGCGCCTGAGCGTATTCCTGAGGGGGAAGAAAGGGATGGGTTCTTTGGACTTGTGCAAGATGGCAAGGATGTCATGTGTGAATCCCTTCAGTCGGGTTTGGACACGGCCGACAGTGTTAGCCGGTCCATGGCTGCCAGCACTCTGATACGCAGATTTGTGTGGTTGCGGAAGTATGTTTTTGCTCCGGATGTGCAAGCCCATCTTTTGAACAGGCCTTTTGAGGGGTTTGGGTCCTCTGATGTATTCCTTATCTAGGACAAGTAATGTCCACAGCTGTGCTACTTCGGAAAATCTTCGGCGTCTGCATCCTGCATCGATGACGTCAATGCGCCGTCCCCGAGGACCTCCTCCGACGACCGATGTCACCCGATGTGATAAGTAGGACGCACGACGCCCATAGCCTCAGTTCTGTTTGGTTTTTTTGTGAAGACCTGTTCGTGGCAATGTCTACTTCGCCTTCAACCCCGCGTTCGGGCTTGAAGAAATGCGGGGACTGTGGGTCCAAGATGTCGGTCACGGACTTGCACAACGCCTGCCTCTGGTGCCTCGGGGAGGCCCACGATACGGTCGACTGTGTCGACTGCCAGTCGCTCACGGCAAAGGCCTTGCGGGAACGCAAGAAGAAGCTGTTGGTAGGCCGGGTGTCTAAGCCCCGGAAGTCAAGGTCTACGGGGCTTTCGACAGATGACTCGAGGGGCGACTCTCCGCATCATCTTCGGAAGTCCAGTGGGTCTCCTTCCAGGAGTCGGTCTCGCCACTCCTCCGCCTCTTCGAGGCATTCCCGGAAGTGCTGGCATCGGTCGCCTTACCCTGTCCATCTGCCCTCCACGCTGCCTTCCCTATCGAGAGGATCTGCTCTCGCATGCGCAAAGGTGGGTAGAGGGGGGGGGGGGCGGGAACTGGTTCTCCATCCAGAAGTCAAGACCCTCAACCTTCACGCTTGATATCTGAAAGGTTGAGGCATAAGAATTGGGACCTCCCGAATGACGTGATGGAGGTGTTGCTTTCGGCCAGGTGGCCAGCAACCAAATCCCTGTACCGTTGGAGCATCTTCTGCGACTGGTGCAGAGGACACAATGTTGATCCTTTTCAGTGTTCCATTCCCATGGTTCTATCTGTCTTGTTTTCATTGGCCCACAGAGGCCTTCTAGTGGGTAGCATTAAAGGTTTCCTGGCGGCGCTGTCTATATTCAAGCACTCGTCTGAAGAATGTTGTTACTTTGAGATTCCTTTGATTTCCCAATTTCTTAAAAGCCTCATTAATGTGTTCCTGCTGTCACCTTTCCAGGTGCCGGTTTGAGATCTGAATTTGGTTTTGAAGTTCCTTATGGGTGCTCCGTTTGAACCTTTGCACTCTTGTCCTTTTTGAGGTTGTCTTTCAAGACGGTGTTCCTTCTTCTATCCTCCTCATCCTGGTAAGGAAGAGGAGCGACTCCATGGGTTGTACCCTAGGAGAGCTCTGAGCTTCTATATTTCTAGGATGTCCAGGGTCAGAGTGGACGATTAACTCTTTGTGGGTTATGCTGGTCACCAATTGGGCCAGGCTGTTACAAAACAGTCCATGTCCAGGTAGATTATCCTTGCCATTACTGAACGTTGCTGTTTGGCGGGCAAGGACCCTCCTCAAGGGTTGCAAGCTCATTCCACTAGATGTGTGGCTACTTCCACAGCCCTGCAGAGGGGGAGTTCCTATTCGACTTATTTGTGATGCAGCCCCATGGGCTTCTCTCCACACATTTGTTAAACATTACTCCATTAATGCACTTTGGTCAAGATATGGCCTTTGGTAAGGCGGTTCTTTAGTCTGCCATCTGATTGGGTACTCTAAATTCTTTCCCTCCTCCATTTACTGGTACTGCTTTGGGAGTCTGTCAAAGATGTGGAATATGTTGGAGGACACAATCCATTCGAAGAACAAGTTACTTACGAACTGGTAACGTTCTTTCGATTGGATGTTCCTCCAACGTATTCCACATCGCCCTCCCAGCCTGCCCCCTGGAGAATTTCCCTTGCAATTACAGCTTACGTTTCCGCAAGGCTATGTGCAGTCAAGCAGGCATTGGATATGTGCATGTCACACGTTATGGAGGAAAAACTTAAACTGAGGCTACGGGCACCGTGTGTCCTATTTGTAACATCCGGTGACGTCGCCCTCGACGGAGGCCTTCATGGGACATCGACCAGACTCTGCAGAAAGTTTCCGAACTACACAGCTGTGGACATTACATGTCAAAGATGTGGAATACTTTGGATGCACATCCAATCGAAAGAACGTTACCCGTTTGTAAGTAACTTGGAACTTGTAATAGATTAAGAGGATTGGTTACCTCTTAGACCAGACTATAGTGAGCAATTGGGCTTTATTAAACTCTGACATACATAAATTATTTAATAATGTGATGTATTTATCGACTTGTGAATCACTGATGATTGAGGTGATATGCCGTGAGGTGGTGGGCCGACCTTGTAGTTAACAGTCCACCACCCAAGATAAGAGCCAAAGTGCAGCGAGGTTCCTTAACGAGGGGGCTGGCGCCATTACCTACAGGATCGACCCGCCACCTCAAGGCGTAGCTCCATTCGCACCCGTGTAGATCCCTACACAGGTGCCAATGGTTTTCATTTTTATTTTATTTATTTAAACAAAGTTTGTGGTTGCGTCCTGACTCTGCAGGGCTGTCATCCAGCGAAGTCCATTTTCAATGTTCAAAACTGATGTCATGACCCTTGAAGAGGGACTGCCTGGAAGACAGCACTGCGCAGTGTCGGTTCACTCCGCAAACGGACATTTATTATTTTTTGGGGCGGGAGGAAAAAACACCCTTGGCACCTGTATGGGGAACTATGCGAGTGCTAAGAGGTAAGCAGGCTGTGGAAGTGGGGAAGCAAGAGGTGGTGGTTGCTCGGAGCATGGGCGGTCCTTGGTGAATACAGCCTGCGTTCTGAGAATTTTCATTGGCTTATGATGCGATCAATGGTGCTAATATGAAACATTTTACTGTTCATGCTCGGCCAGGGCTGCAGTATAGTGGTCTTTCTATACTGTGCTAATCACCATGTAGTGGTCTCAAAGCATAGTGCCTTGTCTGGGTAGAGACAAATTAGGACCGTGCCCTGTGTGGTAGCAGACTATGGTCTGTGGGGTGAAAAAGGGAAACTGGGTGGAAAGGTGAAGAGCGAAGTCAGGGCGACAAAAACAGTCTTGTAGGAAAATGAAAACATGCGGGCGAGTAATGGTGAACATTGGGATTAATGTGTTGTTTTTTATGTTCTGGCAAGTAGAAAATGTAATCCGGGAGGGGCGAGAGCTTCTTATTGGCCGATTTTTTTTAAATGTATTAATTTTTTTAATGGAGGCAGTTACTAGTGTGGCTTTGGCATTGCATGAAGTCCTCTTGTGAATCAAATGGCCATAATGTGCATTGAGGTTTTTGGGAACTACTAATCGGATAAACATATTGGAGTCCCTCCTGCTGATAACCAAAGAAGGTTCTGGTAAAATGGACCTCTTTGACCGATGGCAGAATGAGTGCTGGGGGTGGGGGAGGGTCCTCAAAAGGATTGCCAAGTCATAGCGGATTGGTCTGTAGTGAAGAAGTGCGAACGAGTGTTGCCCTGTTATGTAGCATATTAGTAAATACACCACTTGCATGCGCTATGGCTGAATTGGAGATCAGGTTGGCAAATAATGCATGGCAAGTTAGCTAGGTCCAAGGAGTCATCAACATTAAGTACAATATCCAGGAGGGCAACTGCCCATTATAGGGCTGTGGGCAGAAGCTGTCTGGCACATTTTGCACAGGCTCTTATGCCTTTCTGCACTATCTAGGTGTATTTAGGCAATGCCCAAATGGGCAGCAGGCGATACTCTTATACGAACTGCCTAGGCCACGAATGGCCACATTTTATAGATTGGAAAGCTGGGAGCAATCTTAAATGAGGGTGTCTTTTGGTTTGTGACGTTACTAGGAGCAAGGTCCTGAACCGGGCATCTTGGAAGTTTGAAATCTGCTAGGAGTTTTTTGTGGATGCAGGTGGTGGGATGTTGGATTCTCCCCGGTCTGAGACGGGGCTCTTCTGGGTGTGGATCTGCATCAATCAGCCTTCTGCTGCATTTACCATGTCCTTTTAAGAGGGCAGCAGGGGTAATTTTAGGTTTAGAAGGATCGTTAAGTAAGCTTTTGCAGGTCTACATTAATACATTGGAGATGTGGCCTTTTATTTATTTGTTTTTTTTTTTTAACTTAGTGCCGCAAACGTGCATTACATTTTTTGGGAGTGTGTTGCCACATGGAACCCGCTTGCATCTACAACAACCCTTGTCAGCCTTGTACAAAGTGGTATAACATTTTTGAAATATGACACAAAAAACATGGTATGAGACAGCATGAAGTGGAGGCCACCAGGGGCCACGTTCATGGAGTCGCCTTAACGTGCTGCTTTGTCTTCTTAGGGTCTGAAATGGTATGAGCACCCATGTCAGACCCCCAGCAAGGCTGATATTGGAGCGGAGGGCCTGTTAAGCCTGGTAGCACAGCCGGTGAGCTTTCAGAGCCCGAGCGTGTCGGGCTCCAAAGATAGCCAGAGAAGCTTTCCCTCGGAGCAGCTTTGCAGGCCAATCTCATTGGAGCTACTCTGCCAGTGCCCTCTGCCCGAACGAGCTACTGCAGTCGAGAGGTGCTGGGCCCCTGCTGGAGTCAGTGCCCTGAAGTGTCCCGTTGAAGCGTTGGAAAAGTTTGTGAGGAGTCCTGACCCTGCAGATCTGGTATCAGAGCTTTGCCGTTGGGCTCGGATGGGTGGGAGGAACCTGAGGGGGGAGCAGGGCCAGCAATGGTGCTGCGTTGGCGGTACCCCACCTGTGGTGAGCCAGCAGAGAGGCTGCGAGGGGGCGGGAGTGGGCCCGCTGAGTAGCGCTGCCCAGAGAACCATGCAGCAGCCCACAGGTGGGCGAAAAGGTGTGCAGGGGCCCAGACCTACCGTGGTGCGATGGGTGAAGCGAGCTGGTTCACGGAACCACCATTGTGGAGCGAAAACAGGGGTGGGGCCAGTGAGGATTCCTGAAGGGCTAAGGCAGGGCATGAACCCTGCATAGTCAAACGGTGCAGGCTGTAGCCCACTTGGCCCACCCTTGGGGACACAATAGTCTGGGCTCTGCAGTGTGGGCCTTCTGCAAGTGGTGGGTGCAGCAGCCTACCACCAACTGGCCCTTATCTGTTTTGACTGGTGTGAGGATCATGGTGGAGGGCCACTGCTGCTGGGTGACACCTTGAGGATTGGCTGACCGTGTGAACAAGCGACCAGCCGAGCGACGCCTGGTTAGAAACCTGTGGGGGAGGCAGCCTGTGGACTGGCCTTGAAGTAAAGGAGGGAGGCTAGAACCTACCGTAAATGCGAGCCCTGCACGTTTGCCCTTCCATCACGGTCCCCTTGCTCCATCTGCAAACGAAGGGGTCGGGACACACTCCCCCCCCCCCCCCCCCCCCCCCCCCAACACTGCACTGTGGTCTGAGGTGTACAAGTCCTGGCTCATACAAAATCATCCCTCTAGGGGAGAAAACATCTAGTCCAGCGTCCAGTAGCGACTGGAGCAGGCCAGTTTTGTGAGGGCAACCGGACCGGGTGGGCCCTGTGAGATGACCCCCACAAAGACGGATCAAGGACAAGGAGTGTCTAGCTTGTGAAGTGTTGGGATAGTTGCCCAAACTCTATCGTGGGCTGAGTGGGAAGCTTTAAATGCTGGGCCTTCCAGAGTTGAGACGATGGCGAAGGACATAGCTGCGCTGATGGACGAAATTAGGGGTATGCGTACAGCTATAGGTCAAAGGCTGGCCAAAATGGACCAGAGGATGGATTCCATGGATGAGTTTGTTTATTTGTATAGCGCAGAAAAAAAACCCAGCCCTCAGGCATCTGGGCGCTGTTCATACATGAGTGAAATTATACATACATGCAGGCATTAGGCATGATGGAGCATACATATAAAACAGTAATAATGAGCATATTCAGTAATACAGAATTTAGATATTCATACGGGCAATAGTAAAAATATCTAGCTTTACATATATACACAATAGGCTGTATATGTACAGCGAATTTAGGCATCCCTGGGGGAGGTCTTGTTCTCTCAACCATATTTTTGCCTTTTTGTGGAAGGGTAGGGATGCTGGTTCCACCCTCAGGGCGGTGGGTATAGCATTCCATTTTTCAGCTGCTAAAACAGGAAAACTATTCCCTCCTGCGTGGTGTTGCTTAAAGCGAGGCATAATGACAGTGTGCTTGGGCTGATCTAGAGGGTCTGGTGGTGGCCGTTCTGTTAATGTTGGAGAGGTAAGTGCTTCGTTGGCTAAGCATTTGTGTAGGGATAGTGTTTTAAGATTGATTTTTTTGCTTGATGTTGAGCCAATGTATGTCTTGTCTGGCTGCGGAGATGTGCTGGTAAATTTAGAGCTGCCCTGACTGCGTTATTTTGCATGACTTGCAATTTGTTGAGGTTGTATTGGGGTGTGCTGAGATATAGTGCGTTGCAATAGTTGAGCTTTGCAAGTACTAATGCTCTGGTTAGTGTGATGCAGTTCGGCGTTGAGGTATGGGCGGCAAGCCGTAATAAGTTTGCATATGTGGGCTGTGGATGATGCCATAGCACTGATTTGTCTATTTAGTGTTAGTGCCGAATCGATATAGAAACAGTGTTTTCACTGCTTTAGCGACTTTGATTAAGTTACCATCTTTGATGAATGAGTTGAAGATGGATCCTAGTTTGAGTTTGGAGGGGGAATCCTAGAAGGAGTAACTCTGTCTTATTGTCATTTAAGTACAATCCATGTGTCGCCATCCAGGCTTGTATTATGCTATAGATATTGAGGGTCTTACTGTCTACAATGTGATCGCCAGTGATGGGTACAAGTATCTGGGTATCGTCTGCGTAGTTCGTTTTTTAAGACTCCCAGATCATCAAGTCTATCAAAAAGAGGCTTGGTGAACACTTTATAGAGAGTGGGGGAAATGCAAGATCCCTGGGGAACCCCACACGTGACTGGAGTAGGTAGGGCAGATGTTGGTGCAAAGACCCTCATAGATCTGTTTTTGAGAAAGGATTTGGTCCAGGTGTTGGCTTGGTCAGAAAAGTAAGCGGCCGATGAGAAGTGTTTGCAGAGGGTGTCATAATTCAACCAGATCAAATGCTGCTGAGAGGTAGAAGAGGAGCAGTGCTACTTTACCATTGTCCTGCAACGCTTGAATCTGAGTTTTTAATTTAAAAACTTCTGTCTCATGCTTGGGTCTAAAACCCGATTGCCTAACTCCTAATAGGTTGTTTGATTCAAGGTGATGTAGCTGCAAGTAAGCTGCCCTATCTAGAATTTTTAATAAGAAGGGCACCGTTGTGATATGCCTATAGTTGGATGGGTTAGATGGGTCTGAAGTTGGTTTCTTCAGCTTGGGGAGTACCCAAGCATCCTTTAAATTGGTGGGTACTGTATTTGATTTAAAGGAGGCATTGATGAAGTTTAGTAGCTTCCTTAATAAGAGTTGCTGGGCAGGAGTCACCTGGGCAGTTACATGATTTGAGTTTTAACATGAAAGATCCAACCTCTTTGATGGACAAAGGGGTGAAGTTGAATTGTGGCAAGTTCTTCTTGGTAGCCTTAGGAGTCTCAGGATGGAATTGCGGGTCAATTAAGATACTCTTTTTCTCTTTTATTCTGAAGTAGGGAGATTTTATTTTGAAGTGCATTTTGTATATTTGTGCACCATTCAGCATCTTTAGTACAGATGTCTGGAGTGTTGGGGATTCCAGATCTTTCATGATGTTGAATAATTCTTTTTGCTGGAGTTGGCGTTGGTGATGCGATCATTAAAATTATCTTTTTTCGCTTGGATGATTGCTAGCTTGTCATTAATGGAGGCTGCGGTGAAGGTGTCCTTATTGTTGGATGAGGGATTATTCTTCCAGTCATTCAGCAGTCCTTTTTCATTTTCCTAAGATTATTTAGGTGTGGTGTGTACCAATTGTTAAGGTGAGCACAGGGTTTGGTTTTTCGCAGTTTGAGTGGTGCTATAGTGTTGATTGACATAGTCATTGTCTCGTTGTACAGGTCAACTAGCACTGATGGGTCTGAGTGTTTTTATGGTATGTATAATGGGTTTTAGTAATGGTATGAGGCTCTCTAGAGAGAGATTGCGCTTATTTCTTGGTATCATGGCCGGTGCGAGGGTGGGTGCTATCAGTTTCTCGGGCGATTTGATGGAGAAAGAGATTAAGTAGTGGTCCGTCCAGGCACAGGGTGTGTTGGAGAGTAGGTCAATGTTGCAACTTAGATCTGCTAGCCAGTCTAGTGTTCTTCCTTTTGAGTGTGTGCGGTTGTGTATTCTGTGGGTAAACCCTAGTTCTGTGATGGTGTCCTTGAGAGCATTCGCTTTTAAGTCATTCGGATCAGAGAGTCCTAGATTAAAATCACCCAGGATGATGACTTGGGATTTATTTTTCGTATTTGATGATGGAAGATGAGCTATGTCACTTTCAAAGGAGGATGTTGGGCCGGGTGGCCGGTAGACCAGGATGAAAGGCTTCCAAGGCTTTCAGTGCAATCAGACATCCTTGGACATGATGGAGATGCAGTTTGGCAGGCGTATTTTGGAGCTGGAGAGGATAGAGACGGGTATGGTTAAAAATTGATTTAGAAAGTAGAGAACGTAGAAACCAGTTTTCTTTTTTAGTCTTCCTTAGGAAGTGGGAGAATCTGAAAACGACATCAAACTCTCTGTAATGGAGGTCCTGAGGCTTCTGTTCGGCTTGGATGTCCTTGATAACCTACAATTGATAGGGCACACAGAGCTCGGGCGGCGCAAGGGGCCCGAGGACAAATTTGGCAAGATTTCATTATGCAGAAAAAAATGAAAGTACTGGACACAGCCAGGAGGGTGGGCCTTATCGAATACGGCTCTGCTAAAATAACCATCTATCAAGTCCTATCCGCCTTCACGCTGGCCAGAAGAAAGGAAATGTGGTCTGCTCACAAAATGGCTAAAAGACAAGTGATATGATATGGCATTTATAACGCGCCTATACACAAGTATTTGAGATCGTTGGGGCTTGCTTTTTTCAATTTCCTTTGAGCATGACGGATATTCCTACAAGCTAGTCACAGGACGACATCCAGAGTTTCTATAGAAATAATGGGAGAGCATCAACCCCGACTCAGTTTTGTCGCTTCTTCGCTCTGTCCTGAAGTGCTTCAGGGAGTGAAACAAGATGCTGGGGGAGGAGGGCCTGGGGAGGGAGTTTGAACAGTTTGACATTGGAAGGGGGCTCAGGGTTTTGTGTTTTGTAGCAATGATCCTCCGATCTGGAAGACCGCTGGTGATCGGATCCTGTCCCAGGGGATGCACCTGAACAGGGTGGGATGCCTGGGAGAGGAGATGGAAAGGTTAAGGTTCAAGCATTTTGGTTTGTTCTACATCAAGTTGTTTTGGGAAGGGTGGCATGTACGGCCGGGTCAGAGCGAATTTGATCCTACAGAAGGGTGGTCGCTGGAGTGGGGTGAGATGTACAGCACTTGAGCAATGGGTACATGACGACTATGGGTGCAATGAACATCGGCTCCCTCAATGTACGAGGTCTTCATTCACCAAGAGGTCAATGGTTCTTCGGGAGTTCAAGAGGGCAAGATTGGCTTGGCTATATTTGCAGGAATCTCACTGGGAGAGGAATAGGGAACCCCCTTTAAGAGCCAGGGAAGTGGGAGAAGCATTTGTGGCCTCAGATGAGAAGGAGTAGCGATCCTGGCCTCAGCCTGATTCTTGGCGGAAAAGGTCTTAATTCGAATGGCCACATGAATGGTGACCAGATGACCATGGGTTCCATTTACGCCCCAAACTCGGGATAATGTGAATTTTTTTTTTTTTTTTAAAAAAAGGTGAGAGGTTCATTGATTGTGTTTGTGGAAGGCTGACTAATTGTAGGATGGGTTTTTAACATGGTGTTAGACCCACAAAGATCGTAAGAAGTTGGGCACAACTACGGAAGTACGATTGAGTGAGGGTAATTCTATCCCTGAAAAAAGAGCAGGGGTGAACAGGAAACTGCGCTCTGCTAAAAAATACAACAGTTGCAGCCGGGGGTATCCAGGGGACCTGTCACCTGCAGTGTCAAGTAAACTACGACAAAACAAAACACAACTAAACACTATTTTGGTTCAATGTACTGAGAAATAACTCCTGTTCTTGAAACCGTTATCATGAGCAAGGAGATGAGGCAGACAAGATCTTGGTTTGAGATTGAGGGAGGAGAGGATGCGTAGAACGATTTGGGTCCTTGTGTCTGACTGTGTCGGCAAGTATGACCAGCAGGGCATTGTCAGTGAATTTTCCAAATATTATAGTAATTTATACACGTCTGAATGGTGGAGAGGCAAATCTAATACACTTTCCTAGGAGAACCTTCCCTCCCCGGATTGGTGGATGATATAGCGGAAGGCCTTTACTGCCCTATTACAGTGGAAGAGATTCAACGGGCGATTAAGGCATGAAAACTTGAATGGCCCCAGGAGAATACGCATTCTCAAAGTTCTGTATAATAAGATTTCAACTCGTCCCCTGTCTAGTGAGAACTTTTAATGCATGCCTCGAGGGTGAGGCGCTAACCGACACAATGCTGTTGGCAAAAATAAGTGATTCATAAGGAGGGAAAATATCCCATGAAGTGCTCCTCCTACAGGCCCATCTCCCTTCTGAACAATGATGTGAAAATGTTCACAAAAATCTTGGGAGCGAGGCTAGAGACGAGAATGCCAACGTTAATCCACAATCACTGTCCTCAGATGGGGGAACAAGATGCCTTCATAGTTGCTTTAGACTCTGAGAAAGCCTTTGATAGGGTGTAATGGCTCTTTATGATGCAAGTCCTGCGGAGGATGGGGTTTGGTTCAAACTTTTGGATATGGGTTTTGCTGCAAGGGTTCAAGTAAATGGGAGCCTTTCAGAGTTATTCACATTAACAAGGGGCACGAAACAAGGCTGTCCTCAGTCCGCACTGCTGTATGCCTTGACTGTGGAGCCCTTGGCAGTGCACGTATTGGGGGGGCGGGGGGGATATCTAGTGGGGAATTGAATGTAAACTTTCGCTTTTTGCAGACAGTATTCTTGGGTTATCCCATTAATATACAGAAATCGCTTCCGGCACTGATGGAACAAATTTCGATCTATGGCCACCTGTTGGGTCTTACAATTAATGTGCAGAAATCATGCATAATGTCGATCTGAATGCAAAGTCCCCTATTGGATCCACTAAAGAGATACCTGGGCATGACGATAGAACATAAGTATTCCATACCTGGCTATTCAAATCACTAGAGACCTGGGAGAGCTGGTGAAAATGAACTATTAACCCTTTTTTTGGAACAACTCAAAGTAGATTTGAAGTGGTGGATCCCTTTAATATGAACATGGCGCAGTCTAATGACCCATCAAAATGAATGTACTCCCTGTCTCCTGTATTTACCTCCACCCTGAAACATCTCCCGGAAAGATATTTACTTAACCTAGTGGGAGAAATCTGCAGATTTAGTTGGCAAAATAAGACTTGAGGTGAAAATGGCAACAACTAAACACCAATTGAGTACATGTACAAGGCCCTGCCACTGTATTGTGACAGGGTGGAGAAATACCAAAAGCAGTGGATCGGAGACAGTTGGAGGGGGGGATGCCCTGACCGACACCAGAGCAGGGCTCACACAATAAGTGTTTTGGAACATATGTCCACATTTTTAGTAGCTAAATATAAGGGGAAGCAGCTACAGAAGAGAAAAGAATTCTTAAACCTCTGGCTCATGTGTGAAGACCAAGGGAACGGAGTAGGGGCACAGACAGAAAGATGGAAAGTGCAGGAAGGAGAGGGCCGGGCGCCAGCAGAGTGCAGGGGGATTATATCCCTTGACAGCCTGTCCCGCAGAAGGGTACACAAATTCAATCTATTTACTTGTTGTGAAAGGGTCCCGTTCTGCTGTGGTAGGGACCCCTTCAACACCAGTAACACCGCAGGCTACTGCTCAACCCACCCCCATATGCAAACCCGCCTGAGGTATTGAAATCTGCAGGTGTTGGGTCAAGAAAGTTCGAAGACAGGTTGTCGGAGTTGTTAGCAGAACTGAACAGGATACAAGCATCCTCGAGAGGTGAGAGATGTAGGGGCACCGGAAGACTGATCAGGCGAACAGGAGATTTCTTGCTTAGAATGAATCGGGGAGGAATAAAAAATGTGTGGAAATGGAAGAAGGCGTGGTTAAGTGGACTTATTTCAGATTAGATATGGTGGTGGGAGATGTCGAGAGGGAGGACGATAGTGACTCGTTCACTGAGGAACAGGGTGAAGAAGGAAGGGGCGAAGAGGTGACTGAGTGAGTACTCCTTAAGCAGTAGGCACGTGGGGGAGGGGCGGTGTTGGGCAGAATCTGATGCAGTGCTCTTAGGGACCACTGCACAGAGTGAAGACTACAAGTGGCAATACAAGTTCACCTTTGGTACAAGCCTGTACTACACAGAGAGTGGTAGCAGTGACTGAGCAGCCAGACTTATCTCAAGAGCAAATGAGCAGTAGTAGAGATTACACAGAGGATTACAATTACTGGGACTCAACAAACACTGACTCAAGGTTTCTGGTTAAAAAATATAAGTACATTTATTTTTAAGCCATCTGTTCACAAAACACTTTACTTCTAGTAATATAAAACCACACTTCAAATACACTACACACAACCAATTCCCCTTGTGCAGAACAATTCAAGGTAAGAACTTTAGGATTTGACAGACCGGTGTTATGAAACAGACGTTACCGGGAGTACATATGCGATGACTTTTTGACAGTAATGACAGTTTGGTCTTACTAAAGATAAGCGTATACGCGGAAAGAAATGTAACCGTAGTCGAACACTTAGCACATGAATTGACACGAGAGTTGGGGGATAAAAAACATGGGCAATCATTTTGTCAAGGCAGAGCGAATCAGAGGGCTCTTTCCAAACAGAAGATAAGTCAATAGGCCTGCGCCAGTGTCAAGTGGAACAGGGTCCTGTTGCCGAGGATCACACGGTTAGAACAGTTCACGATTCAAGACTGCTAGGTGTACTTGGATATTGTCAGAAGAGGAGGCAAAAGTTATAAGGGGGGGAGGAAGAAAAGGACAAGCCTTCGGTGAGGAAGAAGGGTCCAACCCAATTCCTCCAGTCGGACGCAGTACCTTATTCGTTGAACGCTGGTGCCACAACAGTTGTTCCTGGTAGTTTCCTGCAGACTCGCGGTTCCTGGAGCTTCAGTCTTGGAGACAAGGACGACGCCTGGAATGATCTGCACTAGCCAGGGATCAGGCCAGCAGCAGCGACTGTGAATAAAAGGTGCACTCCTTTAAAACAGGAGAGGCTCTTCAGATGGCTATCCGGACCACTACAGCAGTGTGCAGCGATTTAGACCACGAACAGGAACCTCTGGCTGTGGAAGATGAGCTGGTTGTTCCTACCAGGCTCAAGGGAAGAAGACTCCGGACTAGATCTTCTCTTGTCGTTGAAGTTTAGATAGCTCAGGACTGCAGCAGGGCTTCACCGGGACTCGGGGGGTGCAGCAGCCGTCTTTTTCTCTGCTTCTGTTCGGTTCCTTGCAGTTCCAGTGGCGACTCTGACTTCCAGCCCAAGAGTCCTGCCTTTTATGCCAAAATCCCCCATTCACAGAGCCTGGCTGTCAATCATTCAACAGGGGGGGTTGTCCGGCCCGGACAACCACCTCAGCCATTCGACACAAAGTGCGATTTTGGGTCTCCAAGGAGACCCTGTGCAGGAGGTGACTAAACCCCTCCCTCACATTCAGCCCACCTAGACACCCAGACACCAAAGGACTACTTCTGGACAGAAGCCCGCCAAAGGTCGGCGAACAAAGAAGGCAAACCTGGTTTGGCGCGAAAAGTACAACACAAGAACTACTTCAACAAAAAGAAATGGCGACTAAACCCGACCACAGCCAAAATAAATTATTTGGTCAAGCATGTGTATGTTCGAGGCTAATACAATAGCCTAAAACAATAGCCCGTTTATATAGTATAATCACAGTAGAAAAGTTAGGGTAGATACCACTGCCACCAGCCAAGTCTTAATGTTAAGAGAGCAAAACAAAGCTCAGAGAGGCACAGACAAAAAGGGGTAGGAATTAGCCCTTTCCAATACTCCATGTAAAATGGGGTGTACTGGGTCTGTAGTTTAAAGTGATTATATAAAGTTAATGGCAACTTTACCTGTTTCTGGGGGACAGTAGTCATCCCCAGAATAATTGAGTAATTGGGAAGTCTCAAAGATAACCCTTTGTCACTGCACTGAAGGTGTTGTGTAACACACACAAAAAGTGAGGCTCATGAAGTGGTGTAGCTCCAGAGCCCAAGATGACACAAAAAGTAGAAATACACATGGCAAAACATATGTAAGAGTGGGAAAAAGGCTCACACTCTTACCAGGTGGAAATAATAAACCCCAGAAATCCAGCAAAGCTGCTGAGGGACTCACTAGGACTAGGTGAGGGGAAATTAGCCATAAATGAGACGACTGTGTCGACGCCTGTACAGGTGGAGGAGACAGAGTTTTGCAATAGAGAAAAGTTCTAGCGTTGTAATGGGGTGCTCAGTTACGTTGTATGTGGGGCATTCTTTGTTTGTTTGCCATTCTAGAGAGGTCAAAATCTACTCTGACTACACAAATCTTCAGCATATGAGATTTTCTCTAAACCCCATATTCATGTGGTTAGATGCAAAAGAGTGAACCCTGCCACCTTCTGTCATGAATCGAATGCAAATTAGGCAAACCACCAATAATTCAAAGGATACAGGTTGTAAGGTAGACCTTGAAAATAGGATACAGGTCGTGAGAGTACAATCAACCAGCTTGGAGTCTATCTGATCACTGCTGGATTATAACTGAGAGATAATGGAATCAAGATAAGACCTTCCAATTGATGAGAATCTGTCTGTATCATGCCCGCAGGCCCCAGAACACAAAAACCACACCATCTAGTGATGGGGCAATGGGTCACTTGACTCACTTATGTCCCTTTGGGACTCTTAAACACAGGGGCCCTGGCTGGACTCAGTCCTGGCGCCTTTGGCGCCAGGCTCGTATAGAGATGTGAGCAGGAACATTTTATTTCAGTACAGCAGTGCTTTCATTTTACAAGAACTTTCCAGGAGCTTAAAGCCTTTATTCCAGAGAATATCCTGGAGAAAACTTGACAGGATGAAGTTGTCCGGAACGCTGGAGAAAGGTTTAGAACGTATGACGTGGAAAGTCGGAGCTTCCGACCAAGATTGTAACCACAATCGGCAGCAGTGAACGTATGCCGACGTGCTGCTAAATACGTGCCTAAAGACATGTGACTCTAACGGCGTATCAGTTGCCGGCACCGCTTTACAGGGAGTGTATCAAAAAATCTCCACCTTGTGTAGAACGGTTTAGCCGTTCTATATGCATAATGCAACACTTGAGGAGTGTTTGATACAGGAGTGGTGTGATGCAGAGTCACAGGCATGACACCTTCTCAGATATGCCTGCTACAGAGTACTTAACGGTGCATGACTGTGCCACATACAAGGGGGAGGAGAACAGCATTCCCAAAACAAGGGACCGTGCCTTGTCAGAGGGTAAGATACTTTTTGTTGATGTTTTTATTTCCCCAATTGACCAGGGGGATGGGCAAAGATGTACAGGGGCATCAGTGGTATGACTTGAAGGAGAGTACAAGACACTGGTCATGAAAAGGTTCCCCATGCTTTAATCTGCACATGCGGCAAAACTCATAAAGCTTATTGAAGCTTTGAGTGGGTCTCAAGGGTGCCATGTCATAATATATTCAGACTCAGCGTACATCACAACTGTGCACACCGGTCTTTCCCACTGGGAGAGGAGAGGGTTTCGGAGGGCGGGTGGATCCCCAGTGCAGCATCCACCACTGCTAGAAATGCAGATAGAAGCATTGTCCCAGCCATCTGTTGTCGGTCAAGTGCGCTGCCCATACTAACGGGACAGACGATATAACGATGGGGATTGCAGCCACCGATGCAGTGGACAAAATGGTGGCGTATCTCCCAAATGAAATACAAGCTGACTATGTTGTGACTGCCCCCCCTACCCCCGGAAGCGAACATCCAGAACCTTAAGCAGCATTGCTCATCTCCCAGATTATCGAGCTACAAGGAAGGGCATCTGAAACAGAGAAAGCGTTGTGGTTATGGAGAGGTTGCAAGCAATCCACGACAGGTCTGTTATGGAGGCAAGAGAGCTTTGGGAAGAAAATGCCCCAGGAGCTGCCAGCAGTAGTCTTGAACAGTTACATTACCCATTCCACAGTTTGAAGCAGCACATAGCAGCAGATATACAGGAGGATTGGTTTATACCATATATCCCAGAGTATCACAGACATGGCTGTACATTGCACCACATGTCAATGTTTCAGTGCAGGGTTGACACTATGGATGTTATGGGGCACCTTGCCCCGCCCTACTGGGCCGTTCCGTGAATTACACATAGATTACGCTGACATGGGTGAGCGTTGTAATGGCTCTAGGTACCTCATAGTAGTGGTTTACCCTTTTTCAAGGTGGGTGGAAGCAGGGCCGTGTGCACACCGGGATGTGAAGTGTGCTGCTAGATTTTTAGTATGCAAGGTTTTCCCCTCGATGGGGCGTGTGAGGTTTTAAGGTCAGACAATGGTTCAAATTTTTTCAATGTATTGTTTCAGCACATCGCAGCGCTCCTTGATATCAAGCACTGGATGTGTTTGATTTACCACCCACAGGCCAACGGTGGTGTGGAGAGAATAAAATGGCTTCTCAAAACAAAGTTATCCAAACTGTGTACCACGTTAAAGAACTGGGCCTCTTTAGTTTACGCATGCAGCCCAACGAAGACCACCATTTGTCACCTCACAAAGTGGTCACTGGCCGGCAAATGCACTCCCCTAGATCCCCTGTAAGAACAGCTTCAGGCGCACATACGGCAGAAGCGGTGCTAGGCAATGAGTTAAGATTTGACCACACTAACTAGTGCAATTAAATGTGCCTGCCGACAGATGGAATCCCCCAGGATTGAGACAGACACCGGACGTAGCGACTACTACGGCGACAGATCCAGAGCATAAGACCACACAACCGCTCCTGCCTAGTGTCTTTGTATACATCCGTAATTTTGCACGCAGGTGGAACAACCCTCTGTTCCATGGGCCCTACAAGGGGGTGTTTTGCACTCCCCTTGTGGTGAAAGTTAAGGGGTGGTCCAACTCAGATGTTTGTAGGGCACCGCCAGATAGTAATTGGTGCGCCAGTTATCTCAAAAGGTGGGGGAGCAAAACCTGTACCCCATCTACTTCACCGGCCTGTCCAGGCACGATCCAGTGGCAGGCTGAAGTTCAGTTGCTAGCTCCATATTTATCTTTTTTCAGGAGCTGCCTTCCTTTTGTTATCCCTTTTTTCTCTTGTTCCCTCTTCCTCTCAATCTTTTACTCTGTGTAAAAAGTACGTCTTGTATGTCTCTCCTACTCTTAAATGTCATCCCCTTTCCTCCATACTGTATGGGCGTCCCTCCCAAGGGACGGGAGACGGAACCATTTTCACCAGAAAAAACCTTCTTCCCCTTTAAATGTAGAGGCGCGTGGGGGCGCGGCCCAGGGAGCATGCGCTGCCCTGACTCTGCCCTCCGGCACCACACCCCACTCCCCTTTTCCGCATCGATGGGAACGGGCCGAATTCACCACCGCTCCTGGGTTTGGCTTTGGCCATGTAATTCCACACACGGATACTTCTTCTCTTTGTCTTTTTTTTGTCTTTTCCATCATTCAGGTACTAGGTCCTCAGGCGTCACGCTCCTCACCGGTGCATGTCGACTTTTACAGGGTTCAGCAGGTGTCCATCCTGCTACAGGCTCTTCCCAACGTTGGACCCCCACGCCCTCTGCCTACGTTGCCTTGGCCCTGACCACGGTTGGCAATCATGTTCGGTGTGTGACTCGCTGTCCTCGAAAGTGCTGAAGAACAGACTAGCCAGGTGGAGGGAGCTCTTCCAGAAGTCTCCTCCAGAGGATCATAACTTTTTGAAGCATCGACCCAGGTCCAGGGTAGGGCCGATATTTTCCAGCACACCCCGCAAGGGACTCTTTCCCAGGGATTCCCCGCGTGGGAGGGACTGGCCACGTCCTTCTACCGGCACATGCACCGAGGCTGCTACAGCTACCGGCCTTCGGGTCGAGGGGTCCTCGGATCCTCCCGGGTGCAGTGTCGAGGGACCGGTAAGGTTCTTGTACCGGGTCGACTTCCAAGGGGCTACACCCTAATACCGGCAATACGTCTGAGAGGGGCGCCTAAACTCGGCTCTATCGACCCCCGGGTCAAGGGTGTCACACCTACTGGGCCAAGACCCGAGGAGCAGGGTAGGCCTTGTGATCCACACGTGAGAGTCTTGGACGAGGCCGGACCCAGCGGGCTGGGCAACACGTTGCAGGCATGTGGCAGGCAGCTTGACAAAATGACTGTCCGGCGCCATTCCACAAATTCGGCGAAGACGGTGTGTTAGTGGGACTGGTCCCAACCAGGTACGTGGCCTACAGTCCACCCTTCATATGCGCAGTACAACTTTCCCATGCGTCCATACGGACTGGGTACACAGCGGCTCCAGCAGTCCCCCTGCTACCATGCCAGTACCCCCTGCCACCTCTTTGGCCAGTGAGGAGGTGCTCTTCGATAAATTCCTCAGCCTCATGAGGTCTCCTCAAATGGGGTTTATCAAAGACTCAGTCAGTGAAGTCCTCCCCGCTATGCTAACAGCACCACAGACTCCTCCATCGGGCTCTCTGACCCTGATGCAGCCGCCTCCTCCGGCTCCACAGCCAACTCTGCACCCTCTGCCGCCTCCTCAGCCTCTCTACCCCAGCCTCCGGCGCCATCTACCCCTCCTCCACAAGATTGTCCAGATCCGCAGGATATGGACAAGGAGGAGGATCCGGACACGCCATCCTCCGCCAGGGCCTTCCATGAACGTCTTGCTGGCCTGGCGGAGTACTTAGGCCTCCCTCAGCCTGAGGTCGAAGAGACCGGCAGAGGGGGTTCTGGCTGAAGTCCTCACAAGACGCCCCTCTGCCAACACAGGGATTCCACTGCAAACCGATGTAATCTCCCTGGCCAAGAAGGATTGGCTCAAGCCCTACTCAGTCCAGCCGGTCAACCAACGCCTGGACGGCAAGTACAGGCAGATGGAGGGTTACACACTCTTGCTCTCGACCCATCCTTAGCCACACTCCTCGGTGATTGCTGCAGCATCACTTTACTCCAAGCCTCAGTCGTCCTCGGCTGCCTCCTCTGCGACGCTGCTAAGCAAGGAGGGGAAGATCTTGGAGGTGTATGGCAGGAATATCTACTCCAACGCCTTCATGCACCTGCGTCAGGCAAACGCAAACGCAGATGCCATGCTGGCTGCCGCCAACCAACGGTTATGGAAGGAAATTGCGCTCTTCCTCCCAGAAACCCCCCCCACCCAATACCAACCCAGCTTCAAGGCGGGGCTAGCGGAGGCCAAGCTCGTAGCGAATGACCTCATGGAATCCACAGTGGCGCATATCGATACCTCAGCCGTGCCATTTGCATTGCTACCGACATGAGGCGCACAGCCTGGCTCCACGCGACGAAATTCAACCCGGACGTCCAGGAGCGCATTCTAGATCTACCGTTCGAGAAGTGGGGGGGTGCCTCTTCCACTCCTCTATGGATGGAGCTGGACAAAAAACAGCTCACAAATGGCAGTGTCCTTATCCATTCTTACAAAGACAAGATCCAAATCATACACCCAATCTCAGCAGCGCTCAGAGAAGGGTCGTACCTAAAGAGGATTCTGCAGCTTCCAGGAACGCAGATCCAGGCAGCCGGACGGCTTGCCATCTCAGATCCGGCGCAAACAACAAAAAGGGGTGGGGGAGAGTAAGGGCTTTTTCCAGCCCCCCCGCCTCAGCCTTCGAGGGAAAGAAGGCATGACACGCCCCTTCAGGTCAACGTGTCTCCAGTGGAGGGCAGGCTTGCTCTCCATGCACAATTTTGGCGCCAGACCTTCGCGGACCCCTGAATCCTCTCTGTAGTATCCACAGGGTACCGCCTTCCCATCCCAGCCGCTCCACCCTCCTCCCCTCCACTCCCACAGGTTAGGACAGCAACTCTTTTGGCGGAGATCCGGTTGCTCCTGTAGAGCCAGGCAGTGGAGGAAATTCAAGCCTCCCAGCGCGGCTTTGGCTTCTACTCCAGGATTTTCACCATTGAGGAGAACAACCAGGAGGGCCGGAGTTGTGCTGGACCTTTCCACTCTCAACCTCGCCTTACCCCTCTAAAAATTCAAGATGGTTATGCCAGATTTTATAGCGGAGACATTGGACAGGGGAGACTGGATGTGCTCCCTAGATCTGAAGGACGCGTACCTACACGCCCCGATTTGGCAGCCCCATCGTGCTTTCCTACGGTTCAGGATCATGGGCTACCATTTCCAATACAAGGTCCTCCCGTTTGGCCTCAAGTTCGGCCCCCAGGGTCTTTACCAGACTCATGACCGCGGTAGCGGCCCTCTTCAGAGAGCAGGGCCTCCACATCTATCCATACCTCGACGACTGGCTCGTCAGGGCTACATCTCCGGAGGCGGTTCACCACTGATCCATGCCCTTATGAACACACTGCACAACCTGAGCTTCTCGCTCTACCTCAAGTCACAGCTGCTCCCTACGCAGACTCTGACGTTCCTGGTACTCATTTGGGACACATGCTCCGAGGGGTCTTCCCGTCGGAAGACAAGATCTTGGCCATCAAGAGGGCCACCGTCCACTTCCCGTACAGAGAGGTGACCTCGGCTTGGTGGTATCAACATCTCCTGGGTCTACTAGCGGTGGTTCTACGAGCAGTCCCGGAAACGAGATTAAGGATGAGAAGGATTCAGCTGCACTTTCTCAGCCTCATGGAGTCGGGAGCGGGGTTCTCAAGCTGAAATGATCAACGTTCCTCCATCCGGACCTAACTTGGTGGTCCAGTGACTGCAACCTACGGACGGGCAAGCCCTTCCGGCCACCTTCTCCGCAGACCACCATCACCAGACTCCTCGCTCGAGGGCTGGGGAGCCACCCTGGACGATCTCTCGGTCCACGACACCTGGACTCGACATGAGCAGGAATACCACATGAATTGGTTGCAGCTGAACGCCATCTGGCTAGCACTCAAAACATTCCTACCACTTCTCAAGGGCAAGGTTGTCCTCATCCAGACAGAACTTGACCAGCATGTACTACGTCAACAAGCAGGCAGGCACCAGATCCCCTCTGCTGTGCAGACTGGCGATCAGCATGTGGGAATGGGCCTTGGGGAAAACAAAAATGTACCTCTCAGCAGTCCACCTCCCAGGGGAATCCAACCTGGAGGCGGACAGGCTCAGCAGGCTGGGAGTGGACAATTACGAGTGGCAGCTAAACGACCTCGTTATTCAGGAGATCGTCAACAGGTGGAGTCAACCCCAAGTGGATCTCTTTGCCACCTAGCACAAGAAGAAGTGCCCCAGGTCGCATCCTGGCAGTGTTAGGGCCCCGGCGCTCTGGGCGACGCATTTCACCGCCAATGGACCGGCATGATGGCCTACGCTTTTCTTCCCACTACCCTGATCCACAGGGTAATTTGCAAGATCAGGGAGTCGCACCGACTTCTCATCATTCTGATTTCTCCATGGTGGCTGGCCAGCCATTGTTTTTGGAGCTCCTCAGCCTCTCAGAGGTGCCCCCGATACACCTTCCGACGGGCCCAGCACATCTTCTGGCGCAGCAGTGGGGCAGGATCATCCACCCCGCACCAGGGAAACTAGCCCACACAGCGTGGTATCTGAGCAGGTAACGCTTTGGCACCTTAGCCTCTCGCAGGCCAGTCTGGATATCATACAGGGTGCCAGGAGCAAAGCCACCAGGGCCCAGTACAAGAGCAAATGGACCAGGTTCTGCCATTGGGCAGACTCCATGGGAATTGACCCTTTGGCCTGCAATCTGGATGACGTGCTCTCCTTTTCGGCGCACCTCGCTCATTCGGGCGTACAGGTCGACCCCTGCCTTACATACCTTGCAGCCATTGGGCATTACAGGAACTCGGAGGAAGGCAATTTTTCCTCCTCCAACCCCATCGTCAAACACCTGACCGGTCTTGCACAGAGAGTGCTGCACTGCCTGGATGTCAGGCGTGCCCTGAAATTCTACTTGGACAGGACCAAGGGCTTCCGCGAGTCGGAAGCCCTGTTTGTCACTTTCAGCGGCTTGAGGCCAGGCTACCAGGCCTCGAAGGTTTGCATATCCCGCTGGATGGTCTCTGCCATCAAAGAAGCATACGAGGGCCAGCACAAGCCGCTCCCGGCCAACATGCATGCCCACACAGTCAGGGCCAAGGCAACGACCATCGCATTCTAGTGCCATGTCCCTTGGAAAGTCATAAGCAGGGCGGCCACTTGGACCTCCCCCTCGGCTTTTTGCAAGCATTACTCTTTGGATGCCATCTCTAGATCTGATGCGGCTTTTGTACAGGCGGTTCTAAGGAACCTATTTGCTTAAGGAGGGTCTCCTCTCCACCCTGGGGCAACAATCAATTGTAATCGCCCATACATTATGGAAGAAAGGGGATGGGACCTAAGAGTAAGTTACTCAACGTAGTGACTAACATACTCTTAGTCCATAGTCCCCTTTCCTCCTTACGTCCCACCAACCTCCCCCCTAATAATACTGGTGTCATTAGGCAATGTTAAATCTATTGTTGATGCGTCAGTGGGGACTAAGGTGTGGCGCCGGAGGGCAGAGTCAGGGCATTGCATGCTACCTGGGCGGCGCCCCCAGGCACCTCTAAAATTAAAGGGGAAGAATGTTTTTTCTGGTGAAAAAGGTTCCGTCTCCCGTCCCTTGGGAGGGACGCCCATACAGTATGGAGTAAAGGGGACTATGGACTAAGAGTATGTTAGTCACTACGATGAGTAACTTATAATTTTGCTGTTGTCTTGTGTATGTGTTCATTTCTGAAGAGAAGATGGACATGACTAATGTAAATAATTTAAATAGGGACCTGAGGTGTAGATGCACGAATGTGAGAGTATGGACCGTTTATTATTGTGGGTTGACCGATTGGGACTGTATTGGAGGAGGATAGGTCCTATAAGGGGGGGAAATGGGATTGTATAATATCCACATGGGATTGTACATATAAATGTTAATATTAGCGGAGTTACATATGTTAGTAATAATGTGAATACTAATGATAATGGAAATTAATATAACTGGTACAACACGACAGCTGGGGGAAACGTTGAAAAGGTGGTTCTCAGCAAGTAGATTGTCTATCAATTTGAAACAATGTTATTTTCGATAGCATTGTTAAAGCTGCCATCCCTGAGAGTGTGTATAGAATAATGAAAGAAGTACAAAAAGTATGATACATATCAAGTGTTGGCTTTGGATGTGATTGAAGATCTCCATCATCCTGAGTTTACCAACTCATGGTATTCCGACATGAGTGGTATGGGAAGAAACCCTGTGAATGGAAGCAGTTGTGTGTTCACTCATTCCGAATGCGCCAGGGGCTCCCGTGTTCGTACCGCAAGCATTCCCAATCATAGAGGCACAATGCCTAATTCATCTTGCGCTATGCAGAATAAAAGGAACATTCCAGGCAGTTTGTGTGCCACTGCAAATGGTGGGTTCCAGATCTTGTACAGTGCAACAGCGATTCAAAAGGTTTATCAAGTGTGTGGAGCTACCATATCTGATGGTGAAAGGGCGTAAAGATGTCCATAACTGGAAGGACACCCCATTACCTTGCTTGGCAGAAGGACTGGTAACGTATAGAAAGGAAAGGATAACACAGTTGGCACATTTCTTTGCACAAATCTAAACGGCGCAGATCACAAAGCGGGATGTGGATTGCAACAAAGGAAAAGCCGGTGCGAGTGCACAAGGAAGAATAATATAGACTGTTTTCGCAGCAAGGGTATAGTCCCTCTCGAACGAATGTTGCAATAAGATGCTCCTGATCAAACGCGAAGAAAGGAACAGTGGCGATGATGTAATACTAGTGGGTCTGTGGCCAACCAGCTTACTTGCACCTCCCACCATCATGGAGGGGCTTTTGTTCACTGGCCACATTGCACTCAGCGCCATTAGTAATCCCAGAATAACTGAAGAGGGGAGTACTGCCTGCCCAAGGGGCCAACCAGTCTCCCTTCGTTCGAAAATGAAGATACGGGTTTGTTGCCCACACAAGAGCTCCACATCCTGCCAGGAAAAGGAAAATTCCAACCATTAAAGAGGACAAAAAGATTGAATTACATATCCAAAGAATCTTCTGCATTGCTTGCTGAAATACCAGAAGAATACAGGCTCTTCAACTCTGCAGAATCCTTTTTTGCAGCTTTACTTTTGCCAGGAGTGCAGCGTCAGCAAATGCTTGCAGATCATGAGATGGGAGCTGTTCCAGCTTGCGCAGGATACAGAGAGCGGGTTCAATGTGATCAAGGTTGGGGTGCGCGCGTTGAGACTTATGACGATGCGAAACCGATATCTGTTGGGCATGTTAATAGCAATGGAAGGAGGGGTTTGCAAAATATTTGCCGATCCCTGCTGCCCATTTGTGCCGCCAGAGGATGCGGAGAAAGCACCATTATCCAATATCATCGTAGTTGTCCATGGCCTGGGTGTTGGCATGGTAGAGGGATGTGTGTGGCGGAGTAGGGGGTGGGAGGGAGGGGGCGGCAGTACAGGACAGTGATTGGTTTTCTTTGGCATTCAGTTGTGCTCCGCCATGGCTCGGAGTGATCAAGAAGATGTTGATGCCCATCATCTTGTTCATCCTTGTTATTTTCTGCACTTGTCAACTGGGCCTTGGATGCTGCGCAAGAATGATGGTATTGATTGCGGTCCCAAAAGCACCTTGCGAGACAAAAGATATAGAAGTGTAAACTGATATCCAACAAAGTGGCCCGAAGTATGAATCCCCATCCCGTATGGAGATGAAGTTGATCATCTATACCACACTATAATTTCTCCACTCCCAGATCTAGAAAATTAGTGGACCTGGTGTGTAAGGGTGGGCGGGTGCGGGGGAATTGTGCTTCTATATGATTTGCTCTGAAGAGAATGCGTGTAGGGAGAGTGTTTGCAGTCAGTGTGTAGGGCCTGGGTGCCAATTAATTTTTTTTAAATTCTTGTAAAGCGCTGCTCACCCATAGGCATCACAGTGCTACACAATCAGATATAACGTAAAAAACATAATAGACAAAGAAGTACACAAGCAACAAAACATCAGCATGAGGTCTATAAGAAAACAGCAGACAAATACAGAGGACTAAGAATCGCACTAGAAGTCTTAAATTGTAAGAACCCATTTACAGTCTTAAAACCCCCGAAAGGTTTCTGGTTCCACAGCCTACCCCAACACAATCCCTTTTCTTCACAGTGCACCAGTCATCAATTTTCACTCTGCGTAGGAACTTAAGATCGGAGCTTCTAACTACAACAGGGCCAGTTCTTGGGTGAAGCCATGCCATTAATTTATTTCGCAAGGCCTCCCTTGGTTCTCACAGGGAACATCCACATTCGTAATGATAAAGTCTCTATGGTTAGTGACCAGGTCTCTAATTAGGCCATCCTTGGGGGGGGGGGGGGGGGGGGGGGGATAGGCATTTGGGATTTTCTTGAGCGTAAAGTCCTTAGGTTAGCTGCTTTGGGAACAATGTCCACAGACCGAGGCATGCCAGCCAGGCACGACTTTACAATTCTAATGGCAGCTAGAGGGACAGTGTTAACAGATTGTGAGACATCAGTTCTAGGAAAGACAGTGTAGGCAGAAACATTCAAGGCAAGTACAGACTTCACTAATGGCATTTCAGAACTAGTTCAGGCATGTGGACCGACCCAGAGTAACTTGGCCCTGCTTATCCGAGTTCTCAGCAGACAAATCAGTTTGACAGAAACCATCCACTTTGTTAGAAGCCACATGTGCTGCTAACTGTCTGGGGGGGTCAGAAAAACAGGGTTTCCTAGTTTGAAACAAGTGGTGACACTTAATTTCTGTACATGGTCCATCCAAGCCATAAAGTCACTAGAGTTGATACAATTAAGTTCATAAGAAATTTTGATTTGGAAAAGCTTTTATGGCTTGGATGAATTTTTCTCAAAATTAATAGGAGAGCTATTTTTATCCAAAAGGTTTATTCCAACAGAAGACGTCACTCCTGAACAGGGACCTTAGTAGGGTCAGAAGGTGGGTCCGTTAGCTTTGCGTGTAGTCTGTCTCCTATGCAAGCTGAAAGCAAGTACCTAGGCTACGCTGTTTTCGGTGAGCGTCGGCACCATGTCCAAAGACCTTAAAATCACAGCGCCCTGTTTATTTAACCTCAGAACATGAGTCCTGAGACCCTGGGTTTGTGGGCTTATATGGAGAAGTGGCAGACATGAATGCAGAAGCTGCAGTCGCTGGTCACTCTAAAACAAAAGCACACAAACGTGTATCACTTGGTACCTGAGAGGCTTGCCCCCGCCCACCCTTTCAGCTGTCATCTGCAGCTGTATCCGGAAGGACTGTAGAGGGCTTAGGTGGATACTTCATGGCGTGATAAAAGGAACACAGCAGACCACAGCCTGGGAGCCCTGGCGCCCTTTCGGCAAAAACAGACACGTCGCAAGCGCTGCAGCCGCAACAGGAGATCTGGTGACCTGCGGTCCCAGCAGCCTGAAAAAGTTAGCAGAAATTAGCGGAAGGGATCTACTAATGAGCCCAAAGGAACGTCAGGCCACACACAACATCCGCCGGCAGGCGGAAGAGCCGGCCACATTCAAAGGCCATTCTAAGGCCCTGTTTGCCCCTCTGCATACAGTCTCCATCAGCCAGGTGGCGTGGGCAGGAGCCCCCACCCTCCACAGCCCAGGATCAGCTCATCAGAGCTGCCGCACCGTGCCACGAGGCACGAAGAGGATCGCAGTCCAGTCAGGCCCCCACGAGCCCCCGCCAGCACCTTTGTGCTGCCCACCCCTCCCAGAGGAACTCTTCACCACCCCATCGGCCACCCCTCACCCAGAAGCGGCCCGGATCGCGCTCCAGCAACGCGCCGATTTCGAAAAAAAAGAAAACAAAATGTCGGGCGCGATGCGGCGCCAGAGCGAGGCTCGGCATCCTGGTTGCTAAGCAACCGTGCTTCATAGCACACAACATGCGCCGGCAGGCGGAAGAGCCGGCCACATTCAAAGGCCATTCTAAGGCCCTGTTTGCCCCTGTTCGCCGCTTACGGCGCGTGGCGAGTTCCCATATTATACATTTATGACCCTCTGATGCCCCAGGACAATACATGGGCTTACACCGTGGAACGCAGCGGTTGAGCAGGAGCTCATGACATGGCAGAAGTAGCGGACTTGGCTAGGAAACCTTCCGGGATCTGATACCTGGTAAGCGCTGCCACATTGCGCTATTCTTTATCTTTGTTTGTGCTGGTCATCCAGCCTCAAATCTGCCTCACTATGGTATAAATGCACTCAAGTGCTCCGAGTTGCCCTATAAAGGCCCTAGGCAACGTGCACATGCATGCGCCTTGTATTCTCTTGTGACATTCAAGGCCCGTCAGCCACTGTCTCACTCTCATGCTCATTGCCTTACCCCGCACCCACCTTGCCACCCTCTTGCCCTCCACTTCCAGCCTCGCACTCAAATACTTTGATGTACTCCCGCCAACATACAACCCCATTGCATATGAGTTGTGTGGTGCCCTATGGTCGCCTCCAGACCACATTTGAACTGTGTTGTGCCCTATGGTCGCCCCCAGACCACACTTGAACTGCGTTGTGCCTTATGGTCGCCTCCAGACCACTCTTGAACTGTGTTGTGCCTTATGGTCACCCCCTGACCACTCTTGAACTGTGTTGTGCCCTATGGTCGCCCCCAGACCACTCTTGAACTGTGTTGTACCCTATGGTCGCCCCCAGACCACTCTTGAACTGTGTTGTGCCCTATGGTCGCCCCCAGACCGCATCTGACTTGTTGTGTGCCTACCGTATGTCACCAATGCCTCATACTCGCCAATTTCCCGCAAGTCGCCCCTGCCATAGCATGTTTTCCTACCTCTTCGCAATCATGTTCCCCTTTTGTGTCATGCAAAGTAACATACCCTGCAATGGCAATAGCTACATAGCCCATAAAAACGGTCTAGCCAGGCCGGCTTGCCCAAGACATTACCCCATTATATGCCCCACACCTTTCTTGCCTACCACTCCTGCCTTCCTCCCAGTCTCACAATCCGCCTCTCCGACCCATTACCACGCATACTCTTCTGATGTCCCGGCTACTAATCACCTAGATACCTCCAAGCGGAACCCTACCAATATAAGTACCTCAAGCCCCACCTCTGGTCCCAGTACCTCTACAACTGCTGACCTTACTGTCTCTAGAACCACCACCCTCACCCCTATTGATCGGAACAAAAGACTCGGTGCCAGAACCCACCATAAGACCAGCATACCCCTAGTTAAGCGACCCTGCAAGACTATCAATCACACTGCAATACCTAGCAATTCCACCCTTTCTACTCCTAAAGGAGCTCTCCTAAATGTTAGATCACTAGTCGCCCATTCCATAGAAGTAGCCGACATCATTCTAACAAACAATTTGGACTTCCTTGCTGTTACTGAAACTTGGTTGCATGATGCTGCAGGACCATCTCTCACCCTAGCTATACCAGACAACTATACCATCCTCAGAGCAGATAGACCTAACGCACGAGGAGGCGGTGTAGCTATCATCTTCAAGTCCTCGCTTAATATTAGACTAGCCTCGTCTCCCTCACTTAAATCATGTGAACATCTCACATTCAAATTACAAACGTCCCCTAAGAACACCATTACGATGCACTTAATTTACAGACCCCCGGGCCCACCAGGCTCCTTTGAGGAAGACATCACCTCACTAGTTGCCGAAAGCTCCAAACTTTCAGCACAAATGATTATACTTGGAGACTTCAATCTTGGGTTTAATGACCCCCTCGACGTCCCAGCCACTGCCCTGGCCACAGCATTAGAGGAGCATGGCCTCCAACAATTCTGCTCCAAACCTACCCATTCGAAGGGCAGAATCCTCGATTGGGTAACCGCCCTTAACTGCAACATTACCATGAAGGATCCCATACAGCTCTTATGGACTGACCATCATTTCCTCCCATTTGACATTAACACTAGCAGCCTAGTGCATAACAAGCCTGTTACCGCACCAGCCTGCCTAACTAGGAAAAAGAGTAACATCACAGCGGAAGCCTTAATACCCTTGGTAACCCCTATCCTGAACGCACTACCAGCCACAACCGACCTGAACCAATTGGTCAACGTCTACAATAATTCCATGGCCATAGCTGTTGACACTATTGCCCCACTAAAAATGCGCAAAGGGAAACCAAAAGCGCACCTGAATACATGGTACACCCCAGAACTTAAATCCCTCCGGCAACAAAAAAGTAAACTTGAAGCACTATGGAAATCAGCGCCCTCAGCAATTAACAGAACGAATCTCACTAATATCTCCACTTTCTACAAAAATGAGATTATACGCGCAAAGAAAGAATCGCTCAACTCCAGGATCTCGGAGGCAAGCTCCAGCTCAAAGGAGCTCTTTAAGATCCTAAAGGAACTAGAAAACCCCATTCCTCCCACGGATACTTGCACTAAAAATAAACAATGGTGCACAGGGATCCAGAATGCCCTTGTTAACAAAATTTCAGGGCTCCAGTCTAAAATTGACAATAAACAACAACAACTCACCTATGTTCCGACCTCCAGTCCCACCCCTCCCCCTCCTACAGCCTCCAGCCCAGGATTCACTTTCAAAAAGGTATCCATACCCGAAGTACAGAAAATCATAGCGTCATTGAAACCTTCGAACTGCAAGGGGGACAGTTGTCCCGCTCAGATTATAAAAGATGCTGCAAGGGATCTCTCCCCATTCATCACAAAATTAATAAACCTGTCTTTCTCTGATAACTCGGTCCCTAGTAATCTAAAACAATCCTGGGTCCTACTTCTACTAGAAAAAACTACCCTCGACCCAGATATACCCACAAATTACAGACCCATCACCACTGTCCCATTCCTACTAAAAATTCTTGATAGAGTGGCCTATCTACAAATCCAGGATTACCTTGAGACAAACCATCTACTAGGAATTCGCCAGTCCGGCTTTCGTCCACAACACGGGACAGAAACGGCCCAGGTCGATCTCAAGTGCCAGATAGACGACCTCAAAGACAAAGGTAAAGCTGGCATCCTTCTTCTTCTTGACCTATCCGCTGCCTTTGATCTGGTTGATCACAAAATCCTGTGCAACCATCTGTCATCGGCAGTACACTTCTCCCACTCCGCAATTTCATGGATCCAATCCTTCCTGGACAATAGGACCATGCGGGTCTTCTCACCCCTAGCAGCGGCCGACCCTATTCCTATTACTTGTGGTGTCCCACAAGGATCGTGTGTATCACCCACTTTGTATAACATTTTTACAAAGCCCCTATTCGACAAGCTGGACCATCTGGGTGTCACCTACACTAACTACGCAGACGACACCCAGATACTCCTCACCTTAACCGGCAACTATAATTCGGACGCCATTTGGATCAATGAAGTCTTCTCCATCATTCAGGCATGGATGGCCACACATGGCCTCTGCCTGAATGATGACAAGACTGAACTGCTCCTTGTCGGCTCACCCAACACCATTCGGAAACTTAGTCCTAGCTACACTAGCCTTACCATTGACGGCAACACCATCACTATCGCCAAGAGTGTAAAAACCCTTGGTTTTTACCTTGACACAAACACTAACCTAGCCAAACAAATTAATATGACTGCCTCAGCCACGGCCTACACAGGCAAACTAATCAGGGCCTGTAGACCGCTGATCTCCCCTAACAACTGCCTCACCTTAGCCAGAGCACTTATACAATCTAAACTAGATTACTGCAATAGTCTCTACGTAGGTGCCAACAAAACGGTAATCAATAAACTGCAAGTTATACAAAATAATGCACTCCGTGCCGCCCTGAATATTCCCAGAAGAGAACATATTTCGGCTACCAGAATCGCATGCAAATGGCTATCCATCCAACAAAAAATAGATCTAAAAACTATCTGCCTCACCTATAAAGCACTCAACGGCCTTGCCCCGCCCTATCTCACCAACAAATTCACACTAAAACAGAACACTAGAACCACTAGATCCTCTAATACACTACAATTGACTGTGCCCAAATTCTCCCTCAAAAGAGCTGGTGGTTCCAGCTTCCCAGTTCTGGCTTCACAACTTTGGAATACCATTCCACTGGATATCAAATCTACACCCACCTTCCAACCTTTCAGAACTAAGGTCATCACCTGGTTACTCAACAATTAACCTACCATGATTGAATGCATACCTCCTGCTTGATTGTATTTTGCACCATGCCAGCATATTACTGTCTATGCACGAATTGCTATATTACTGTCTATGCACAAATTGCTATCCTGTCTTGTATACCTTTGCTTCATCACTGTATAATTGTACCCTACCTTGCCTGTAACTCGAAGATTAAGCGCCCATATACCTTTGGGTCAGGTGCGCTATACAAATTAATAAACAAACAAACACTGCAGCATTGCAGCCGCCTCCGACAGTCCAGTCCTTGGAAGGGGAGATTCACATTCATAATAGAGGGAACTTGGCCATATGCGGAAGCAGAGAGGAGGGAGCGAGAGCACAGAGACATCCCAGAGTTGTTACTGTAGAAGTAACGAAAGGGGGGGGGGGAATGTTGGAAAGTGGGCAGCCCTGTCCCACTCTCCCAAGTGCTTTAGAGTGAGGAGATGCATCATTCGAAGTATTCGGATAGGCCGGGGGGGCGGTGAGAGGACCACCTCCCAATACAAAGGACCCCACTTCAATATAATCAATCTACATAGTGTAGCATAGGGTGCGAGCAGCATTGCTATTTTGCGTGGATATTAGTAACCATAAGTAGAAGGGAAGCCTGTGCGGCAAATGTGGCTTTGTAATCACTAGGCCCAAATTTAGAGACAAGGGATTTCAAATGGATTGTGTCCTCCCACGTATTCCTCATCTTTGACACTTGTTTTCCAGCTTCAGCTGCTTCAGAAAAAAAAACATTCGGCAGAGCGTTCTCTGCGTCAACGTCCCTCGAAGGCCTCTTTCGAGGATGATTTCATCGAAGGCATATATAGCACACGCAGCGCCTGTTGGCTTCAGTTCAGTTTTTCTACGACAGTTTAGATGACATTTGGCATGCCTCACATCTTGTGACTTCTTCTATGTCTTCATCATCGAATCTGAAGTCTGGTCTAGTGTCGGGATTGCATGGTTGAGAAGGCTCAAGAAACACATGATCCGGATTGGGCCAGAAAGCCAGCAACAAAGTATTTGTACCGTTACCATTGAATAAATTCTGCAACTGGTGCAGGGAAAAAAAATGTAAATCCTTTCCTATGTGAAACACCAGATGTATTATCATTTCTTCTGTCTTTAGTTAATCTGGGGCTCCAGAGGAATGTTCCGATTTCAAAATTCCACTGGTGACACAATTTCTAAAGGGACTCGCTGTGCCCGCCCCGGCCCCCGCACCGCCACTCCCATTTTTCTTTCCAGGTTCCAACTTGGGAGTTTAATCTGGCATTAAAATTCCTAACGTGTGTAACCTTTGAACCTCTACACTCCTGTCCTTTAACCTCATTAGTGCCAAGGACGAGGTATCTCATCCTTGGGATTACCTCCCTGTTGCCAAGGACGAGATTTCTCGTCCTTTTCGGCACTCTGTTTTTGTGCACAGCAGTGATCGCACAAAACTGTAATCCAACCCCCGGGCTATGAGATGGGGAGGTCCCCCTTCACTGCTCGGGGGTTCGATTACCTTAAATTTCACGCACGCCAACATGAAATTGAAAGTAAATTCACTGCGGCAGCCATTTTTGGCTGAAGAGAGAAGGTAAGTGCCCTTCTCTCTCTGCCTCGATCTCCGGCTGTATTTCAAGCTGGAGATTGAGGCAGATATCGTTCGAAAGCCCTCGATCCGTGGCCAGCAATGCCACTGGACAACCAGGGATTTGTTTTGGGAGTGGGGGCAGGGGAGCTGCTTACTAGGTAACCGGCCAACTCTCCCCCCATCCCCCAAAGCATGGCGCCACAGCTCTGGAGACCCCTGGGGGCAGTGATCATCTGCTCCCAGGGGTGGAAATAAAAATAATCGAAGGAAGGGGTTTGGGGCTCCACTAGCCACCAGGGATTGTTCAGAAAGTGGCATTGTTGGAAAGGGGAGATTCTCCCCTTTCCAACACCATTTATGACGGCATTGCTGGTCAGAGCGCTCGATCTGTGACCAGCAATCCCACTGGACCACCAGGGAGATGTTAGCAACACGGGGGAGGGGGGGCTGATTATCAGGTAAGCGGCCCCCTCCCCCCACAAACCCACCCCCGAGGCACCAAAGCATGGGGGCACATACATAGAGACCCCTGGGGGCAGATGGGTGATCATCTGCCCCCAGGGGTGGGGATATTTTGAAGCAAAAAATGCGAAAATTAAATGGGGAGGGGGGAAGGGAGTTTGGGGCCCATTAGCCAACAGGGATTTTTTGAAGGGCATGAAAGGGTGGTGGCCCTCTTTGTCCCACCCCGAGTGGAAGGGGGGGCACCCTTGTAGCCCTCCCTGGGGACAGATTTCTGCCCCCGGTGAGCAGTACATGAGGTGGCCCTACATCCAATTTTGGGGGGGGGGGGCACCAGGAAAGTGTGGGCAGGCCACCCCAAAGGATGGGGCCTGCAGTTTAGGCCCCCCCAATCTGCCCCTAGGGAATGGGCGCAAAAAAGAAAAAAATATCTTGGTTGGTTTTGGGGGGAGTGCCCCCCCACCCTCACTAGACCACCAGGGATTTTGTTTATGGATGGGGGTTGTTCCCCCCCCCCCACACTCAAAATGGACTTGGGGTCATGTCATGCAGCCCTCCCTGGGGGCAGTTATCTGCTCCCAGGAAGGGGCATCTAACCCCAGGGAGGACTGCATGAGATCCCCCCCCTTGCATCTGGTGTGGGGGGCGAGAGGGGCACCCCCCTGTACATAACAGAATTCCCCGGCGAGGGTGCCCCCCCAGCAAAGTGCAGGCTGCCATTTTCATTTTTTTTGTTTACTAAATGTGTCAATCTGCTCCCAGTGTGCCTAAACCTTACTGACCCACCCACTGGGGGGGCCAGTCGCACATTTTTTGGTTGCCCTCTCCCCCCACCCCAAATGGAGAGGGGGTGTACCTCACACAGCCGTATGTAGGAGGCCTGCGTGATGTGCCCCCCCCACCCATTTGGGGTGGGGGGAGAGGGCCACCTCAAAATGTTGGACAGGCCCTCCTTTGGGTGGGGCAGTAGGTTTTGGTCACCCTAGGGGCAGAATGGGGGCACTATTGTGCCCATCTGCGCCAAGGGGAGTGGGTAAATAAACAAAAAAAGTGAAAATGGTAGACAGCATTTTAGGGGGGGCTGTGGGGCACCCCAAACTGCCAGGGAATTTTGTAATGGAAGGGGTGGTGGCCCTCTTCCCCCCCCACCCACAATGGAGTGGGGGCCATATCATGCAGCCCTCCCTGGGACCAGATATTTGCTCCTAGGAAGGGACGCCTGAGCCCCCCCCCCCTTATCTGCCCCCGGGGATGGCTACATGAGATGCGCCGGCCCTCCAATTGGATTGGGGGTAAAGAGGTGCACCCACCTTCACATTACAAAATTCCCCAGCGGTGTAGGGTGCCCCTCAGCCCCCGCTAAAGGGCAGCCTGCCATTTTGAATTATTTTCTTTGTTTACTAAACTTGCCTTGGCGCAGAGGTCCACATTGTGCCAATCTGGCCCCAGGGTGCCCAAACCTTACTGCCCACCCACTGGGGGGGCCTGTCCCACAATTTATGGGGGCCCTCTCCCCCCACCCCAAATGGAGGGGGGGTGTACCTCACGCAGCCGTTTGTAGGAGGCCTGCATGAGGTGCTCCGCCACCCATTTGGGGAGTGGAGGGAGAGGGCCCCCAAAATAAGGGGCACATTGGTGTGCCAATCTGGCCCTGGGGTGCCTAAACCTTACTGCCCCACCCACTGGGGGGCCTGTCCCACTATTGTTAGGGGCTCTCCCCCCCCCCCTCACCCAAAATAGGTGGCAGGGGTACCTCATGCAGGCCTGCCTGGAGGCAGAAAACTGCCCGTAGCAAGGGGCAAATGGGGTTTCACTGGGGGGGTGATTTTCAGACAACCAGGGATGGCTTGCAAGGGGGGAGCATGTTTGAAAATGATTTGTTTTTGCTGGTGTGACCATAGGTAACACGTGTCTTTTATTTTTACAGCTTTTACTATGCGAGCAACTGCAAGGTTATGCAAGTACTGTTTTTTTATTATTCTATGGTTAGGGCCCTGTCAGTGGGGTGGGTGAGACTGGGGCTGGATTGTTGTTGGTTGGTGTGGGCCCTGCTAGGTGCACCCACACGTGTGGTACCGTTTTCTTCGGGACATGTGTGGGGACGTGGGAAGGTAGGCCATATGTTGTTGGCGGTGTGTTTCGGTGGGTGGCCAGAGCGAAATGTCTGAGAATTGTCTTCATTTCCAGCCAATTTCAGAGACATTTCTGTGTCCACTCACCCAAACATGTCGCCAACAACAGAAGTCCTACCTTCTCGCGTTCCCACCGGTGACCCGACAAACGGTACCTCACGTGTGGGTGCACCTACCGGGGCGCAAAAGGAAAAGGGTAACTCACTGGTAACCCCAAGCCTTTCGGCACATCACATTTTGTTCATGTGGGCAACCTACAGATTTGGGCCTGGGGTGTCAAAGCCAGCAAGGAAAACGGGGAACCCCATGCATTTCCCGAAAGAGGACACCCGTGGGAATGCATAGAGGTCGGACATGCGCGAAGCGGCCCAGAATTTATTACCCAGAACCCCAGACAAAGTGAACATTGTGTTTTTCCCCCACCAAATATCACACTTTGTCCGGGATTGTGGTTAATAAAAACTGGGGCAATTTGCGCAAGGCAGACCTCTGTGTATTCCCACGGGTGTCCTTTGGGAAATGCATGGGGTTCCTTGTTTTCCTTGGACACCGAAGCCCCTATCTGTATGGTGTGCCCATCTGGAAAAATCGTGAAATTCAGATGTTGGAAAAGACTTGGGCTTAGGGATGGGTTTGGCTTTTCCCTTGGCGCCCAGGTAGGTGCACCCACACATGTGAGGTACCGTTTTTATCGGGACACGTGTGGGAATGCGGGAAGGTATGACATTTGTTGTGTGTGTGTGGTTTTCATAAAGTTTTGACTCATTTGCTGGTGCCCTTTGTCACACAACCCTTTCATTTCCCAAATGTGCCCTACATTTAGTCGCTGCCTTAGGCATCATGCACTTTTGTAACCTGCATAAGTCACCTACCCTTGAAAAGGTCTGCTTGTGCTCTTTCCAAAAATGTATGCTTGCCATTCCTCACCACATTGGGTTTCCTGATTTATACATGCTAAGTATGTCTGTTCAGGCCGTAAGCATAAAACGCCTGTGTACCATGGCCCAGTGTTTGGCTTGTGGTAATGCTTGTTTTGTGAAACACTACAAAAAATGTGTGCTTTCCTAACTGCAAGAGTCGGGGGGAATGTAGTGGAGCATTGTTTTTTTCAAAATTCATAGAAGCCATTACCACACCAAGCCAACCCTGTCCACCACATACTTTTATTTCGGTCATTGTCCCACTTTTTCCCCCAAACTATGGCATTTTCCCCTACCTTGTTGCCCGACCTGTGCAAATCACCCCTTCCTAAACTTGGAATTTTGTCTTTCTAGAAATGTATGCCTTTCGAGGGGATTGGGACTTCTGACGTATTCATATCTATGACAGTAATCGCCACAGCTGTGCTGCTTTGGAAAATCTTTGGGCTCCTGCGTCGATGACGTCGATACGCTGTCCTCGAGGGCCTCCGTCGAGCCGACATCACCGGATGTTATTGACAGTCTGAAATAACAGAACCCCTAACTGTCGTATTGCCCCCCCCCCCCCTTTTTGGCCAAGCATGCTCTCCGGTCTTAAGACAATCTTTGATAATCTTGTAGGGGGTGTGGATCACTATACATCCCCTTTACTGCATTCGTATCGGGCCCCATGTGCACTCCTAGATTACGCCTAATAACATACACCTATCTTACTCCCGTGGGCAATAACAAATAACACTAAGACACAAATAATCGATTCAATTATAATACAATGGGATACATTTATTTATATACACACAGCTAAGCATAATGCATAACAATGCAAGCAGTTCTAATGCTATGTCTAATTTGCACCTTTTATACTTCTGGTGCAAAGCTACCATGCAGTAACTATGTGTAAGCCTGTGCTGCAAGTGTGTGGTTCTAATGCAATCTAATTCAAGCGCTAGCATCCATCACCTCCATGGGCAAATCAATTCACATCAATCCACACTCACTCTAGACAATCCCTGTCTAGTTTCCCCTTCACCCAAACCTCTGTGTGTGCGTGTGTCTGTTCTTCTCAATCAATTTAAGCCTAGGCCAAACCCATACTTCCCATTCTGCTGTCTTTCCAGCCATGCCTCAGTCAGTGGCAGGCCTCAAGACTGCCAACTGCCAAGCTCTCGATCTCATCAGAGCCTCGTCACCATCTCCAGCCAACAGCCAGCAAACCCCTCTGTGGCTCTATCCAACTCTCTGGCAACTCTCCTTCAGCAATCAACAGCTGGAACTCCCCGCAACTCTCTGGCTCTCCCGAACTCCCTCGAACTAGCTCCAGCAAACAACTTCTCGAACTCCTTAGCTCTCCTCAGCTCCTCTCCAACAACTCTCTCGTGCAGACTCACAACTCTTCAGTCTCCCTCCAGCCCATTCTAGCCTCCTTGGTTATAGTCTCCCATGACGCACCATATTTCTATAATTACTTGTATTCTAAGAATGACTTTCGGCGTATAGCAAAATGCCTGCCTGTCTGTGTTTGCGTGTTCCTTGCCCGGCATGTCCTGTCACTGCGTGTCAAAATGACATTGGAACATCATATCTTTCTTGCATGGCCATTCTGTGTGCGAAACACCATCTATTCCCTCTATTCACTGTTCATACCCATTCTCTCTTTCACTGTAGGCACTCTGTATTACAAAATGCACTTTTAGGCCCCGTCCCTCTCATACAAAAGCACCTTCTCCCATCTCTCCATCGTGGTCCCTTCATGGCCCTTTCCCTCGGGTTGTCTCCGCGAAGCACACCAGCCAAGCTGATAAGCTTCCCTCTCGGACAAGGGTTTGTGTTATCTGTGCTCTCTGCCAATGTTTACAAATACTTTCTCAGTGTAATTCAAGTTGGACGCACGACGCCCGTAACCTCAGTTCCGTTTTTTCGGCGAACATGTTTGCTTCGGAGATCTTGGCGCACCTCGGTTCTATTGAATCCCGTTATTTCGGTTCTTCGAACCTGTTTGTGTACTTGAAATGATGTCTTCGGCTTCTTCCACCCCGCAGTCGGGTTTTAAGAATTGTCGGGTGTGCGGGTCCAAGATGTCGTTGACGGACACGCACGGCACCTGCCTCTGGTGCCTCGGAGAGGACCACGATACGGATGACTGTCGACTGCCAGTCCCTTACATCGAAGGCCTTGTGGGAGCGTAAGAAGCTGCTGTCGGTGGATAACGTGACCAAGCCCCGGAAATCGTGATCCACTGGACTTTCGACGGACGATTCGAGGGGCGACTCTCCGCATCGTCGTCGTGCGTCCGGGGGGGGGGTCCCGGTCCAGGAGTCGATCTCGCCATTCCTCTGCCTCTTCGAGGCACTCATGGAAGCGCCGTCACAGGTCGCCTTCCCCGTCCTCATCCGAGGACTCTGCCCGTCGGCGGGTTGCTTGTCCCAACAAGCATTCCACTCCTGAGGAATGAGATTCCTTCTGAAAGGAGATGATGGCGATTTTTCAATTGCAGGGTTCCGGTCCGTCTGCGCCGTTGAAGAACGCTGGTTGTGACCGTGCTAGAGACACCACTTGTATGCCTTCGGGCTTGAGCGGTCATTGCGAACACCGGGCGCCTTCGAGGTCCCGGTCGGACAATGATGGTCGCTCTAGACATGCCCGTTCCAGGTCCCGGTCCTCGATGCCCTCAAGACCACATGAGCCTGTGAAGTCTTTGAGGAAGACATCGACGCCTGCGGTGCCGAGGTCGTCGAGGGACTGTCTCGAGACTCCGCCTCCGAGGAAGTCGTTGACGCCATCTGCACCCAGGCTGTCGAAGGACACCCTCGGGGCTCCGCCCTCTAAGCCTGTGTCGATGCCGGCGATGTTGTCGGTGCCTCGCTTGACGCAGATTCCCTCAACGCCTTTCTAGGCTGCTTTGTCGGAGGTACTCTGTGGCACAGTGGAACCCTGCAGAAAGGCTCTGGGCAAGGCTAAGAATGTCCTTTTTTCTGTGCCCTCTTTCCGACCTCTGGATTTTATTTCTGAGGGGGATGAGGGATCTCAGGAAGGTTTGGTGCCTGAGGAGGTGCCTGTCGAGATTTTGTCTGATCACAGCCAGATTGAAGACATGCGTCAGTCACTGCACGACGCCAGTGGTCTGGACACCTCTCCCGAGGTGGAGTTCTGTCGGCCTGAGCCTGGCACCCATGCTGAGTCCTCATACCGGCGCCTTATGTCGAGGGGCACAGATTACTTGGGGTGGTCTGCGCCACCTGTGGATTTTCTGCAGGATGACCTGATGGACATCCTCGACCAAGGTCCTCCTACTGACCCGGTACTGCCTTTCCATATGGCTTTGCAAAGAAGGGTGGCTGCAGCCTGGACTGCTCCAGAGAGTCTCCCGGCAGTGAGCAATTCTTTGCCGCGAAAAAATACCGTCCAGTCAGTAGTGACCCCTGCTACTTGACCACGCACCCCACTCCGGAGAGTTTGGTGGTGCAGGCGGCCACAGCCCCAGCAAAGTAGGCGTCGTACCCTACCATCCCTCCTGATAGAGACGACAAGCGTTTTGATGGCTTGGGCGAAGAAAGTGTTTTCTTCAGGGGGTATGGCTTTACAGGCAGCCAACTCCATGCGTGACTTGTCACGTTTCACGCATACTCTGTGGAACTGTATTTCATTGGCGGCTGAACATATTCCCGAAGGGGAGGAATGGGATGGTTTTCTTGCTATCGTACAGGATGGCAAGGATGCTATGTGTGAGTCCATTAATTCAGGTCTGGACATGGTGGATTGTGTCAGCCCGTCCATGGCGGCGAGCACTGTTATACGCAGGTTTGCGTGGTTGTGGAAGTCTGGGTTTGCTCCTGACGTGCAGGCCCGGCTCCTCGACATGCCCTTTGATGGTGAACATCCTTTTGGCAGCAAGGCTGACGAGAGCCTTGAGAGGGTGCAGACCTCTAAAGCTGCAGCGAAGTTGTTGAGCGCTGCAGTTCGCCAACCTCCGCCTTTTCGTCCTAGGGGACAGCAATGAAGGGGAGGTTCCTTTCGATATTACTCATCCTGTAGTAAATCGAAAGTGGCTGCAAGTCAAAGGGGCCACCGTAGGAGTGCCAGAGGTGGAAAACTGGGTACTCGAGGTGCCACAGCCACTCGGGCAGTTGCCTCTTTGCCCTCAGGCACTGCCGCAGCCACTTCAGCTCAGTCATGAGGCCATGTCCCATGGTTCGCCAGTTGGGGGAAGGCTGGCGCAGCATCTTGTAGAATGGCGTGCCATTACTTCAGATGTGTGGGTTCTGGAGATCATAGCCCACGGCTACTGTCTTCCTTTCCGGCAGAGGCCTCACGACAATCCACCAGGGAATCTCTTTGAAGAGTCTGGATCTGCTCCTTGCGCAGGAAATTCAATCCCTGCTGGAGAAAGGTGCCATAGAACTGGTGCCTGTAGCGGAGAGGTACAAGGGATGGTATTCCCCTTATTTTTTGATTTCGAAGAAAGACTGGGGATTGAGACTCATCATGGACTTGCGCAGTTTGAACAAACTCCTCAGGAAGGACAAGTTCAAGATGGTTACTCTTTCTCAAGTACTCCAGGCCCTTCAACTTCAGGACTGGTTGGTGTCTCTTGACCTCAAGGCCGCTTATTTTCATGTGCCGATCCCGCCAAAGCACAAGAAGTACCTGAGGTTCGCGGTTGGCGACTCGCACTTTCAGTTTCTGGTCCTGCTGTTCGGATTGACCTCAGCCCCGCGGGTCTTCACCAATCTCATGGTGGTGGTGGCAGTGTATCTCAGGAAAGGGGGATTCACGTCTACCCCTACCTGGACGATTGGTTGATCAGGGCACGCTCTCCCGAGCAAGTCCTGCATCATCTGTCCATCACCTGCCACTCCCTTCACAGGCTGGGCTCTCCCTCAACTTAAAGAAGTCCCATTTGACGTCAACCCACTGCTCCAGTACATTGGAGCAGTGCTCGACACATCCCTGGGGCAGTATTTTCCTCCCCAGGTAAGGGCTCATCACATTCAGCAGATGGTGCACAAGTTTCAACACGCCCAGAGTCTCCCGGTGTTTGAGTTCTTGAGGTTGCTCAGCCTCATGGCATCATGCATTCTTCTGGTGCCGGAGGGCAGGTTGCGGATGAGATCTCTGCAGTGGGCCCTCAAGATGCAGTGGTCACAGTCCTCAGGCAGGATGTCAGACCCCATTCAGGTGCTGCCCTCGGTCGCCCAGGACCTTCTGTGATGGGCCGTCGAAGGCAATCTGATGAAGGGGGCTCCGTTTGGCTACCCTGGCCGGAGGTGACGATTGTGACGGACGCATCCCTCACGGGATGGGGAGCTCATGCCAACGAGTTGACAGTCAGCGGTCGTTGGTCTCTGTTGGAGTCCTGACTCCATATCAATCTGTTGGAGCTGAGGGCCGTCAGGCTTGCCCTGAAGGCTTTTCTGCCGACTGTACGAGGAAAGAATGTCCTGATTCTGACAGACAACACGGTGGCCATGCACTACCTCAACAAAAAGGGGGGGGGGGCAGGGTCACTTCCTCCTTCCTCTGTGCAGGGAGGTGATGCAGCTCTAGTTCTGGGCCATCCAGCAGGAAGGTTCGATCTCAGCAGTTCATCTGGCCGGAGATGAAGACGAGACGGCGGATGCTCTGAGCAGGCAGAGTGCAATCTCTCACAAGTGGGAGCTGGCTCAGGAGATTCTCCTGGAGATCTTCGCCCTTTGGGGGACCCCTCAGGTGGATCTCTTCGCCTCCAGTGTCAACCGGAAGTGCGAAAGGTTCTGCTCGCGGGAATTTCCTCCAAAAGGAGCCTTGGAAGACGTTTTCGTGGTGGAGTGGTCCTTCCCACTGCTGTATGCGTTTCCTCAACGCCCCGTCATCCCGCAAGTGCTGCGGAGGTTACGTTGGTTCGGTTCCCGGATGATCCTCATTGCTCCGGCTTGGGCTTGGAGGACATGGTACCCTCACCTTCTTGACTTGTCCATCTTCCCTCCACTTCGTCTGCCCTACCGAGACAACCTGCTCTCACGGGAGGGGGGGGTCAGGTTCTCCATCCAGAGGTCAGATCCCTCAACCTTCACGCTTGGCTTCTGAAAGGTTGAGGTAAAAGGATTGGGACCTCCCTGAAGACGTGATGGAGATGTTGCTTTCAGCCAGACGTCCGGCAACAAAGTCCCTGTACCGTTGCCGTTGGAGAAAGTTCTGCTACTGGTGCAGGGTTAAGAATGTGGATCCTTTTTCATGTGACCTTCCTGTAGTTCTGTCTTTTTTGCTTTCGTTGGCCCACAGGGGCCTACAAGTGGGTACGGTTAAAGGTTACCCGGTGGTGCTGTCTATCTTTAAGTGCTCGTCTGAGGAGTGTTCTGTCAAAATTCTGTTAATTTCTCAGTTTCTCAAAGGACTTACTAATGTGTTTCCGCCGTCACCTTTCCATGTGCCTGGTTGGGATTTGAACCTTGTTCTGAAATTCCTTATGGGTGCTCCGTTTGAGCCTTTACAGTCTTGTCCTTTGAGGCTGTTAACCCTTAAAACTGTTTTTAGTTGCGGTCACTTCCGCTCGCATAGTAAGTGAGTTGCAGGCACTTTCATTTAAGCCACCCTTCACTGTTTTTCATAAGGACAGGGTTGTCCTTCGAGTTCGTCCTTCCTTTCTTCCGAAGGTGGTGTCGGAATTTCATTTAAGCTAGAAGGTTGTTCTTCCGGCATTTGATCCTCCTTCGCATCCTGGTAAGGACGAGGAGAGGCTCCATAGGTTGGATCCTAGGAGGGCTTTAAGCTTCTACATTTCTCGCATGTCCCGGGTCAGGGTGGACGATCGGCTCTTTATTGGTTACGCTGGAAGGCGTTTGAGACAAGCTATGACTAAGCAGACTTTATCTAGATGGATTATCTTGGCAATTTCTGAATGTTACCGCTTGGCAGGTAAGGACCCTCCGGTAGGCTTACGGGCCCATTCTGCTAGGGGTATGGCTGCCTCTACTGCCCTGCAGAGGGGTGTTACTATTTGTAACCTCTGTGAAGCAGCCACTTGGGCTTCGGTCCATACTTTTGTACGACACTACTCCCTAGATTCTATCCATGGGCAGGATCTGGCCTTTGGTAAGGCGGTCCTTTACTCTGCAATTTGATTGGGCATTCCAAATTTCTATATATAAATTATTTTTCCCTCCTCCATACGTTGGTACTGCTTTGGGAGTCTGTCATAGATATGGAATACGTCGGAGGACCCAATCCTCTCGAAGAACAAGTTACTCTCTTACCTGGTAACGTTCTTTCGATGGGATGGTCTGACGAAGTATTCCATATCTATGACAGTAATCACCATAGCTGTGACTTGTGTGATAAGTCACGTGAGTTCCTGTGGTTACAGCTGGGCTTTTGTTGGGCCCTAGTATTACATGATACTGCGCGTAGTCGTGTCCTGCATGTCTGTCGCTCTTACATAGGGGGCGCCAGACTGCATTACATAGCCTTGAAAAGGACCTACAGGTCGAAACACGTGTCGGCTGACCACACTCGGGACTTAAGAACCCGCTCTGTATCTCTTACGACACAGCACAAAACGTGAGATAACTACGTGGAAAATCTATTTCTTTTAGAAAAAACAGATGCAAGGTATCCAGGTTAACCCCCCTTCTGTCCACTAAACAAATGAGGTGTGGGCTACACCTCAACAAAAACCTATGACCTTGCCACCATTATCACGAGAAACAAACATATCAAAATAGAGCTTAGCAAGGTCGGTTCCACCTCTAGGGCCCCATTCTCTTTTCTGCTTATTACTGCTGCCTGCAGTGGCAGCAGAGTCGCACCACCGATGGTGCCCGCCTGGAATGCTGTTGCTGGGGTTTCAGAAGTGCTCCTCTGCGATGGCTGGCACGCCTGTCCCTCCCTATTAGGAGGCCGCTTCTCTGCCGGTCGCCATTTTGTTGCTTCAGAGGCTGCCACGCAGGTTGCGGCACATCAGTAAAATTCTCTGCTTTCCAAGTTCAGAGGGGGCTGCCGTTTTCGCCTGCAGTGGCCCACAACCTACAGCCACCGCCTGGGCCCAGGAAAGGAGCTGGCACTCGTATCAGTGAGGAGTCAGAAAGAGCTAGGCCAGTGGGCAACAAGGCACTGGGCACACCGCGAGCACATCTTTGTGCTGCGCCAGCCGGCCACCATAGCATTTACATTTTCACATGTTTATAAAACTTGGTCTTGTCAAAGAGGGTTGGGTGGCATTTCTAATTAGTAAGCATACACCCTTCACAACATTCTGGATAAAGTACACTATATGATCGGAATGATGTATTTTTAAAGGGCTTCTACCTAATTAACACCTTCCTCTAGAAATAGTATATGTACCTATTAGGGGCAGAATGTGTTTGTTTATTGGTTTCCTACAGAAATTGGGAGACCAAGCGACCACAGGGATCAGGGTAGATGGGGATTTGCAATCCTTGATGTCACCGGCATTGGACCACTCACGAAAAGTACATGTATGAAATAACATGCTAGCTAGAGAAGTAATAGACGCAATGGCTCAGTTGGTGTGGCTTGAAGGATGCATGGATGTGCCACAATTCAGAAGCGAAAGACTACACATGTATTCTCATATGGTTTAGACTAGCTGTGACTACTTCATGTCACTGTTACCGCACTAGTGCCCCATGTGGAAAATATTGTAGTAGAACAGGTTTTCCAAAGACTCATCTCTCCCACAATATGCTTTGAAGGATAAGTTGATACTGGGAGAGATCCCGACACAAACTGGTGAATTCTTTTCCGTGAATGCTCTGCATGTTAACTCCCACATTATCACATGCAATACCTTTAAAGTATCAGTATGCAGGCGTTTGTTGCAATTTGCAACCACGTGTAAATATGGAAGTGTATGAGAGATTCTACTAGAAAAGTTCAAATACCTAATGTAAGGAAGGCATGTTATCAAAGTAACACAGGTTCAAGGGTGTTTATTGAACTTTTTCAAGGGTGTGATAAATGCCTATCTAAATTGAAGATGGGAGCAAGCTACAACCATCCGAATAATAATGCAGTCCTAGTGCAGTTTCATCAAAATAAAAGGGCCCATACTAAATAAAACTATTGCCAATCCTTACCGCTAATGTGGGTTAATGTTTCATGAAAAAGAAAGGTGTTCACAAAATAAGACGGGATGTTCAGGCCATTGGCCTCCCTGCCCACATTTTCAGCATGGGACAAGGTGGTTCACTCTAGCACAGCTCACTCTTGGGCTTCTTCGGCATGAGGACACAGTTCTATTACCACCATGAGGGCCTTCTGTGCCCATGTGTTATCAAAGCCTCTTGATTCAGAGGGCCTGATGTACCAAAAACGCATGAAAGGTTCTTTCAAAAATAAGCAAGTTAGGTGAGTCACTTCACCTAGGATCCCCCTCTTCCCGGCTCAGATATCCCTTTCTACAACTGTTCTCTCTAGGCTGGGCAATCTCAATTCATTGACATCCCTCAGTCTGGTTCACAGTTGCCACAGCAATATCTTTTTGCGAGTGACTCACGGTTTACCCCTGATCCCCCTCTTCCGGGCTTGGATCCCCTTTTCACAATTACAGTTCACAATTTTGTTATCGAAGACTTTCGAATGTGCACAGGGTTTGGCATGATCTGTTGCAGGGCCACTTCAATTTCCCAGTTCACTATTTTACACATTAGAAAGCAGGGGTTCCCTTCCCCTATCTTTCTCTCTGCATCCGTCCGTCTGCTTCACTCTTGCCTTTTTGTAATCACAGTTGACAATGTTACACTCTCAATTGGCTACCTAATAGAGACCTTTCGAATGAGCACCCACTTGCCGCCGGACCGCTCTATGGTATCCATGTTAGTTTCAAAAGTTGTCACTCCTTGGATATTCAATTATATTCACGTCACTCTGCTTGCAACCTTGGTTCTAACACAGACCGGTCTGCTGTCAGTCTCCCCAACTCACCGGCTGTGTTGACTTTATCGGAGTGGCTTTGTTGTCGCAGCCAAGGACAGTACCATGGCAGTAACTGCTCCTTCCGGCCTCTGTCGTCGATGTGGGAAAGCCCCAGGTACCTTTGACACATAATGCACCTTTCTTTTGCTTTAATTGCCGGTCTTATGTTTCTCATCCTTCAGGGCTTGTGAAAGTAATGCTTTGCTTCCTCTGAAAAGGCCAAGGGCAATTTCCTCCTTGCAGCCCTTTCTGGCCTTGCCGTACCTCCTCGTATTAAACTGCCATCTAGGATCTGCTGCTTCCTCGTGTGTATTATATAGACAATTATCCACTTTCCAGAACTGTCAAGCAGGATGAACTCGTTTAAATCTAAAGCACATATTTTTGTGATGGGGAACAAACGAGACAAGATGTTGGCTAACATGTTAGAAACCAGAAATAGTGTTCCTTCTTCACAGTGTGGATAGTCATCGACTCTGGTGTTTTGAAGAATTTCAAAAAAGGTGCTTATGTGAAATACAGCGGTTTTATAAAAAGCTGAACAATGTCCTCAATCTAACCATATAGGGATTTTGGAGGGAGCAGATCTCTCCAAACTCTCATCCAATCAGACAATGGTTTGTTTCTTCTATAATGAAAGAGGTAATAAAAGCTATATCGTCTTCGAAGGCTTGTTAAAGCACCAAGCCCAGACTGCCTCACAGCTCTTTTCTACAGTTCCTGTTCCAAGTAATTGGTGGCCCCTGAACTCCTTCTAAATCGTTTGACTCTTTTAAAAACTGTAGAATAGTCACAGATTCAAAGAGGGAGGTACCTTTGAATCTGATACAAAATGTGGGGAAAGACCCAAAATTACATAGTTCCTATAAACTCATAGCAGGAATACATTTTGATATTAAAATATTCACGAAGATTCTGGCTACTCGTCGCCAGCTATTATACCTTCTTATTCAACTGAACGAATCCGGTTTTGTGAGTGGACACCAAAACTTCAATAACATACAAATTGGACATCTTTTAGACAAAACTCCAAGGTTCTCCACGGGTCCACCACCCTTCGCACATTAGTTGCTTGAAATGCATTCAATGCCGTGGATATGTGGAGTCTTTGCATGTTAAATTAATCCATTCACATGTCAACTGAAATCTATTTTGGCCGTGGAGTTTGGCAGTGCCTACTTCCCCACCTTTTATTTATTTGTAAAAGGGTACCCTTCACACAAAGGATCACATTCACAGGGTACCATGTGTTAAAATTGCCGCAAAAATGGCAGTTTACACAAAAAATCACGGGAAAAAGGCTGTGGTTTTGCCGCCGCAATACATGTAAAAGATGCAGGGGACATCCCCGCAACTCCCAGACCATTATACCATTTAAGGGGAGTGAAGGACACCCCCGCAGCTGCCGCTCCCCTTAAATGGTATAATGGGGTACACCTTAACCGGGTCAAATCACAGCATTTTTGCCGTGCTTTTTTTATAAAGGCGACATTTATGCTGAGATTTTTTTACTGATACCATTCACAGTGGGTGAATGCTAATTGACAATATTTTGGAGCCTCTTTCAAACCCTTTGACGTTACGCCCAACTTTACAGAAGGCACAAAAGAAATTCTCTAGCGTCTTTGCTTTTAAAATGAACAATTCCAGATCTGTTTTATGGTGCCTATATATCAAATGGATCAAAGCGGTTTCTAAGGTAGACTGTACTTGGGCAAAATCTAAATGTAATATATTTGGGGAGTTAATCATCCCTAAAGTGGGAGACCTGCATAGGTCCAACTACCCAGAACTGTTCTACTCATTAAGAGTATGCAACAGTGGAAAGATTCGGCAAGCTGTCATGGTTTGGCAAGCTCAATATGTTAAAAATTAGCATCCACCCTTTTTTACATTTCTTCCTAGCACACTCTTAAAGCAGAACCAATGAAACTAGAAAAAAATTATTGTTCACCAGTTTCCTCCCCTGGCTGCTTGTAGATGCTGCCAAATTGCCTGCACTGCCCATTATTTAACTATCACATAAAAGAATAGAGGCTTGTAACAATTTGAAGCTCATGACCGTTTAAGTGTTTTGGAATACCACTCCATCTTGGGGTGTCCCATTACAGCTAAGGCGAGTCTTGATACCCACACATTTGGTTTTCTTTTTGTGTAGAAAAAACAAAAATGTCATTATATACCCAGTAGAAGACCAGATCATAAAATATGCAAATATATAATCCATGTTGGGCTTTGTAACTATTGTTAGAGGCTTGTAATGTTTCTAGTGGTTTGCCCCCTCCCATTCTACAAAGCAGGGTCAACTGGTACCGGAAGTTGTAATGTATCAAGCCACCCTTCAACTTACTCTACCATTGCATGTCTCCCCAGCAGAGCAGCGATCACTAGTCTGTCCTCCAATCATCCCAACTATTGTCAAAGTTCTGCTCCCTCTGAGAAGCTAATTCCTAACCCTGCCATTGCATTGGTCCTGCTCTTTCAGGCCCATGTTAATCACCCACACAATGGGCTTCCCGAAAAGCTTTTTCAAATTTTACTTTAAAAAAGTACATTTGCCCAGTTTCCTCTTCCTAGACATTGTATTGGGACATCATACACGCGCCCTTTTTTTCATTCTTGAAGAAAAGACAAAGCATTCTGGTACCCTATCCCTCACAGAGTTGACTACTGTGATACTCTACCAAGTCTGACCTTGTTCCCTGATAGACTCAATTTATTACTGCTTCCTCTTTGCAAACTAGTCATCGATCCCACTGCCCCAGGAGGTTTCTTTATAATGCCCACAAGGCATTACAATGTATTTTCCTTCTTAGGCGTGTACTAGCAGTCTGTGCCCTTTGAAGGGTACATTGTAACCATTCCCCAGCAGCAGCACCAGTTGCTGCCGCCTCCTGGCCGTGTTGCTTTTAACCTGCCCCTCTCTATGCATGTTTCTCAGACCTTGTGCAGATCTGCAATGTCGTCTTCCCTCCTCGTCATTGTCAATGGATCTTGGCTTCCCAAAGAAGCTAATTATCTCTGTCTCCTAGGGCGGGTTAGATGAGCAAGGGCCTGCCCACCAACCACTGTCGCTTCCATCTTCATCACCTTCCTACTGCACCACGCCCACCCTTGATCCAGCCAGGTTGAAGGATCCTAAAGGTCTATGTTGATGTGCCTACACTTAGTATTGCATACTCCTAAGGAGGAACTTATCTGTTGCATGCATACTCTGGTAGAATTCAGAAAGTCAGCCACCCTTTGTAAACCAGGAGATCAGAGAATACCAACCTTTGCCCATACGCCTCCACAGAGAAAGTAGATTGTATTCAAAGTTGTTGTGAGGTTTTATAAACCCCAATTCCTGGGACCATACGATATGGGGTCTTAATCGGAGAATGCTTGGCCATGAAGTGGAGAAAGACTAGTGGCATCATGTTAACTGTGAGGACAGTTTGTGGGTTTCACCACCATTTGGGGGTGGGAATGAGAGGCAGGGTTTTGCAGAGCTGTGAGAATTGGAGCAAACGGAGGAAGGAGATAGATTAGCACTCTGGGGATCCACTCAGCCAATCAAGTGCGAGAGAACGCTCGCTGTTACTGATACAATCCAATGTTACATTCTTTACCTGTGTGCCACCAAAAGTCTGCTGCGCCTGCTTTCTTGGTACCCACCTCCCCCACCACATTAGCACCTGGTTTAAGACGTGGGTTCAAAGGCTTTTCAAAGTTAAAACAAATGTAAACTTGCCTGCCTAGCAGCGAACCCACTCCTGTCACTGTAAATCCCACTTCAGTGTGTTGCCACCAATACTAAAAACTGACTTCTTCTGACAGGAGCATGTTCTCTGCTAAAAGGTAGTACTTATTGTTCATTTTCAAATCCCAGCACCACCTGTCTTTTAATGGTGGGTTCAAATGGTGATAGTGGACCTCGGTGGCTGACCCTGCCAGTAAAGGCACTGTCACAATTTATGAACCAGGTCGACCTGCAAAGGTTATATTGCCTCAGTAGATCCTTGGAAGAGTTGACAAGTAGGCCATACCTGTTGTAACAGATACCTGTTGTAACTCCGGTCCCCGTCCTCCGCGTACAGCACTAATGAAGGGAAAGCCACCCAGCGGTAGCTTTTGTTTACTACAGCTGGCTGGCTTTTCCTTCATTAGTGCCGCAAAAGTCAGCACAGGAGGGCATCCATTTCACAAAATGGATGCGCCCATGTGCTTGCTTTTGCGAATTTTGAGCTTGAATAGCTCAAAATTTTACATAGGAAGTTTTAAAAAAGAGAATGCTAGTTTTTTTTTTTATGTTGCCTATCTATTTTTTAAATAAAATGTTTTACTAGACCATGCCTTTAATGCAAAAAACATCTTTGAAATGTCACAATGTACAGTTGACTGAACCAAACGAAGACCTATGGTTCAATGTAAGCTACAAACAAAGGAAGCAATCGGGTCATGTCTTAAGCGAGGCCTCTGTGCATGACCGATCTTTTAACCAGTTGAAATCTCAAAAAAGGTCAACCATTTTGAAACGAGTGGAGATGAAGGATCCTAAACAGCCTAGACAAAATCAACACTCCTCCAGTTATACTGAATCAGATACGGGCGACTCTTCTGACTCTACATACAGCACCCATTTCTGAAAATTAGGCGTGGAAGGGTGACCAGGCATAAGAGTGTACGGCAGGGAGGAACCCAGATCATTGACTCGGAGGCAAAGGAGTCCCGGTCACCAACTGAGCTTCAAGCCATGATAATCTCCTCATTGGCAATTTCTTTGGCCCCTTTCATGAAACTACATGAAAATCTAAATGAATCGACCAAAGACCTCAACACTGATGGCTCTAATGAACACTAAAGTGGGCCATTTGGAACAAATATGTAGTCAGTCATCCATCAACTATAACGAAGGGATCAAAAGGCTAGATGTCTTATAAATCGCTGTGCGATCAAAGCAGAAATGATTCCATTGATAATTTTTTTGCGTAAGTGGCGAGAGAAGCACTTTCTCTATTTAAACATGAGGGTATAAGATCAGCAGGGCTCCTGCAACGCGACGAACCTGTCGCCATTAGAGCCTCAATAGATCCGAACCTGAGCGTTCTAAGCTGATGCTACAGTCCCCTTACGAAGACCTCACTGGAGAGCACAGTGTTGCAATTATATCACTTCCAGAAAAAGTAACTCCAGTGACAGACCAGCATAATCGACCTACTGCTCCTGTGGAAGCTGGGACTACCGAGCCAGTGTTTAGGCCTCACACAATTGAGGATACTCCATCTTCAAATACACAAGGTCAAATGATCAGTGCTTCATCTGAGTGTGTCAACATTGCTGATATTTCTTTCAACACTGCGTTTGAGCAGGCCAGAGCACTTAAGCAGCAATTATATATTGACGATCAAATACCAACGGCATCCAATACACTACCACACATGTCCTGAGAAAAGCATGGTCCCTGAGACCCAGACAGCTGAGAAGCCCAATGTATTTCCCATTTTTGGTGGTGGGTCCCAGATTCCCACGCATCTGTTGAAGTAAAATCTAAAACTGTGAAACCCACCAAAAAAACTAATTTGCCTTGCAGAAAATATAACAAAAATATAGGAGCAAGGACATTTTTGAGGAATATAAAAATGGTGCATATTGTGACCAATGACACCAACAAACCTGCATTGGTACCACCTTTGGGCAACAAACGGGATTCAATCGGATGCGACGAACGAAGTTGCCCCTCACCCAGATGTGGTGGATTTGGAATGTTCCTCCCACGACATACCGGCTGAGCTTTTAAACATGTCCACATATGATGACGCAACAGTAACAGTTTTGCCAGCAAAATGTGTGAAAAATACGCTTGAGTCTACTATGCCTGAAACGGCACCACAGTGCAATACAAACGTCCAACTCGACGACAGAGGTCCGCCCTAGGGTGGCGGTGGATAAGAACATATGCCAATTTGGTGGGGGGGTCTCCCCCGACCAACGGGACGAAAACAGTAAGAACCTGCTGCTTTGTTGAAGAACGGGCAGTCTTGGAAGCAGGTCCATGTGCCCCACTAAGTCCTCCTTTCGTAACAATGTATGTAAAGAGGCTGATGTTAAGTACCATTTCAAAAAGAGCTTTTACAGGGGGAACAGAGCTCAACCACTACGACACATGTAGAAACGTGGAGGCTAAATCCCGTAGTACTCTCGTAGTACCCGGGGACTCGGGCTTTGTTGATAAAAATCGCAGCAAAAATCAGACAGGCGATCAAATTGAATCGTGGATTCGACCTCAACCAAGCAAAGCTAATTATTCAAGAAGGGAGCGAGACAAGATGCCAGTCTTTAAGTTAATGATCGAGCGTCTCGACTCAAAAGACAAGTTGGTTCTTAACCGCAGCAATATCATTAGGCTATTTGACTATATACCGAGCCTTCGTGCTATAACGTCCAGTGACCTAAGGATTGTTGAGTTTCCTAATGAAAAACGGAACGACAAGGTGATCCTTCATGTGTCTTTGTCATTAATAGCTACAACTATTCTCGAGGCTAACGTAGCACTCGTTTCGCTGGGGTTTGATGTCTGGAAGCAACTTACACAACACAAACTATGGCATGCGAAAGGTTTAACCCCGATACGTTAACCTACCTGCAACAAAGTACGGTGCTACGTCTTCTGAATGATTCAGAGAGTGTTCGCCCTCAGTCGGTTGATATAAGGGGCCGTTTGTGAGCCACAACTCTGATAAATCGCAGGCTGCTAGGAGGAGGAGGAGGAGGAGGAGGAGGACGAGGAGGACGAGGAGGACACAACGCCATTAAAACAGAAATAAGAATCACAATACTTGGAGTCCAAGGTCCTGGTGACTCTCTGGACACTGGCACCAAATGTTTGAATACAATGGGGATTGGCGCTGGTTAGCAGCAACGCTCAATAAGAAACCTCAACAATAATGCCAAGAAAAGAACATTCTTCTCGCGTGTACAGTGGCCTCTTGGAATACGCAAGGCTTTATGCACCTGTTCAGCTTGAATTGGTTGGATGGTCTTCACATCGCTTGTTTGCAGGAAACTTGGCTAAGTGTAGTCCCCGTATCAAGTGACTTTGAAGTGGCGTTGAATCCGGCAATAAAATTGGAGAAAGGGCGTCTGATGGTGGGACTGTTAATATTGGTTAGCAGAGCCTCTGGGTTTAGGATATCAAAGTCAATCAATCACACTCCGTTCAAGAAACCACGATTGCAAGGCAGACCTCGTGTGCAGAGGTCACTGACGAAATAACAATACTGAATGTGTATTGGAACCATCAGAGGGCAGGAAAAATAGAGTTTATAGAGCAGATCTCAAAAATATTAGATTGTCTGCAAGAAAATACAGAATGGGTTAACATCATGATCTGCGGGGACTTAAAGATTGACTTTTTTAAGCCAGTGGCTGTGGATAAAAAGATCCTAGCTAAAGAATGGATGGAAAAGATGGAAGCAAGAAATCTTCAAATGCTGAATGGGAACACTTTTGGCGACATTCCGCCGGCACCAACCTGGCATCGTGCAGCTTCGTCATCAACAATCGACTACATATTTATGTCTATGAATCTGCACCCTCGAATTAAATCCTTAAAGATCACGAGCAAAATCAGCAGTGATCACAATGTTAATAATAGAGTTACTAACGTCGCAGAAGGCTCAAAATCTGAGGTGGCACCATAATATTTTGGTAGAAGCAAATAGTTAGATTTCGATTGCAGGAGCACAAAGTCACCCAATTGTCAAACGACTACTGTCAAAGCAGCACGTCAATGGAATACGACTAGTTGCTGCAATTTAAAGTCAAGAACGTTGGGCTGAAAAACTTTAACTTCGTTCGCAAACACTGGTTCGATTTGGAGATTAAAAAACATAAACATCTGAGACGCGCAATCCGCCACGCTCATTCCTTGGAAACGGAGGCACGAAAGCTGGAAATTAAAGCCATGAAACGGAGGTACAAAAACTGGCTAAAGTGCCACAAGCACTTGACGATACAAAATGACGCTGAAGTAATGTTAACATAATTTAAAGAATATAAACACATGGGACTTTTGGGGCCTTATCAATAACATGCAGGCGCCACAAAAAGCACTTCAAACGTGTTTGGTGCCTGAAGTAGCGTGGATTTCCCACTTCGAGGCACTATACAAAGGAAATAAGAAGGCAGGCGGTGCGACCACACCGATTTTTCTTACCGCGGTCACTTACCTTTTCCAAAGATGATATTGTGGCAATAATCATGAAGGCTAAAAATTCAAGAGCTCCCGGCCCAGATGGCCTCACAAATTATACCATCAAACAGCATCCCGAGATATGTGTGGCTTTATTCGACAGACTCCAAAATCATGGAAGTCAGCAATAATCGTGCCGATATTCAAAAACGGCGATAGAACAAGTCCTAAAAATCGGCCGGTTGCATTGTTAGACGCGCTAGGTAAAATCTACGCAACAATGCTACAACAAAAACTGGTCGAGTGGGCTGTAAAAACAGCGCATGTAGATGCTCGACAGTCTAGTTTTGTTAAACGGGTGGGCTGTTGTTTAAATCTCCTGCTACTTAACATGATTAAAATGGAGGCTCTGAAATCAAATACAACAGTGTATTTAGCATTCATTGATTTTTCAAATGCCTTTGACACTGTCGATCGGGCTCTTTTGTGGTCTAAAATGCGAGCATGGGAGGCCACCAGGGGGCGCACAGGCAATGGCTGCCTGATTCCCGTGCTCCGCCAACGGCCAGGTTTCAACCGGGACTGAGCCCCCCCCCCTCGAGACCCCCCCTGCGGCGAGAGTGTGGGCCGAAGGGCAGAGAGAACCCCTGGTGCCCCCACGGAGCGAAACAGCAGGGTCAGAGGACCCCCGGAGAGCGGAGATCCGGGGATGCAGACCCAGCAGCGGGAGTGCCGCAGAGGGCCCGGGCGGCCACGAAGCCGTGGCTCGGCGACACAGGAGGCCGGGACGGGAGGGTCCGTCCTCCCGCACCGCGACGGGCACCCGTCCCCCACGGCGTGGACACACGAAGCGGAGACCTGGGGGATTCCTGGACCTTCCAGGCGAGGTAGGCGCGGGCCGCGTGGGAGACGCGCCCGACCCGGAGGCGGGAGCGCCGGCCCGGACAGGCCTCTGGAGAGGCAAGAGCGGCACTCCGGAGCGGACATGGTGGCCCCCCGTGGGGGGATAGCGGTGGTCCCGTGAGGCGGGCGGCGGCTCTTCCGCCTCCCCCCCCCCCCCCCACTCCCGTCCCCATAGTGGGCCTCAGGCAGCGGGGAAGGGCGCCCTCAATAAAACACGCGCAGGTCGTGTCCGCGGCCCGCCACCACGCGGCGACCTCCCGCGTCAAGGAAGACATATAGGGCGTGGAAGGCCCAGAGGACACTGGGTGTGAGGCCCCCGCCGGGGCTGGCGGGGCGTGTGCCCACCCAGAGGCGCTCCACCAGACACAGCGGAGACCCGTAAAAGGAGAGAGAGGCGACCTAGACCCCCCCCCCGCCTCCCCGAACCCTCCACCGTAGAGGGCTGTGGGCACATTAATCACGCTGGTCGGTTCCGCGGCCCACCACCACGCGGTGACCAACGCGGCAACCAAGCACTCCTCCCCCCCTCAAGGAGGACATAAAGGGAGCGGAAGGCCCTGAGGATACTGGGTGTGAGGCCCCTGCCCGAGGCTGGCGGGGCGTGTGCCCGCCCTTCCACCAGTGGGGCACAGGTGGACCCACGAAGTAAACCAAGAGCCCCCCCTCAATCAAAGCATACCTAAGGGAGAGCCCAGGGGGGGACCGAATGGACTGGCAGAGGAACTTGCAGAAATATTGCTACCGAGACCCAGGCCCCTACGAAAAAGACCCGGTCCAAGCCAGACGGATGGCCCATTCAGAGGCCGCTGCGCCCTCAACGGAAGCAATGGAAAGGGGCTTTGCATCCATTTTGCAAGAAATTAGAGACATGCACTCCGACATTGCCCAAAAGTTTGAAAAGTTGGACCAACGGGTGGACAAAGTTGAGGACAGACTCCTACAAGTCGAATCCAATCAATCCTCCAAAGCAACCCTAGAGATAGACAAAAATGAGGTTATCCGCTCTTGAGAAGGAGGAAGAGAGGTCGAGACAAATGGAGGATTTTGAGAACAGGGAACGGAGAAACAACCTCAGGTTTTTTGGGGTCCTGGAGGCGGAGGGGGAAACGGAGAGAGAGCTCACCCGAATGGTGAGCAGCATAATCGCCCTCCTCTTCGAAGATGAGATGACCGCTGAACTCACGTTTGATCGGGTACACAGAGCGGGTGGACAAGCAGGGGGTCCCCGATCGATTCTGGTCCGATTCCACTACTATCTGGAGAAGACACTGGTTCTGGAAGCAGCCAAGAGGGCCCAAGAGATTACGTACAACAACTCATAGGTCTCCATCTTTCAAGACCTCTCCGCATACACATTATCCAAACGCAGGATGTGCCGCCCCCTCACACAGCTGCTGAAAGAGAAGGAGTATGATACAGATGGGGCTTCCCCTTCTCCCTAACCTTCGAATACCAGGGCCAACGGACGACGTTGATCACGGAGGAAGACATCAATGGAGCCATCCAGGACTATGGTGGATCCACCCCACCGAAGGGGTCCATCAGGGCCGGCTACGGGCGGAGCAAGTGGCCTGGGCCCGTCGGGCGAAAGAAGGAAGAAATCTGGGCACGGAAATTTAGGAAAATGAGCACACCCTCACCAGCGTAAGAGGCAGAGCGGAATGACTCTGAGGGATGATCACCAAAGGGTCCCAGCCAGCACCGGTGCGAGAGTGTGGTCTTTAGGGACGACCAAAGTTAGCTAATCACCTACAGGGCGGCAATCCGGGGATCACCGAAAGGCAAGATTGATACCAGAATCCCACTGAACAGCAAGTAAAATGGGGGCAATTACGGGGACGAAATCGGGGGGGCTCATAAGAAGGGGGCTTTGCAATGATCGCCTGGCCGAGAGGGGCAGGCTGGTGGTCCGGCCAAAATGCCAGAAATGGTGGAACTATCTGGCTGGACGCCGGGATAGGGGGTGGGGGTTTACGATCTAGTTTGTTTGGGATAGGGTTTGGGGGGCAGTTGGGGGAACATCTCAATAGCGTCCAACCGGTGAGTCAAGGGGAGCGAGAAGGGAGAATCGATGCAAAGTTGTTGACCATCAGGGCAGGAAACATTGATTATGGCTGACAGCCGTCCGGCCCTGGGAGTGGGTACCCTGAATGCGCGGGGGCTGAACACCCCCACGAAAAGATCTCTGATTTGTAGAGAGTTCAAGCGGGCGAAACTAGACCTATTTGTGCAAGAAACACACTTGGCAAGGGGAAGGAGCCCAGGGTGCGGGGGGAGAGGAATCGAGGAGGTCTTCCATGCATCCCACAAGACTAAGGAAAGGGGGGTGGCCATTTTGATAGGAAGGAACGTAGGGTTTGAAAAGGAGGCGATCTTAAAAGATCCCGAAGGCCGTTACCTGCTGATACAGGGCTCCCTACAGGGGTCCCCCCTTACCTTGGCGGTGGAATATGGCCCGAATGAGAGCCAGGCCCAATTCTGGGAGGAAACCAGGGACAAGCTCAGGCTTTTCACACAAGGTCCGCTGTTGTAACTTCACCAGGGTGGGGGGTGACTTCAACATGGTCCTGGACCCCTCCATAGATAGGAAGCGGATGGGCCCCCTCAACCCCAGGCCCACAGAAGAGGCCATGGCTCAGAGCTTTCGGAGAGTGAATGAGGACCTGGGCCTGATGGATACAATCTCGACCCCCAGAACAGGGATCCCCTCCTTTACCTATTACTCAGCCATACATAACTCTTTTTTTCCAGGATAGACTACATTTTAACGGACGAAATTCTTCGTCCGTACGTAGCAGGCTACAGGATAGACCCAGTCCCCTGGTCTGATCACGACATGGCCCGAGTTACCATCGCAATGGGCTGGAATAGGGAAAGCAGAGGGCGTTGGAAATGTAACAACGCCCTGTTTAAAGATGAGGTAATTGCTCAGGAGGTCTTGGACTCCATAACAGAGTTCTTTGAGCTTAATGATAACGGGGAGGTGGCCACGTATACGCTCTGGGACGCCTTCAAGGCAACCCTACGAGAGGTCCTGATAAAAATAGGTGCTCTGAAGAAGAGGGAGAGAGAGGCCCAGGAGAAAGCCCTGCGAGGAAAAATAGCCCGTCTCCAACCGGGTGGATCCCTGACACAACCCCTAGAGCGTGACTGGGTGGCCGCACTGGAGGACTATAGGCTCCAGCTAAAAGATCTCCTCCTACACAAAACAGAGAGGAGCCTTCAAATGGTCAAACAAAAATATTATGAGAAAGGGGACAAGGCGGATAGGATCCTAGCCTGGAAGTTGAGGGAGGTCCAGAGAAGCAGGAGGGTGAAGGAGGTGAGGGACGCCCGGGGACTCCTTGGCTGCGACTCTCTCCATATCGGAGAGGCTTTCCGACAATACTACAGAACCCTCTACTCTTCCGAATACGATGGGGACGACACCCAGATAGAAAACTTTCTGAACTCCATACAGATTCCATCCCTCTCCAGGGAGATGACAGAGGGGTTGGAGAGCCCGATAACCGAGGATGAGGTGGATAAGGTGATTAGCGGGATGAAGGTGGGAACTACCCCGGGGGAGGACGGCTTCTCCGTTCTCTTTTATAAGAGATTTCGCTCCTCTCTGGCCCCATACCTAGCGAGGGTCTTCAACGCGGTGCTAAAGGGGGACATCCTCCCTGAATCCATGATGGGAGCCGTGATAGCGGTCTTGCCCAAAGAGTGAAGGGATCCAGCAGACTGTTCTTCCTATCGCCCCATATCACTATTAAACATTGACGTGAAGATCTTTGCCAAGGTGGTGGGGAGGCGGCTAGAAGGTATAATGCCGAAGTTGGTCCACAGGGACCAGGTAGGCTTTATCAGAGGAAGGCAGGGGTCAGATAACATCCGCAAAACAATAGACCTGCTCCACTTTGCTCAGTCATCGGAATTGGACGCATGTGTCCTTTCCTTGGACTCGGAGAAGGCCTTTGACAGGGTGGAGTGGCGCTACATGGAACTCCTCCTCCGCAGGATGGGCTTTGGAACTCACATCATGCTTTGGATAGCTGCCCTCTATAGAGCCCCAACGGCAAGAGTACAGGTGAATGGGACATTGTCCGAATCATTCCCCCTCTCCCGCGGGACGAGGCAGGGATGCCCACTCTCTCCCCTGATGTATGTCCTCACGATGGAGGCATTGGCAATAGCGGTCAGAGACCACCCGGATATCGAGGGTATTAAAAGGGGTGAAGTTGAATTCAAGCTCTCCCTGTTCGCGGACGATGTCCTGGCCTACCTGGTGGACCCGGGCTCCTCGCTCCCCCCCCCTTCCTGGCCCTGGTTTCGGCATTTGGATGCTTTTTTCGGGCCTAAAAATAAACACCGGGAAATCTGTCATGCTACCAATGAGAACAATAGACCCAGTGCTAGACCCTCTGGACTTGTTTCACGGGATTAAGGTAGGGAAGGTCGCCATAAGGTATCTGGGGGTACTGCTTACCAGGGACCTAACGAACTTGGGAGCAGCTAATTACGACCCCATGATTGCGGTGATCACTTCAGACTTGAGGAGATGGGGGAAGATGATCCTCTCTTGGTACGGCCGAATGACTGCAGTTAAAATGAACATACTCCCATGGCTCCTGTACCTCTTCACTGCACTCCTGACCAAAGTCCCAGCACAGAGCTTCAGAGATCTACAGAACGGGGTACGAGACTTTGTATGGCATGGGAAAACCCCGAGAACCGGAAGGGCCATGTTGACTCTGCCAAGGGAGGAGGGGGGATTTGGGCTACCGGACTTCCACCTTTACTTCTGCGCGGCCTAACTGCGTGTCCTCCTGGAGCACATGAAAGAGGGGCTGGGAACGTACTGGTCTTACTAGAGGATATGGATGCCCACCCTCTAAAGGTCCGAGACCTCCTATGGGCACCACGCAGGAAGATTCCGAAACACCTAAGATCCCATCCGACCCTGGGAGTCCTCTTGGACATCTGGAAAGAGGGCCCCTGCACTGCTGACCTCACCACATGGCCGTCACCGATGTCCTCTCTCTGGGGCCACCCTATCAACCTGCGAGGGCAGGGGTTCAGGCATTCTCAGATCTGGTCAGATAAGGGACTGGAGTGGGCTGGGCAGATGTTCAGAGAAGGCGAATTCCTGTCTTATGAGGACCTGGAAGATGCTCTCGGACAAGGATCACTTTCCATCTTCGAATACCTCTGCCTGAAGGGCATCCTCTGCGACCAATCATGGGGCCCAAACCTGAGGAGGCAGTTGACTCCCTTTGAGAAGCTCCTTGACTCAGCGACTTCCAGGAAGGGGGAGGTGTCTTGTATGTATAAGATATTAAATACCTACAACTTACAAGGAAGAAGGAGCTTCTGCTCGTTCTGGAACGACCTGGCAGGTGAGAATCTCTGAGGATGCCTGGGCCAAAATATTCAAGATAGCATTTCACGGGAACCTATTCACCTCGGACATGGAGCATAACTTCAAGATATTACAGGGGTGGCATAGAGACCCTGTAAAACTGTCTAAAATGTTCTCTGGGGTGTCACCAAGGTGCCCGAGAGGTTGTGGGCAGATGGGATCTAGAGGCCACATGTGGTGGTCCTGCCCGAAAGTACAGACCTACTGGGAGTCAGTGAGGGACTGGATAGCGGAAGTAACAGAGGACCGCTTGCCGCTAGACCCCTTAACGATGCTGCTGGGCCTCCCCCCGGAGGAAACAGAGCTCCACCGATATCCAAGGATGTGGGAAACCATGCTGAGAGCGGGCAGAGTTGCCCTGGCCCAGAAATGGAAGAGTCCGGAAGCCCCATCCAAGGAAGACTAGCTGAAAAAAGTAAAAAACATGTTTCTGATGGACAAACTGCCATGGTAAACAATGACCCTAGCTCATTACCTGGTACGGGGTGCAGCAATCCTGGGGATGGGACGTTCATTGAACTTAAGGGAAGATGCCCATCCATAAGGGAACGGGTCTAGCCCCGTAAGACAGGCCACCATGAGCTGGGCCCCCACAACCTGGGGTACGGCTGCAATAAGTCAGCGGAAGACACGGTCACGAATCGCGTCGCCTTCGAGGCTCAGGAGATGGAGCCAATGCAAGGAGTCTCCCACGAAGAAGTCACTGGAATGGACGCGGGAAGAGGGGGGGGTGGGAAGGGTTCGGGGTGGGGTTGCAAAGGGAGGGGGGGGGGAAGGGGTTGATCAGTTCTTTTTGTTATATAAAAATGCAAATAAAAACTAAAGTTTAAAAAAAATGCGAACATGGGGTTGTCCCGAAGATCTAACGGCAGCAATTCGAGAGCTTCATACTGAGACTTCCATCAAGATCCAATCAGATCAAACTAGGACCTTGTTGGCCACAGTTAAAGCACATAACTGCGTAAAACGAGGATGCCCCCTTTCTGCAGCTATATTTAGCCTGTTTATATCTGACATAGGAATATCTATAGATGCAGTAAATTCATTTCCACCAAAAGTAAATAACTTGCATTTAAGTTGGCTCCTATACGCCGACGATTTAATTCTGATGGACTTAACACCCATTGGATTGCAAAGGAAACTTGATGTCACTCAGCGCTATGTAATCGAGAATCGACTCAAGATTAACACAAACAAATTTGAGATTCTCGTTCTTAAGAACTTGAAAGGTGGTGCCTCTAAAAGCACAAAAAAAACAAGATGGTCGCTAGGCGGAGACACAATGCTTACATCACAAAGCGTAAAATATCTAGGAATGGTCATAAGGTCCTGCATTAACGATGGCCCTTGGATTGCAGACACAAAAAGGAAATGTACGCAACTAGCGAGTCCAGCTTTAATCATGAAGAGAACATTTGGAAAGTTTTTGCTTAAACCGCTGTTGTTCCATCAACAAAAAGTAATTCCAGTCTTGATATATTGGGCCGAAACCGCATTGGGGTGTTCCCATGAAGTATGGTCCTCCTTGGAAAATAAATTTTGGGCGAAAAGTACTGGGATTACCAAAGGGGACAATGACGTCATGCATAAGATATGAACCGTCTCTCATATCACTTCATGCTGGAACTTGTTATCCTTGTTTCAAAAAACTCGTGCTCGAGAACATATTCCACAATTTGAAATTCTTCATAGTGCCTCGTCCTCCAAGCAGAACTTCGTGTCCATGTGGATTCACAGATGTGAATGTATGTTGGCGGAATTTGATATCAATATCGCAATGCTCCCCGAAAATCCAAATGCAGCAAATTGAAAATCTGGCGACTTGATTGGGAGCTAACATGCTCACAGAGAGCAATGGCTAAATCTATGATAGATGTGCTTGCTGAAGCACGTGCTTTTAACACCACACGTTACATCATTTTGTTCCCGGATCCAAATGCATAAAGACGCTTCATGATTTTGTATGAACTTGTTTAAAAAAAGGAGCGACTTCGAACATGGAGGTGCAATAAAAACCTAAATCCAAGGTGCAGATTTTGTACAAAGGAAATCGAATCACTTAAGCATTTGGTGTTATTCTGCTCCTATTTTCGAACTGAGAACATTTCATTTGGGGCACTGGAGCGTAAATCACCCATCTTTTTGTGCGGATGAATGGTGGGGACACATGTTTAATGGAACAGACTCGAAATTGTTATTTCCTTTGACGCATTTTTTAGCAATAATCGGAAATCAGTTGAGCTTGGACGCTTGTTGAAGGCACTTGAATGTAATTGAAAGTCCCCTGGGGAAGGTTTAGATGTGGACATGTGGGGGGAAAAAAGATCAACTGAGAGTGATGTGTGTTTTGTTTTGTTTCTAAATCATTTTAAAGGTTTGTATAAACCAATAAAACATTTTTTTTAAAAGATCTTGTTTGCACACTCACATACGCCTTTGGCACATTAGGGTGGAGGAGACTGCTGCACTACCTGTCTCTATTAGCCATTTTGGGCTTGCAGTGAACAGAAAAGAGGGTGGAGGGAGCCCTGAAGGCAAGAGGAATACAGGGCGATCTGTGTTTTCATTGAACAGTGTAACGTAAATAGCTAGGTTTGCTGCACAAGTGGCAATTTAATTAGCAAACCTACATCATTACACAATTACATTAATTGCATTGCTATTACATAGCAAATAGCTTATTTTATGCCTTGTAGTATGTGAACACATTGTCGGTCTCCTCCATCAAAATCAATATGCCAGACCTCTTGCTGCAGTTTGTTTCCTGCCAGGTGACCTATAACGAGCCATTGTTTTCCTTTTCTTGCAATAAAATCAAACTTAATGGAAAAAAGGAGAATGGCAATCGAGTTACAATTTAGGGATTTTATTGTGTAAAGCAAAAGAAAAAAACGAATTAATGAACACTTTAAAAATGTTACTTTTCATTTGATGGAAAAACTGCCATGAAATGTAGCACCAAAATGACATGAGCTGCCTTTCCCACCTCTCGTATCTGGGTCAACTTGTTCTTCCTTCATTGAGTCCCAAATCATTCATTTTTCTGGTCGTTTTTGAACATGTGCTATGTAAAGCGCGGCATTAGTTGTCTCATTGATTGTATTGAAGTTCTGATTCTTGAGGACATTGCCCGTGAAGAAAAAGTTTACTAGAGATGTAGTTTCGCATTTGGTGTACACAATAAAACGGTACCATATGACTGTAAGGCTAACGAAACATGAAAAGAATTTAACAGTAGAAAGCACTTTATTTTAAAAAAACATGTTAAATTGGTCGTAATTGGTGCAGACATAGTTTGTCCAAAATAAATCCATGAAGGAAAGCCATAAAAAAAATTCAAGTGTTGATCGCTGCTTAATCACACAACGTTGGATGGTAAGTGACATGCAAATTGTGTAACATATTTAAACAATGAAGGCAACAGACAAAACCGTAACGATGGAATAGTACAAGGACCTATAAAGTTGCTTGTCACAACAAGAATGGAGGCTTTGTTAATGTTGGGGGGGGAAAAATAATCAAACACCTCCAAGCGATTAGGTCTGGTGAGGAGTATGTGGCTGTGTACACGCTTCAGCAATAAATGTTAGAAACTCCCTCGGGACCGATTTGATTATAATGACTATTGTTAATTCAGCCATGGCTAGTTTAAAGTTGAGAATGTATTTGAAAATATGCTGATCTTTTCCATGTTCCTCTCCACAGGTATAGCCTTCACAGACCTCCCTGTAAGTATCATTGAAACCATTTGCAGTGATGAAGCAGTTGATATTTGTGAGTGATTAGTGTGTAGATGAAATTGACCCATCCTAGTGCTGTCACCATTGGTCACATTGGTCACTACTTTGCCATATAGTCTTGGCTAGAGGTGCTGTGAAGGAAACGTATACAATCTGTGTGGGATTTTTTGGGGATAACCTACCCAGCTCCAGAGTCCATAAGACCAAATGGAGGAAATTGATTCTATACATGTTAAATCTTGAAGCTGCAAGTGGGAAGTTTATATGTAATTAGTGTTTTTCCATGTCCTCCTTCCACCACTCACTAAAATAACCATTTCAACTACCAGAGGCCTCCACACGCTTGTCAAGTATTGTTCCAACCTGTCTGTTCAATCCTGGCAGCTCTTCCTCCTGCCCTTTGTGGCATTGGACATCCCCCCCCCCCCCAGTCCCTTTATCTGTCCATGTTGGAACGGAGCTAGTCTTGAGTCCCATTGGGTAGACTGTCAGCCATCCGCTCCTTCCCTTCTGTTGTCCCCTTTGCCCACCAGCGGTCTCCCGTCTGCTTTCCTCCAACAGGCATCATTTTCTCTTGTCCCATGCTCCTGCAAACATCCTTTCCCCTGTCTAGCTCTCTGGCTGGCAATTCTCACCTGTGCTGGGGCTGGGATACTGCCCACCTTCTCTTTGAGCCTGTCAGAAGCCCACTCTGCCTGCTATCCTGTCCCCCCTCTGGCAGCTTTTCCTTCTGTTCAGTCCTCTTGTCATTCTACCAAACTTCCTGTATGCCTTTCCTTATGTAAGCCCATCCAAATACCTGTCCTCACTGCTTGCCATCCAGCTCATCCTATAGTTCCCCCCCCCTCACCCTTTCATTAGATGTCTCACACCGCCACACTCCACTTGACTAATTTGAGGGCATTACAAACCTGCTTGGCTTATGAACTGAATCCACTAATATCATTATTCTGTGATTGCTTGAGAATCTAATGGCAGGTTTCTTTTTTGCAGTCCAATCTGTACCCAACAGTAGGTCTCCAGACGCCGGGTGAGATAGTAGATGCAAACTTTGGACAGCAGCCTTTTGTATTTGATATTGACGACTACATGAGGGAGTGGAAGGTGAAGATTCAGAACACGATAAAGCAGTTTCCTGTTGGGGACCGACTTGGGGAGTGGCATGCCATGCTGCAGAAGTAAGAAATCACATACAATGCGTCTCAAACTATTGTTTAATGATTTTATTTTTAATGCTTATGACTGACATATTTCTGATGCTTTTGCATTGATATAATTCAACCTTGAACTGTAGCAGCTCTTTATTGCCTTTCTTGGAATTCTTGTGTACTGATGTACTTACTGTGACCTGCTATTCCATTGACATCACACGCTACTCCTATACCCCTAGCTTGACTTGCAGAATCTAGTACACCAAGTCGTGTTGTAAAGCCAATGGCTCGGTCAACCAATCTTAAACCTTGCTTCTTATCTTATTCTTATCTCACACCACACCCAAACCCTTGATGCTTAGTGTAATTGGATCCATGCTTGTTCTGATATTGATTTATAATCTAGCTTGGTTCCATGGTTGCCTTTGAACAAACTGCCAACCGTAATCCATGCCCTTGTTTTCTGCCTTGTTTGGCATTATCAGTGAGGTGCTGATGAGGTTGAGCATCTTCCTGGCAAAGAGAATAAGAGTGTAAAAAGTTAAAATGTCAATCTACTAGCCAGGCATCAAGTCGCTTGCCTTCTCAATTCCCTACTTACACACAACACACCATTTCTTACTCCACAAGAGCGAGTTACCACTACGCAGTGGCTAGCGATGAGTGCACAATTTGAGGCCTGAGAAATGGTATTCTAAATGATTCAAAAGTGAAACCATGTATGCACATCTTTTCCATACTTCTACCCACAAGCTTTGGCACTGTTTATATCCCGATGCTTGCATTGCCAGAATTGCCAGCATTAAGTCTCCCGCTGGTAGCCTTTCAACTTCATTATCAGTGTGTCTAAAATGTGCCTTGATTGTGCAGTAAGGACTTAAACATTGGCCCACAGCTCAGCACCATCTTCAAATACTTTTTCTGCCTGCTTACAGGAAGTTCTCTGCAGACTTCTGCTGACATTCTAACCTTTTAGAGGAATGTTTGTTTCAGTTTCTCTATTCTGTAATAGTTTGACTGATTGCAGTGAAGTTTGCTTCTATGAAATGAGTGGTGGAGGCTAATAATGCAAGAACATTGAGTGGATTCAATCAAATGAATCTGGTTCCCTTTTGCTGAAAGCCTACATGCTAGGAGATTAGGTTGGGTAGTTGATTCTTCTGTTGACCCCATTGGTTGCTGCTGTGGAGAGGATTCTAGTTTTGCCTGGTCTAAATTGAGCACTTGAAGTCTATGCTCTGGTCACCAAAAATGTTAAGACTTGTATCTTGTTGATTCCTCCATTGTCTTAATAGCATGTTTGCTTTACAAACAAGCACCTTTTTAGATCCAAGTCCTTTCTTTGGTCATACGACACACATGAACCTTGAGGCTTCTGATCCTTTTGATATTGATATCAGAGTTCCTCATAGCATCCCCTGAAAGATTGGAATTATGCTGTTACCCAAAATTAATGCTTTGCCAAATTCCATTTACACATCCGAGGTCTTTGATGGGTTGGTGTTGGTGTCCAAGACTTTCGCATATATGCAAGGAACTTTGTTATGAACATTTAATCAAAACTCTACCTTTTTGAAGAGGTTTCCCTGCATCAACCTAGAAAACGCTTGCAAAAGTTCTGGTCTCCTATTGCTCTTTAAGTAGCTAATTTCCCTTCACATGCTCCTTATTGCAAAATGATTTTATTGCAGATCTTGAACCTGCAGCAGAGTATTGTATTCTTTTGATTTCCAGACACAAAGCAATATGGTTGCTAGAGTATTCTGTGCTTTCTCAACTTTTCCCTCTTTTGATTCATGTTTTCTGGATTGGGAAAGTAAACTTGGAGAACAGTCTGTTCCACAGATTCTCTGATGTTATGTCTGGGCAAAGCATCATCTGTTTTTGCTTGCTGTGCTCCGAGACTCGAGAGAAAGCAGTGCATTTTGAAATGCTCCCATAAGGACAATTAGATTAATTTGTTTGACCTGACACAAAGAAGGAATGGAGTGCTGTACATAATAGCAGGCAAGCATACAGACAATGCATGTATGGTAGACTGGAAAAAAACAGAAGTTAATGAGTTTTGGCCGATGGGTAATGGTGACAATACCATAAAGAGATAGTACATACAGAGGCAAGTTGGCATTTACAAAGTACAGAGTCCTCACTAAAGATGTGTTTTGGGTTTTCAACTATCTCAGCAAGTGCTGGTGACAGGTGCTAAAGAAAATATTTTTTAAATAAAGATCTCATTTGAATTGGAGGGACCTAGCACATCTTAAATGCAGAGGGTGATTCTTCCATACTTTTGGTGCATGGCAGACAAAATATGATTTCCCTGTTCTCGCCTCCGTAGCGGCTGCTTTTTTGGAAAGACCGTCCAATTTGCTGGTATTTTAGGGCTTGTTAATTCAACAAGCCCTGAACTTAATACATGCAGTAAGGTGACCGCAAATCTTAAGCAGAATTGTGGTGATTTGTTTAAGTATCCTATTGAATAAGTGTGGTATTGTAGTGCAGGACCGCCTTGTGAGATGGTAGGCCCCAGAAAACTTATAAAGCAGAGTGTTGCCACTGTTTGTTTGCAATATCACTAGGACTTGAGTAGTTTAGTAGTTGAAAATAAGAGTAAAGAATAAATTACTTACCAACTGTAACGTTCTTTCGATTGGATGTTCCTCCCACATATTCCTCATTTTAGGATATATCCTTATCTTCAGCTTTGCTCCTTTGGAAAACATTTTCTCTTTCTCTCCACCAGAGGGCTCTCCTCTCGATTCAGCGGAGTCGATGTCCCTCAGCGGCATCCGTCGAGCATCGACTTCATCCGCTGTATAAATGCCTAGAGTTACCGTTGGCCTCAGTTCTGTTTTTTCGTGTATTATAGCCCATGTATTTTAGTTAAAGGGCGTGCCTCTTTTGACCCAAGCCTTAAAAGAATTTAGTGTGTAAAACACGTAAACTGTACTGTGGGGTTGTCTGGGAGGGTCGATGAGGAATACGTGGGAGGAACATCCAATCGAAAGAACGTTACAGTTGGTAAGTAACTTGTTCTTCAAATGGATTGTGTCCTCCCACGTATTGCTCATCTTGGACTCCCAAAGCAGTTTTGTTTTGGATGTGGGAGTACAGAAATGTTCTAGTCATGTACAGAATGAAGTACAGATTTAGCAAAGAGACCTCCTTGAGAAGAGGTGGAATCTAGAGTATAATGTTTTATAAATGTATGCATGGAGGACCGTGTGGCTGCTGCACAAATATCTTGTATAGTGACACCCCTTTTTAGTGCTGTAGAAGTTACCATGCCCCTGGTTGAATGAATCCTCAGCCCATCTGGTGGTTCTTTCCCAGCCAATCTATATCATTCTGTTATAGCCAAAATTATTCATCTAGATAATGTTTTAGTTACAGCAAGTCCTAATTTGCGGCCAGTGTATCCTTCAAAAAGTTGATCACACTGATGTATTTTTTTCAAACTTGAAATATAGAAGCTAAGAGCTCTTCTGGGATCTAGTCTATGTAGCCGTTCCTCTTTCTTGCTTGCGTGAGGAGGGGGGTAGAAAGTAGGCAAAGTTATTTTTTGTGACAGGTGAACATCTGAAACAATTTTTGGCAAAAAAAGTTTGACCCTAAGGACAACTTTATCTTTATAAAAGATGGTGTGAGGGGGACTGCTAGAAGCGCCTGTAACTCACTTACCCTGCGGGCTGATGTCAATGCTACAAGAAGTATTGTTTTCAAAGTAAGGAGCCTTAGTGGACAAGAATGTAAAGGCTCCAATGGAATGCCTGTGAGGAATTTTAGAACCAAGTTTAAATCCCACACAGGAACTTGAAAAGGTGTTGGAGGAAACACATTATTTAGACCTTTTAAGAATTGAATTATTAAGGGTATCTTAAAATAAGATTTTTCCTCTGAGGAGCACTCGAAAATGGAAAGCGCTGCCAAGTATCCCTTTATCGTACCAACCTGGAGCGCCCGATTAGCCAAGTGTAATAGAAAAGATAATATTGTGGGAATATTACATTGAAACCACATTCTTTTCACTGCACCAATTACTGAACTTGTTCCAAAGACACTGATGCAGAGATTTGGTTACTGTTCTTCCGGCTGAAAGCAAAATTTCCATCGCGTCACCTGAAAGGTCCCAATCCTTATATATCTCAACCTCTCAGAAGCCATGCATGAAGGTTGAGTGTGTTGACCTTTGGATGGAGAACATGACCTTCCTCTCGCGAGAGATCTCTTTTTGGAAGACGTATTGGAGGGCAGATGGACATGTCCAGAAGGTCCGGTTACCACGTTCTCCTGGCCCAATCCGGGGCAATTAGGATCATGGTTTTCCTGAACTTTCTCAACCTCCTTATTACTTGAGGGATCACAGGGACTGTAGGGAATGCGTACAGAAGTGGAAACTCCCAATCCACCACTTAACACGTCCCCTAGAGCTCTTCTCGGGGGGGGAAATCCCTTTAGCAGTACAGTTGGCACCGTTCATGAACAGATCCACTGGGGGGGTTCCCCAAAGGGCGAAGATCTCTTGAATGACTTCCTGAGCTAGCTCCCACTCGTGAGACACTGTACTCTGCCTGCTCAGAGCATTCGCTGCTGTGTTTTGCCCTCGGGCTAGATGAATTACTGGTAGGGATCCCTTCTTGTATTGCCCAGAACCAGAGCTGCATTGCCTCTCTGCATAGTGCTAGTGACCCTACTTCTCCTCTCTTGTTGAGGTAGAACATGGCCACCGTGTTGTCCGTCATTATCAGGACATTCTTTCCCTGTACAGAGGGCAAGAAGGCCTTCAGCGCTAGTCTGATTGCCCTCAGCTCCAATAGGTTGATGTTTAGTTTGGACTCCGATGGAGACCAACGACCGCTGATTGTCAGATCCTTGATATGGGCTCCCCATCCCGTGAGGGAAGCGTCCGTTACTACCGTTATCTCCGGCCATGGTTGCCAAAAAGATTCTCCTCTGAGGATGTTGTCTGCAAGCCCACCATTGTAGATCCTGTGCTACCTTGGCTGGAACTTGCAAAAGATCTGACATTTCCCCTGAGAATTGGGACCATTGAGTCCTGAGAGCCCATTGAAGGGATCTCATTCTCAATCTGAGTTCTGGCACCAGAAAAATGCAGGATGTCATAAGGCTGAGCAACCTGAGAAAATCGAAGACTGCTAGATGCTGAGCATTCTGGAATTTTATTACCATCTGCAGAATGTGGTGAGCGCTCTTCGGGAGGCGAGGCTTTGCCTGAGCATGTATCCAGGACTGCTCCGATAAACTGGAGTTTCTGTGATGCTATCATGTTTGACTTTTTTAAATTGAGAGAAAAACCTAGTTTCTGAAGGAAGTGGCAAGTCTTGGACAGATGATCCTGGGCTTGTTCTGGAGAACATGCTCTGATCATCCAATCGTCCAGATGGGGTAGACATGAATTCCCCCTCTCCTGAGACTCGCTACCACCACCACCACCACCACCATCAGCTTGGTGAAAACTCTTGGGGCGGTGGGCAATCCGAATGGCAGAACTCGAAACTGATAGTGAGAATTGCTAATCACAAACCTCAGGTACTTTTTGTGCTTGAGATGGATTGGCAAGTAAGCATCCTGAAGGTCCAATGATACCAGCCAATCCTGGAGTTGGAGAGCCTGAAGGATCTGGGAAAGTGTGACCATCTTGAACTTGTCCTTACTCAGGAAATTGTTCAAGTTTCTCAAGTCCAAGATGGGTCTCAGTCCTCCTTTGCAATGAGGAAATATGGGGAATACCAACCCTTGTTACTCTCCGCTACAGGAACATGTTCTATTGCACCTTTCTGTAGTAGGGTTAAAACTTTGTGCGACAGGAGCGGATCTGGATGTTTGACAGAGTTGTATTCCGGTGGGTGTTTCTGAGGTTTCTTTTGAAAAGGAAGGCAGTAACCTTGGGATACTGTTTCCAGTGCCCAAGCATCTGAAGTAATGCCCCGCCATTCTTCTAGATGCTGTGAGATCCTGCCTCCCACTGGGGTCTTGTGGGTCAAAATCTCAGTGGTTTTGCAGCAGCTGCAGCAGTGGTTGAAGGGGCTGATTCCACTGCTGGGGCAGGTCTAGCACCTTTTCCTCGCCCCAGAGGACATTTTCCTTGACCTCTCTGACCTGTCCTCTTCCAATTGAGGAATAAAAACAAAAGGGACAACCCCTCCAGGAAGATGAGTCTGTGCAGGGGCGTTGTTGAGGTTGTCTTATAGCAGCACAGAGTGATTTTTTTTTGCCGCTTTGTAGGTCTGCAGCTTCTCCAAACTTTCATCCGCCTTGCTGCCAAACAACCTTGAGCCGTCAAATGGCATGTTAAGAAGCCTGTATTGCACATCCGGTTCAAAAACCTCACTTTCTTAGCCACGCAAATCTACGTAGCACGGTGCTAGATGCCATGGACCTACTGATACTATCAGCTGTGTTCAAACCTGATTGAAGGCATTCCCCCGAAGCCATCTTTCCATCCCTTATTATGGCTAGAAACCCATCACATTCCTCACCTTCTTGGATGCGTTCAGCTGCTGCTGACATGCAGTCCCACAAGGTATATGTAAACCTTGCCAAGGTGCAAGTTACAATCGTGGATTTTAAAGCCATGCTCCCTGATGTAAAAATCTTCCTGGACCATGCATCAACCTTTTTATCATCCCTATCCGGGGGAATTGTGGGATATGCAGCATTTCTAGTAGAGGAATCTGCTTGAACGACCAGACTTTCTGGAGATGGGTGTTTGCTGGTGGTCAGTCAAAATGTCGAAAATAAAATGTAGAATGACAATGTCTAAAAATAAATAGAAAAAATAAATGTTGAATTCCCTCTTTTTTAATTATATATTTATTTTGGGGTCCGGGAATAAAAAAAATGGGTAACACAAAAAAAGAAAAAAAAGGGGGTTTTGGGGGGGGGGGGGACACCCCCATTACGAATAAAGTCATAAAATAAAATTGAACATTTTTTTTTTCTACATTTATTTTTCGACATTTTGACTTTCTACATTTTGACTTTCTACATTATGACTATAAACCGTGTTTGCTTAAGTACTCTGGGTCAGAATTACAGGGTCTATATTTTACAACAAATTTTTAATTGACTACTGGAATGGCTTCAGGATATTCCCATGCAGAATTAACTCTTCTTTGTAAGGCTATATAAATGGGAAGTATGGGGTCTTGCCAAGGTCTTCCAGAAAGGATATCAGTCATGTCATCATCTTGATAGACTGGTGAATTTCTACCCCATCCAATGAATTCGGTGACTCTACTCATTTTCTGTAGCCCGCATCAGCATGTTCTTCTGGGCAGGTTTTTCAAATTCGTGTTCTGGAGAGGTATCCAGACCACTTGCTGATTACTAGCATTCATGTAAATCTTAGATTGAGGGTCAACTAATGTTAGGGAGAATTCTGTTTAGGCTGAATTTCCTAATCTAGTGAGTCCCCCAGCAGCTTTGCTGGATTTCTGGAGTTTGTTTTTTTCTCCTGCCGAGAGTGAGACTCTTTTTCTCCCACTCTTGGACATGATTTATGGTGTTCCTTTGACTGTTAATGTGTTTTATGGGCTATGGGGTCCTTTACTCCATAGGGTCTCATGTGTTTTTCCTATGTGTGTTTCACAGCACCCTCCGTGCAGTGACACAGGGGTGTCATAGTGACACCCCACCATAGACTCCATACCCTGGGACTGACTACTGTCTCCCAGGGCATGTAAAGTCACCATTGGCTTTACTAGTCCCAAATTATTAACAGAAACCAGTACAAACCATCATATTGTGGACGTACTGGTCGGGGCAATACGATTGCCCCGGGGTCTGTTAGTCAAGGGGGGCACCTCTCCGTCCCCCCTGATCGAGTTTTGGCTGGTGACAGTGGATACTACTTTTTATATTCGACCGTGAATACATCCCTATGGGATTTTCCCATTGTTCGAGGCTACCAACTTTAATTATTTAATTCTCATGGCCTCGAACATACCGCCGGTTTATTTATTTAATATTAATTCGCCGGTTGGTATTTTTTGCCAGAACTCGATTCTAAAATGGCGTTTGTGTTCTCTTCTGTGATTCCAACCCACGTCGAGCCCTTTGTTCCACTTTTGGCGGGCTTCTCCACAGAAGCCTCCAAAAGTGGTGCCACTCTGGGTACCACAGGGGGTGTGGGAGGGGGTTTAGGCACCCTGGACTGAGTTACCTTGGTAACTCAAGTCGCACTCTTGAGCCGTCCGGCTCACCACTTAGCATGTTTGATTGACAGCTAGGCTGAGTGAATGGGGGTGTGCTGCATAAAAGCAGGGCTTTGGGGACTGGAGCTTCAGAAGTCGCCACAGGACCTAAGAATCTGAGGAGGGAGAAGCTGAGCCGACCTGCTACGACGCCACCACTGGTGGAGCCCTGTGGAACCGACTCACCACTTACTTCCTGACGACAGAAGATCTCCCGGCTGGAGAGTCTGCTTCCCCTGTCTGGTGGGCACAACCAGTTTACCTTCTTTTCCTCGCATCCCAGGACATCTTGTGGTCGAATTGCCCGTGCCAAGCACCCCGGCAACCGGATAGCCACTTACCACTGGACCGCGAATAAAAGGACCGCTCCTTTTACCTGAGAACTCCGCGGCTGGTTTCTTCCCTGGCAGCGCAACAGACTCCTGTCTTCCTCCCCGACGAGATCCTCTCTTCCCCCGGACAAAGCACCGACTTGCATCCGCTGCCAGGAACAACTGCCCCTGCTGGAGTATTCTCACCACTTTAAGGTACCGTGTCCACCAGGCCTCCCTTTCTAAAGATTGCTACAAGGTAATAATAATCCCTTAACCTTCTGGACTGGGCTGGCCGCCTTGACCATCTAACTGGTCCCTTTCTTTTGGTCCAGCTCTTTCTGAACCTTTTCGAGACTTCTGTGCACTTTTCAACCGTGTGACCTTGGACACATTTCGTTCTGATCCTAAAGTGGATCCGGCTTTCTGAACTCTAACTTCACGGTTTGACTCTGCCTTCCTCTCTTGTGTTCTTTTGAAAGTGTTGGGATCTGTTTCAATTTATACTCTGCCTTTCTCTCCCTTTTAAACCGAACTATTAGAGTGTCATCTGCGTTAAGCGCTCACCGCTGTCTGAAAATAAGTGGGGCTTTACTTAAGACTTGTCTAATTCTTTTAAGGGAGTGTATCTTTTAGTGACCGTGTTTTTGAACTGCTTAATATTAGTGCCTATGTGTTTTATTAGATGTGTTTTTAAATAATTAATTATCTCTTTGACACCAAGCTCTGGTCAGTGTTTGCTTGTTCTACTGTGTTCTTTTGACCTATTGTGAATACTCCGTATGCTGCCTAACTCTTCTTGAGGGAAGTCTGACTGCTCAGCCACAGCTACCAAGTGAATCAGTGTGGCATAGACTGCTACCAAGTGGGTTTACTGCCAAACACATGTAGTCTTAAATCTTTTGCATTGGTTCCAGAGGGAACTGCACAGGTTTCTGCCTAACAACTAATTCTTCAGGGACTGATCTTATGCCGAAATTGACACCAGCAGGAGAAACCTCTTCATCTGCTGACTCTCCTCCCTCATATATGGATGACATGGTCCTAAAAAAGTAATGTCTACTTTCAGGTTGAAAAACCTTTTCAGGTGGTATGGGTTTTTCCATTGGTATAGGCCTGGCCGTCGTCAAAAGCATTGATGGCGTTGATGTTGTAGCAACAACCTTCGATATTGTCGAGGTAGCTTTCGATGCCCTCGAAGGAATCATTGAAGGAATCGTCGAAGGAATTGTGGAGATCGACACTGTCGAAGGAGCCTTCAATGATGACTGTACTCGACGTGACCTTTTTAGGTTGAGTCGTCGACGCCTTGTGCTCGACTACCTTCAATGGCTTCGAGGGCGTTTTCGATACCGACCTCGATGACGCATGAGAGCCTGATGCCATTTTGCCTTCTACCTCTGACTTATGCACCGGTAGGTTTTTTTAATGAGGTGTCCGGGAAGAGTCCCTGGATGACACCCTCGACAATTTCTTGTCGGATTTCCTTGTTTTACATCTTCCCCTGTCACGTTTCTCGTGATCAGGGGCATGGTCTTATTTAGACTTTTTTTGATGGGGGGGGGGGGTCTGGGCAGTTTTCTCAAATTTTCAACATGGAAGCTCTAAATGCTTCCCATTTCCTTGGGGAGTAATGTCTTGAAGGGCATGTTATCACTTCCTCAGATGACGTCGAGGAAGAGGGAGATTGGTGCTGTCTTTTTTCGCCTTTTTGGAGGATGAAGACTTCCCGGATCTGCTCCTCGATCTATATTTTTTATGGTGTTTTACCGAAGACTCGACCGAGTCTTTTCTCCCATTCGAAGAAGACTTTGATGAACCCTCACCCATCGCCAGTTTACCTCTTCGTTCTTTTAAGGCCTTATGGGTCATCGACTGACTACAACCGCAGTCATCAATACGGTGGTCGGAACCGAGGCACGAGAGGCAATTATGTGGGTCAGTCAACATTTTTTTCCCACATTTTTGGCATTTCTTGAATCCTGTCTTCGGTGTGGAAGGGTTTGATGAAAATGCCATTTTTTTCTCACGAAAACTGAAGCGCTGTTTGTAACGAAACAAAGCTAACAGAAAAACGGAACTGAGGCCAACAGGCACGCTCGAGGCATTTATACAGCGGATGACGTCGATGCTCGACGGATGCCGCTGAGGGGCATCGACGCCGCAGCCTCCAGAGGAGTGCCGTCTGGTGGAGAGAGCAACATTTTTTGCAAAGCTGAAGGTAAGGATATATCTAAGATGAGTAATACGTGGAGGACACAATCCATTCGAAGTTTATTTTATTTTTGGTGGTATCATCCGAGACCTGTTTTTTGAGGACGCTTTGTTAATCCTAGCAGGAGTTAAAGTTTATGGCACCGTGGCGTTGGGGGTAGCCTGGCGTGCACAGTATGTGGCGGCAGATGCAAGGTTGGGGAAGGGAGAAGTGGGGCGTATGGCATTGGGAACACCTGGCTTAGTTAGGTGTGTGCATACAAGTAATGATTCTTATAGCAAGTTGTAGAACTGTCCTGTGACTGGGAGTTTCTGGCAGCCAGGCTGATGCTCAACCCTGTGATCAGCCTGTCTTGCCTTTTCAGGTTTATTCCATTTGTTGATGGCACTGGACACAGTCTTCACAGTGGAAGCAAACCCAGAAGAACGGATGGATCCTACTATGTTAGAAGGGATTAAAGGGTCTTCTGTTGTTCTGGATGAATCGCCCCTCTGTCTCCAAGCATCTCTTGATGATGGAGAATGTGGGGGAAATCCTTCCAGAGTATGTGACTGTCCTGTGCACTGAACCTTAGCTCTATCTCGAAGTGCACAGGTATGACTGATTTCCATCTGGAGACTGCCCAATTCCCTCCTCCCCCTGGAGATTTTTTTTATATTTTAAGAGGTCTTGTAAATGGATTCTGCCATGAGTCAGATCGAGTACACTGTCATTTCCCAACAGCGCAGTGTGCTTTGAAAACGGATTTTGGTACGTTTGTACGCAGATGGGCCTACTTGCGATTAAGCACATAACTAGAATGTATCAACATCCAGATTTGAGACCACCTGTATTGTATACATTCTGCTGGTCATCTGTGCTTGACATGCCAGCAACTGATGAGACGCCACAATACTGGACTTGAACATATGCACATGCAGAAACTGACAAACGTTTCTTAAATTCGTAATTAGCACTAAGGAAACCCTGTCACATCATACAGCTGTGTATTGACACATGTCACATTGTTAATACAGAATTATAGGGTGGGGGTAAGTGTGGTGTACAATTAGTCTGCCAAAGTTCAGCACTGTGGGTGATATTTTGAAAAATTCCAGAGTCAATTTGTTTACTAAATAGTGCACACCAGATTTTGGTTATAACATCTGCTATAAAATGTGGCAGAAGTCTTCAGTTCAGAGGCGTATGAGGAGGGGGACTGGAGTCCTCTCACAAGGGGATGTTAAACACAGCCCAAGATCCTTCCTTTGCTCATGCTTTGGAAAGCTTGTCAACTTCTCACAGAACAGTATATGCCAATTGGGGCGTGAGGATTGGGTGCCAGGTTTCAAAGAAAAAAGTTCTGCTAGTAAGGGGAAGCACCACCAGTGGGTAATTACTGTGGTCATCTTTGAACTAAGACAGCCAGGGAAAGGGAGGAGTCGGTGCTGTAAGAACCAAGATAAGGTTCTCACCATATAGGCCACTCACATTTCCGGTCTCCCCCTCTGTGCCACCTCACCCCCCCAAACCCCTCCCAACTTCCTGCAAACAAGGCTTTCTGGGACTGACATCGTCAAGACACACTTCACAGCAGTTCGGTGTGGACCCTTACAGAAGGCTTATCCTGGGCCAATCTGCTGTGACAGATTGACTACATAAGAGGGTAAACCACCAGGTTAATTGAAGAATCTTTTCAAGATTAAATCCTCCCTTGCTCTCAAGAACCACGCAAATTTGTCCCTTCTCCCCAAGGGGGAGGCACGCCCTCGCCCCCCCAGGAGACTAGAGATGTGAGCCTGCTCCCCAAAATCCTCCCTTGGGGTCGATGGAAGTGTGACCGCACCGGTAGAGACTCCTCTGGGATGACTCACCCCGTTCTTGTGAGGTACTCACTAACCGATAGCCCAAAGTGGCCTACTTGGGACTATCAAACCTGCAAAACAATATACAATACACAGACTTTATGAAGAGAGAACTTACATAGGTTGCCAACAAGAAAGAAAGTATATAACTTTAAATGGAAATTCCCATTTAACTGGGAAAAGGAAACTGGAGCTGGAGCAGAGGGAGATGCTGCAACAAGCAGAGGGAGAGACGCGAACGTCAACTAGGAGTGACCCAGGACGATGTAACAGCTGAGAGGGGAGGCGACCGTGCAATCCGTGGAGCTTGAGTTTGGAAACTGCTCAGGAGCCGAAAGCAGAGTGCTGGACACAGAACGTCCTTTGAGAAGGTGAGAGCGGGAAGCTGATGATGGAGGCGGGACCATAGTGACTTAGTGGTGGACCAGCATTACACAGAACAAGGAAACCATGTTGCGGTCAAAACCGCATACCGTCCATATGCCTGCAGGACGATCAAGCCACCTTGAAGGAGAGCATGGAACACGGGACACCAGTGAAGCCGAGCAACCAAAGAGCACAACAAACCCCAAGCAAACGAAGGCCCCGGAGATGAGGGGAGAACTGGAGACCACTGGGGAATATTTATGGGGACTGCTCCTACTCGACGCAGTTGAATTGACGAGAGCATAATATGTAAATTAAGGAAGTGAAATAACAAGCGAAACCTGAATGCAATAAATACTGAGAGAAACAAGAACTAAGACAAATGCTTGCCGAGAAAGGCAGTGTACTATAAATGTCAAAAGACAGACTCTAAAGTAGGAGAAGCCTATGACCGGAAAGAGTATTATGGATTAAGAAGAGAAGAAAACCCAGAAGACAAATACCAAACTGGGAACCAAAGGTTCAACAAAATTCATTAATATGGATCCAATTATTCATCCATGGTCAATGAAACCAATATTTGAGGACACTAAAGTCTAAGAAAATCTTGAGCGTTACATGAACTGGTTAAGGAAGTCGCGAAAGTCTATTTAAAAATCACCTATGAAAGAGAGCCAAGAAGAAGAGATTTGCAAAAAGCAAACCCCAGGAAATGGAGTCTGTCTCCTGTCTTTAGTTAGAATAGTGGTAGGCTCTGTCACGGTTAGTTTTGGACTGTGAACTTATACTTTGGGACATTGACAGACTACTACTGAGCACCTTAGTTAGTTTGATAGGTAGGGAACACCCCATAGTAATAGGGGAGGTTAGCCCTTATTCTTTCATAAAGCCGTTTTTGAAATGTCCTCAGTCGTCCTCCTGACCCGCCACAAGTCATATTCTCGCCCAAAGTCCTCTTCCACAGTGGTGAAGGTAAACTTCCAACAAAGGAGCAAGCCCTTTTCCTCGCCAATCCTAAAGGAACATTTGGGGATGGCTTGCTGCTGTAACAAGGCTTGCCTCCCTTCTGTAACATTGATTCTCATAAGTCCTGTCCCCTTTCCTCCATACTTGTGGGCGTCCCCCAAAATCAGAACGGTACTGGAACCTTAGGCAATGAAAAATTGAGCTTCCCCTTTAAATTTAGTATAGCGTGCGGGTGCGAGGCCTCAGATGTGGGAACGCCCTGCCCTGCGGCGCCTCACCTCAGTCCCTTTTTCCACACAGACTGAGTCAGACTTGGCAGCCAGCACATACTTTTTTTTTAGCTTTCCGCTGCTCCCTGTATTTTCAGTTATTATTTCACATCCCTCCGGTGCCTCACCTCCCCGGTGCATTTCAGCCGCATGAGGATTCACGAGATGTGCCTCTTTAGACCGCTCGTTCCTGGCCTCGGACCTCCTTGCAATGTCTTGAGTGTTTGGGGCACGACCACCGCTGGGAGTCAAGTGTGGCCTACAGGGTATTGAAGAATTGTTTGTCCCATTGGAGGGAGATCTTCCACACTTCTCCTCTGCCCACCTCAAGGACTTCGTCTCTGGGACCGCTCGTCAAGATAAGGTAGGACCTCTGTTCAGCACAGCTCCAAAGCATGGAGACTCCTTCCCTGGCGTTCCCACGGATCGGGGTTCCCACGCATTCAGGTTTTGGCAGGCCAGAGGCCTGTTAGACTACAGTTTCCCAATCTGAGAGGCTCAGGGGCTCTACCGGGCTGTCTTCGGAAGGATGTTCAGACTCGTCCTTTTCTATCCCAGTGGGTAAGGGATCATTGAGTGCCAACTCAAGTCGTTCCTTGCCTAGATCCAGCACAGCTACTGGCACAGATACAGAGGACTCCCAGCCTATCGGAGCTCGCTCCGAGGCAATCAACCAGGGCGTCTGGACTACCGGCTGAGGGCTCAGCGCCCATCAGAGGGATCTCTGTGGTAGACGCCTCTGCTTCGGGTGCAAGACCCAAGATGTACATTCTCGTGTCTGAGGCCTTGCTTGGCTCAGAGCCTCTGCGCCCTCGGCGTGGTGCAAGGTTTCAAAATGGCAGAGCGGCACGTGGCGGAGCCTGCCAGGCAGGTGGCCATCTTGGATCTGGCTCAGGGCCCCCCAGTGCTTTCGCCCATCAAGTGTGCGTTGTAGGATGATTCCAGCCCCCTTCCCTATGGAAGCAGCAGCGGATCCTATGGCGCAGGATTTTGGTCCGCTCCGGTGTGCATCTACCCATCACAGCCACACCGCTAAATGCACCACGTGCCTCAGTGCTTTTACCAGGAGTGGAGGCTTTGTGAGGAAGTCGTTTGGCTCTGTTCCAGGACACCTGGATTCATCTTTTCAGCAACCCATGGATCGACTATCTGTAGTCTCCACAAGCTTCAGTCTTCCTCTTCCTTTGCTTCTACCAGCCTCTACTCCTTCTCTTCGTCAGATCGGGTACCCGGCTCTTTTACGCGAGGTCCTTTCTTTCTTGAAGATGCAGCCAATAGAACTGGTTCCTCTTCAGGTACTATTCCAGGATTTTTGCAGTACACAACAACCTGGCTTGCCTGAGGGTAGACCTGGACCTGTCATTTCTAAACTGGTCTTTACTGCTGGAACGCTTCAAGTGGATTACTGCTGCGCACATAGCAGAGTCTGTGTGCAGGGGACTGGATGTGTTCCCTGGACCTCAAGGATGCGTACCTGCATGTAACCATAAAGTCCCTGCATCAGACATTTCTGTGGTTCACAATTGTCGTACCACTTCCTGTATAAGCGCCCCCTTTGGCCTGAACTCAGTCCCTTCTGTCTTCACGAAGTTGATGAATGCAGTGGCGGACCTTTTCTGCTTGGAGTGCCACCACCTGTACCCTTATCTGAGGGCGGGGGTCATCCGACGCAGTGGTGCACTCATAACCTTCATCAACTGGGGTTTTCCCTTATGTTATGCCTGTGTCAGGATCTGGTCTTCCTAGGGGCATGTTGGAACACTACCGTTCAGCAGGTGTTCCCCACGCCTGAGAGGCTGATGTTCCTCCACGAGGCGCTGGGGCACCTTGTGGTCAACTCTACCACCTTGGCATGGTGGTTCCAGCACATTCTGAGCCTAATGGCCTCCTGCGTGCTGACTGTACAGTACGACCGTCTTAAGATGAGGCGCCTCCAGCGCCACCTGGTGGCAAGTTGGGATCAGGAAATGCCGTCTTATTTGGACAGGATCCCAATTTCACTGCTCCTTTTGTCTGATCGTTGCTGCTGACAGATGGATGGCAATGTTTCAGTGGGAGCCCGGGTACCCAGAGATGACCCAGTGGGGTAAGGCCATGTTGTGACCTCTCCCATTCCCGCACCTTTGCACCAAATACTCCAAATAGTACTCAAAATGGGGTGTTCCCTTATCCTCCACAATGGCTTATCCCTGGGAACACACAGCCATTCGCCAACCGTCGCCGGCCATAATTGATAGTTATCAAGACCCACTGTGTGAGATGTGGAGTAAGGATCCTAAGTTTGGTGGCCTTGTAGTACAGTTGTATGTCCGGGAGTCCCATGCCCCACACTCCTCAAAGACTGTGTTGTGCTAGAGACCCTTGGTTTCTTCCCTTGCCAGGGGAATCGTGTGCGAGTGCCCTTGGTCATTCTGAAGGAGTCGGGGGATCTGTATTGGGAGCATTTTAAATAAATACAAAAACTTGGAGTACCACTTTTTTAATTGAGTACAATCTACCCATCCACAATACGGTCAACGTATTCCATTTCGCTAGGTCTTTCTCCAATCCTATAGCCCGAGGGGGGGACGTTTGCCTCATAAAGACCCTTTAACTCTCTTGTGACGTTAATGCCCAGATACCTTGCTGTCCCCAAGGTAACCTTCATGGCCAGAGGTGAAAACTGCCTGGCGTCGCCAGCCCTGCTTTTATCCACGGGGAAAAGGACTGACTTGCCTTTATTTATTTTGAACCTTGACATGCAGCCTTATTCTTTAATCGTGTCCACCGCGGCCGGCACAGAGGTCAATGGGTTCACCGCATGTAGGAGCATGTCATCTGCATACAGACCCAATTTATATATCAACCCACCAACGAAAAAAACCCTCGACTTGCAGATCCTGTCTCAGTCTCTGGGCCAGGGGTTTATAGCGAGAGCACAAAGAAAGTGGGGGGAAAGCAGGCAATCCTGTCTTGTACCCTGCCCCAGGTGAAACCACTTTGAGTATCCCCATTAACCGCCATGCAGGCCCTTTGGGAGGAGTAAATTGCCATGATACCATTAAGAAGTCTCTTGCCTAGCCCTATGTTGGTAAGGACCGCCTCCAAGAAGTCCCACTCAAGCCTATTGAAAGCCTTTTTACTACATCCACGGAGAGGAGTGCGGGATTGCCCTGAATAGCCTGGGCCTCGTTTATCAGATGGAGAGCTTTCCTCATATTGTCTGTTCTCTGGCGCCCGCCCACAACCCCCACTTGGTCTGAGTGCACCAGTCTCCGTAGATGCCGGTCTAATCTCGCAGCCAGGACCCTTGCATAAATCTTGGCATCTGTTTTTAGGAGTGAGATTGGGCAATACGAGTCCCAGGACCTAGGATCCCTGCCCTCCTGCAGTATCACCAAGATGAGGGCCTGGACAAATGAGTCCGCTGCTCTCCCTGTGTCCATAATATCATTGAATAGTAGTGTCAGGAAGGGAAGCAGACCGACGAGAAGGCTTTAAAAAAAAGAAAAAAAAACCCCGATGTGCATGTCATCTTCCAGTGCTTGTCCAAGCCAGAGGCGTCCTATGGTGTTCTGAATTTACTCACCTGTAATTGGGGCATCCATGACCCCTGAATCGCCCTCTGATAACGGCGGCACAGATGCCCCTTCAAGATATGTATTCATCTTCCCAATAGCAGCATTCCCTTCACTCTTATATAGAACCTCATAGAATGAGGCAAATGCCTCCTGGACCCCTTCCACTAGACTCTCCCTAGTCTCCACCCCTACCCTCGACCTCTGTGACCCATCCGTCTGCCCTTTGTCCCCGTAACCTTGCAGCGAATAGGGCATCAGCCTCATCACATTTCTCATAGAATTTCTGTTTCAGAAACTGCAGATCACGAAGTACCGTCCCCCTCTTCTGGCGATTTCAGCTCCTCCCCTCAGGCCCCTTGCTTCCAAGTACAGTCCTCCCTTTCAGCAGGAGAGGACTGAGCAAGCCTCTCCAGAGTTACTGTTTTGGCTCGGAGTCCTTTCTCTGTGTACGATCGCTCTTTACGGGCCCCCCTTCCTGATCAGCAAGCCCCTCCATGTGGCCTTTTCCGCGTCTCATACCGTCCCTCTTCGCCTGTGTCGTTGATGGCAAAAGAATTCTTTAATGCTATTTTTAAAGTCCTCTAAAGACAGGATTCTTCCACAGTGAGTAATTGCACCTCCATTTAGAGTTCCTAGGCTACAGGCCTTCCCAGTTAATGTCTACAGACACCATATCATGGTCCTACCATGAGATCAGATGAATCCCCGAGTCTCGACACATCCCATAGATCCGTAGTTACATACATCTAGTCTATTCTCTTGAGAGTACCATGTGGTGTGGAGTAAAAAGTTAATCCCCTCTCCTGTGGGTGGAGGTACCGCCATATGTCCCTCAGCCCGTACAACTCCATGGCCATTCCCAACTCAACCGCTCCCTTTTTCTCGGGTTCCTGGTCCCCCACGTGTCTGATCTGTCTGTTCAAACCCATGTCCATTCACACATTAAAATCCCCTCCGAGGAAAGGTGCCCATGGCCCTCGCTCACTATTATTTTCTCCAGGGTTCTTTGCAGGGATCTCTTCTGACCATGATTTGGGGCGTATATCGTTGCTAAGGTGATCCTTATTTTCTTGATTGGGCCAGAGATCAACAAGATCTCCCTTCTGCATTCGACCAGACCATAGTCCCTTCCATCTGTAGACCTTCCATACCAGAATCCCAACCCCCTGCCTTTCTGGCCATTACAGACCCTCAATATTCACCTCCAGTATGCCCCCAAGGGATCCTTCCTGCATCATCTTTCTGATATATAGTTTCTTGGAAGAACAAGACATAAATACCAGCTCTTTTAAATTCCCTGGCAACGAAGGACCTCCTTGGTCGGGGAGTTGAGCCCCTTAACATTCAGTGTACATACACGCAGACTGTCTGACCCTGCCCCTCTCAGCCAGTATGAAATCCTGTGGCCAACGTGAACCTCAGAACTAAAGCAAACCCCCTTTTAACAGGAAACTCCATTCTACAGGTGAACAAAACATGAGCCATCATGTAAAACCTAGATCCCTAAACCCCCACACATCCTCCCTCCCTTCCGCCGTCTCCCCTCCCACCGCAGCGCCCAGCCCCTCCCAGTTACTATAACCAGGTGAGTCTGAACCACCAAACAAGCCCAAAACCCAGCCCGCTCCTCCAGTCAACTAACTGTTGCCCACTGACTTCAATAAACCCCTTGCAAATCAAACACCTTTCAACATTTCTTAAACCCCACAACTCCACTTTGTTCCCAGTGTTCTGACTATGCCTCCCCTCGGGTGTTCCCTGGGGTCAAGCCCATGTGCATAATTTCAGCCAGCCATCTCCGATCCACCTCACAGGGTCTACTCAAGATGTATTGGGAGGGGACGTTTTAAACTACCTAAACTTTGAGCCTGGGATTCTTTTCCTCCGTGGTGCCTTAATGCATCATCCTCTGTCGCCTTCATTCTCTCCCCTGCAGGCCTGGGGCTGTTCCTCCATCCGCTAGTAGTTCTCTTGTGACTGTGTATTTCCACCTCAGTCACAAGCCTGTGCCTCTCTAGCTCGGAGATCGAGCATGGGCGTAGGACATGAAGGAGATTGGGGGGGACAAATCCCCCTCCACAATTTTAAGTGGGGGGGGGGGATTTAATGGCTTTTATCCTTCCCCCAAGATTGTGTGTCTGCAGTGCATTGTGTAAAATGTGACGTGTCATGTCACTTTAAAAGTTAAAGTAGACTGGAGCAGAAATGTTTCCAGGCCTACGGTAGCGGAGGATGCCGTCGCCCGCAGGGCAGATGCCGGCACCAAAGCAAGCCTGACCTGACTGGGTCATAGGGCCCCCACTCGTGCACTCTGGTAGGATGTTGGCTGACTAGGTTTGTCAGCGAGTGGAGAAAGATCACAGACAGATGGGTGCTGGATGCGCTAACCCAAGGACACACTTTGGAGTTTAAACGCATGTGTCTTTGGATCCCTCCGGTTAACCCTCTGGAGCAGCACATCCCACAGCTCCTGGGAGAGGTACGGGCCATGCTGCAATAAGGGCCGAAAGAGCTAGTTCCTCAACTCCGATACCTTCTTGTCAGAAAGGACAGAGGGGCTGGAGACCTATCCTAGAACTTCGACGTCTGAACAAATACCTAAAGTCCCATATTCAGGATGGTCACGTTGCAACACATGCTCGGCCAAATGGAAAAGAGACTTCTTAACATCTGGACGTCGGATGCCTACTTCCATGTCCCCATTCACAAGAAACATTGGAAGTTTCTACTTTTCGTGGTGCAGGGGGCAGCACTACCAGTTGAAGGCTCTACCTTTCGGCTTGAAGTCAGCTCCCAGTGTTCACGAAATGCCTGTACGTCTGCAGGGCATACATGTATACCCGTACTTGGACGACTGGCTGATTCGCGCCTGCTTGTGGGAGCTGGCCGAAGGTCACAACCTTCCAGCTACTGACTGATCTGGGCTTCTCTGTCCACTAGCTAAAGTACTGCTTAACTCCATTGCAGAACGCGCTGTTCCTACGTGTCAGACTCCATATAGTGTCTTGCGTGGCGTCGCCATTGGAGGAGAGGATAGCGGCCATTCAAGGAAAGGTGCAACGGCTGTCGACGAAGACCGCCACGGTGCAGGCCATCAAGTTGTTACTGGGCATGTCGTCCTGCATCTACTTTGTCCAGCTCTGCAGGTTGCAAATGTGACCCCCCTACAGGAATTCCTGGCCGCCCACTGGAAATTGGTGTCTGGAAGCTTCACGGACAAGATCTCTCAACAACTAGTTCCATCGGGTGGTAGGATGGTGGGGACGTTCGCTCAAACATTGCCCAGGGCACAGGATTTCAAAACCCCACTATACCAGGAGACGGTCACCACGGGCACCTGCCTGAAAGGCTGGGCAGTGTACACCGGGCGTCTGTACACCAGAGGCCTGTGGCTGCCGGAGAAGGATCTTCATATCAACATTCTGGTACCAGGGTCAGTGTTCTGGGCCTTCAAGTCGTTCCTGCTGTCTCTGAAGGGCAAGGTGGTGAGGATCTTCACGGACAATGCCACCACCATGTTCTACATCAGGAAGCATGGCGACACTCAATTCCCGGTGCTCTCCAAAGAAGCGCAGGACTTGTGGCGCTAGGCTCTCCGTGGGATGTTCCTCATCCCTCTCCACCTTGCGGGAATCAAGAACACCATTGCAGACTCCCCCAGCAGGGAACTGCTCTCTTGCCATGAGTGGGAGCTTCGTCAGGACCAGGTAGACAGCCTATTCATCAGATGGGTCGGGCCCCAGATCGATCTTTGCCAGGGTAGTGAAGTGCCAGAGGTTTGCCAGTAGATTCCACCAACCGAGGAGCCTGGGGACGTGTTCTGCTTCCCGACTCAGTGTCCATGCAAAGTGAGCATTGTAGCCTGGCGTGGGCGAGGCAGCTTTGGTATCCGGAACTTCTCAGCCTGTCAGTGTTGCCTCCACTCAAGCTGCCAATGGTTCCGGATCTTATCACCAAAGCAGGAGGCAAAATCCTTCATCGCAAACCAGGATTGATGAACCTGAGTGCTTGGCTCCTGCAGCCTTTGAGTTTGGAAGATGAGTTGCCTGCGGACTGCAGGGAGGTCCTCGCCAAGGCCCCAGCGTCGACTTTAAAGTGCTACGGTCACAAGTGGAAGCGTTTTGCTACATGGTCAGAAGATTACCCGCCTGAGGGTCCTGGCCCTGCAGATCCTTCCATACTTGCTATCTCCTGCTACACCACGTCTCCAGGAAGATCATGTTTTTGGTCCCACTGACACATTAAAGAATTTCTCAAAGGACTTTCTTTCGATCTTTCCCGCTGGTGAAGGCTCCTGCCCTGGTGTGGGAACTCAACGGGGTACTGACAAGGCTCATTTTTGGCCCCCATTCAAACCTATGCTTCAGGCCCATCTCAAGTTACTCTCGCGGAAAACTGCTTTCCTTGTTGCCATCACCTTTGCCAGGAGGGTAGGTGAGATCCAGGACCTATCCTACAAGCAACCGTACCTGACTTTCCACGAATCTAGGGTGGTGCTGTGTACCCACACCTCTTTCGTGCCAAAGGTTCAGTTGGAATTCCACCTCAATGAACCTTTGGTGTTACCTGGTTTTTCCCAAATCCTTTGTCGCCGGTGGAAAGGGCCTTGCATTTGCTGGACTTTGCTCGTGCCCTGAAGTTCTACATGACACGTATGAAGAGTTTTCGGAAGATCTAACAGCTGTTTGTGAACCATGGGAAGGCCTTGTCCAAGGCTTCCATTTCATGGTGGCTCTCCGGCTGCATCACGTGCTATCATCGGTTGGTGAACTGACCGCTGCCCGGCCGTCTGAGCCCACTCCACCAGAGCGATCACTGCAACTGCGTTCCTGTTTGGTGTGCCCCTGCTGGACATTTGCAAGGCTGCTACATGGAGGTCTACGCATACCTTCACAAAGTTCTACTGCGTCAACAGGGATTCCAGGGAGTCCAGAGTCAGCCAAGCAGTGCTACGTAACCTGTTCGCTTGAGGTGACTGCTCAGGAGGCAAGAATGAATTGCTGCTGTTGAGCCTTGCCACCTCCTGTGGCTGTGTAATGTTGTACTGCTATGTATTTGTTATTCAGGAGCATGTGAATCTATGCCAGACCCCCTGCCTGGACAAGGTTTAAGGTACTTGCCTGTAACTATTGTTTTCCAGCATGGTCTGGCATGGATTCACATGAAAACCCTAACTTGGTCCCTCTGCGACTCTTCTTGGTCATACTTCCACTTTACGTGCTTACCAAATCTGAAGATGGCTGCCAGAGGAGAGGCTTAGGGAGAAGACTGTCATTGGATGGGTTCAGTATAACCCAGAGAACAGTGATTGTTTTAGAGGAGAATTTTTTTTTAAGTGAAAATGAAACTTTTTTTTTTCTTTTACCGAGGACTCCCAGCCTAACGATGCAGAATATTCATCAAGATGTGAATCAATGCCAGACCCATGATGGTGAACAATGGTTACTGGTAAGTAATTTAACCCTTCTGTTGCTTTTTAATAAATTCTGGTATGTATTTGGTGGTTCTCCTTAATATACATGTTCAGATACCATGGTCTGTGCTCAGAGACCCTGTGCTTGAACTGACGGTTAGCCAGACCCATTATCCACACCAATAGGGACCTGCACCCGCTGCTTTTGGGCTTCCTTAAAGGCATCCATCATCCTCAGCAACATTTGATGCGTCTTCAGACATGAATTTTTTCGCAGGTACTCTTGACCAGTGTCCAAGGTTAGTGCTCAGTCAATCAAGTCCCCCTGACCAAGACTATTTTCTGTAGTTGCCTTGTGGTCCTTCTTTGCAGCCATCCATTTCCTGGCGTCTGTTCAGATGGACAACTGCACTCTGCGGACGCCACGGCTGAAAACGCCTAACCAGGACAAATTCTAGCCCAGGATCTAATAGATGGGGCAACTCAAATTCCTATCTCTAGCCTTGAAACGGACTGTTGAGGTCGAAACGCGTGCTGGCTGACCACTTAGGACTAGCTGTTAAAAACACTAATAAAACCACAATGGGTTTTGAAAAACTTTTCTGTAGATATCCATCTGTCTAAATAACTAGCGCGAGGTATCTGGGATAAAAACAGTTTCTACTTCACAAGGAGGTGTGGGCATCACCTACCAGTGACCACGCAGCTAAAAAAAAAAACCTTAGACAACAATTGAGTGAAGCGCAAGAGGAGCTTTAGACCTAGGGCCCATCCTTTATGTGAACATGAGATTAGCTTGCTCTTGCTGGGGTCATTGAAGGTTCTCCAGACCGATGATTGACCACTGCAGTTTGTGTGACTTGCAAGTAATACTTGCCTATGTTTTAGCCATCCCTAGAGTGAATCAATGGAACCATTGAACTTGGTGGAAAAACATTTAACAAATGATCTAAACTCATTGTAAGTATGTAAAGACATTACGTGCCTACTAACTTGTAACTGTTGCTATTTAGCAGGTGGTTAAGACTTTGCTGGTACATTTACCCTTAACTGTTTTTTAATGACTTCACTTTTATGAACTGCTTCCCAAATAGGTTGCTTTTCACCTACATTTTACCTACTGTGTCGGTGACCTTAAATGTTAGTCTCTATTAGACTCTTCACTGTTACTACAAATCTTGTTCAAATGTCCCTGATAGTTTAATTTCGGAAGAGTCCAGACTAAAAGATCTATATGATAATTTGCAGACAGCCAGTGGAGTGGACACTTCACCGGAATTAGAATTTGGGAAGCCTGAGTCAGATGAGCAGTTGATGACCAGGGTAGTGGATTACGTGGATGGAGCAGACCTGCCCTCCCTTTTGAACAAGATGACCTTACAGACCTCCTTAATAAAGTTCTTCAAAAGGATCCCATCTTACCTTTTCACATTGCTCTTCAGAAGAGAATAAGTGCCAATTGGGAAGCACCGGAGTCAAGTCCGGCAGTAAATAAGAACTTGACAAGGAAATACTTCCCATCAATTAGTGACCCCAGCTACTTATCGAAACGCCCTCCCTCAGGAAGTCTGGTGGTGCATGCGGCAACCGTTACCTCAAAACAGGCAGCCTATCAGACCATCCCACTGCATATGGATGATAAAAGGGTCGATGCCTGGTCAAGAAAGGTGTTTTCTCGCAGGGCGTATGGCTCTTAATTCGGCAAATTCTACATGTGCCTTGGCAAAGCTTTCATACACACTATTGGACTGCATTTCTATGGCATCTGAGCATATTCCCAAAGGGGAGGAAAGAGATGGTTTCTTGGCCTTTAAGGATGGCAAGGAAGCCATGTGAGTCTTTTCAATCGGGTCTGGATTCTGCTGACCGTAGCAGCAGAGCAATGGCGGCAAGCACGGTAATTTGCAGATTTGCATGTTTAAATGAGTCTAGATTTGCACCAGATGTGTAGTCTAGACTCCTTTACATTCCTTTTGACGGGTCTTATCTTTTTGGCAGCAAGTCTGACGAAAGCCTTGAAGCTGGAAACCTCAAAGGCGGCAGCCAAATCTTTGGGTGCTGCTTTTAGGCAGCCTTAGCCTTTTCACCCCAGTGGACCGTCTTGGAGGTGTAGATCCTTTCGCTGCTACTCCTCAGTTGGAAGAGCGAGAGGAATAGCTGGTTAAAGAGGCCAAAGATTCCCTTGTGGTGGACGAGGGAGAGGTGCCAAGCCTGCTCAAGCAGCAGCATCTTTACCAACAGCCACTGCTTGAGCTGCCTCCAAAACCTCTGACACCCCAGTAGGAGGCAGACTGTCATCTGAAAGAATGGCGAGACATTACTTTGGATGATTGGGCATTAGAAACCTGCCTTCTCTTCATTGAGACATCAGAACCATCCACCGGGGAGCCATTCTTTGAAGGTTCCAGATTCACTCCTTGTGCAGGAAATTTTCACCCTGCTAGAGAAAGGTGCTATAGAGCCGGTACCTGTAGCGGAGAGGAACAAAGGATGGTATTCTCTTTATTTCCTAATCCTCAAGAAGAGCAGGGGACTGAGACCCATCTTGGACTTGAGATACTTGAACAATTTCCTCAGGAATGACAAATTCAAGATGGTCACCGTTTCTCAGATCCTTCAGGCCCCCAACTCAAGGATTGGATGGTGTCATGGACCCTCAGGATGCTTATTTTCATGTGCCAATCCATCTCAAGCACAGTCTGAGGTTGGCGGTTCTCGTTATCAGTTTCCAGTTATGCCATTCAGGCTGACCTCCGACCCAGGGGTTTTCACCAAAATGAGGGTGGTGGTTGCAGCGAGTCTCAGGAGAGGGGGGGATTCACATCTACCCCTACCTGGACGATTTGCTGATCAGGGCGTGGTCTCTGAAAAAAGTCCTGGATCATCTCAATGTCACCTGCCACTCTCTTTAGACTGGGATTCTCCCTCAATTACGAGACGTCCCATGAGGCAAAAGCTCCAGTTCATCGGGGCTGCACTGGGTATATCCTTGAAAGAGCTTTCCACCCGAGGCTTTGAGGCATTCCATGACCTATGCGGCAGTGATCTTCATGAATTGCGCAAGAAACCCTTGAATAGTAAACAATCTATCTCACAACGCTCGGCTTTGAGTGAATTACAGAATTTGTCTAACATTGTTATAAAGCCGGCCGACAAAGGCTCCAATATTGTGATTCAAGAAAGGGGTTATGTCGCAAAAGCTAATCATCAGCTTCGGGATCGGTGTTGCTATTCCAGGCTATCTAAAAATCCTTTTGTTCATATACTTTCGGAACTTGCCTCCCTCTCTGTGTGCCAAGTGGCCCGATAAAGGCTTAATTGAGGATCAAGTTGTTAAATTTCTTATTCCAGCTAGCCACGCTATTCCTACCATTTATTTTCTGCCTAAGACGCACAAATCCCTTACTAATCCGCCAGGCAGGCCCACTGTAACTCTTTGTGGTTCCCTTCTTGAACACTTGGCACAATTTATCGACGAGACCTTGTTTCCGCTTGTTTCTGTTCTATCTTCATATTTACGGGACACAAAGGATTTCTTAAATCACATTACTGATATACCTTGGGAGGAGGGATTAATTTTGGCAACCGTTGATGTTTCTCTTTACACCTCCATTGATCACAAGAGTGGGTTGGCAGCCTGCAAATATTTTTTGGAGACACTATCTTTGAATCTTTTGGGGTACAGCGTTATGATTTTGGATATGTTTTGTCCAACCAATAATTTGTTTCTGTTTGAGGGTTCCTTTTATCAAGTTTGAGGTGCTGCTATGGGCAGTAGCTCTGCTCCGTCCTATGCAAATTTGTCTATGGGTGGTGGGAGGCAACTTTTCTATCTGATTTACTTTTATTAAGTTTTCCAACACAGATTTTTGGGTGTTGGCGTTATATTGATGTTTTTATAATTTGGAAGGGCAGTGAAAGTGATTGGATGTCTTTTGTGGACAGTATCAACAACAATACTGTGAATCTGAGATTTACTGAATGTCACAGTTCCACAGAAATAGTATATCTGGATGTGACTGTGAAGCTTGACAGTCTAGGAATTCATACATCTCTATATAAAAAAACCCACAAATGCAGGCCTGCCTTTGCATGCCACAAGTTGCCATCCTGTAAGAAAAGTATTCCATATGGCGAATTCATTCGTTTTCTGCAGAACTGCACAGATATTCTTGAGTTTGACCGGTGTAGTTCGGCCGCTGTTGGCTTTCTACAACAAGGCTATGGAAAACAGACTATAGAAACGGCCATTCTCAAAGCATGTGCACTTTCAAGAGAAAAACTATTGCATGGACATCCTAATAAGAAAAACAATAACCATGATGACCCCCGCCTCATTGTTACATTCAGCAATGCTTCCCATGATGTCCGGAAGATCATCGAGACATTGGCGCATTCTTATGCTTGACAGTGCTGCCTAAATGCCCGATTTTTACTTGCAAACAAGCACCGTCATTAAAGGACAGATTGGTCTCTAGCTACTTATTTCCTGTCGAGAAAAACTGACCAATTGGTTACCAGGTTTACTTAAAGGTTTTACTAAGTGCCAAAAATGCAAGGCCTGCCCCCATGCTACTGTATGTAAATCATTTATACATCCTATCACAGGCCTTGAATTTAAGATCAAACATTTTATTAATTGTGATACTCCATTTGTTGTGTATGTCCTTGCTTGTCCCTGCTTGAAATGGTACGTAGGGTCCACTACATCTAAATTGAAGCTCAGAATTTTGCAGCATCTTAGAGCCATCATGAATTTTGACCCTATGTACCCGATGGCCAAACATTTTGGGCAGGAGCATGACAGTGATTTTCATTTACTCACGTTTTTTGCTGTGGCCCATGTCCCGACGCACCTGAGAGGAGGAGACCGAACCTTGAAATTGAGACAATTGGAGACTAGGTTCATTTTGGATTTTGATACTAAATATCCAAATGGTCACAACGTGGATGAGGAGTTGCACACATTTATGGGTACTTGATAGGGTGGTTGCACTCTTTGCTCTATCCCTCTTCTTCCTTTGTTGATTCTGGCTATTCAATACTGTTTCTCCAAGGGATTAACATGGTACACAGCCCTGGCCTGGTAATGCCTTCTTTGTTTTAATCTCATCATTTGTGTAATTTCACAATAGATCCTTTTTCTTTTTGGCTCTAGGGCTGCCTTGTTTCTGTTAGCATTCGGGGAACGTCACTCTATGATTTATTTGCATGACATTTTTATTTCAATCTGTCTTGCGTTTTCTTTTGTAGAAATGATCTCCCCCTCTATTTTCGCCCTTTCTGCATCTTTGTTATTATATAGGTCCATTATTGGTACTGCTTCTTGTTTTCAGGCATTTGCACTTTATTATGCGGTTTTAAATGTTGTATACCTAAAGGTTACATACTAATTTAATTTTACTGCAATTACACTTTAGCTTTCAGCTATGCATATTTTATAATGGTAGGTATTATAGATAGGAAGATATCGGTTTACCTATGCACTTGCACGGTTAACGATACTTCTGATTGTATATTGCTGCTATAGAAATACATTTGCACTGAAATGCATTTGCATTTTATGCCGTTTTAAAATGTATGAGATCCTTTATGAATGCACTTGCACTTAATGGTTTCTCTGAAACATGTTCCAATTCCATGGTTGCTGTATTGACACTTATGCATTTGTCTCTGGTGCCAACATCTGCTATATACCTACAACGCAACTATATCTATGGACTTGTACTAGCACTTTGACTTTTATTATTGGATGTTATGTTTTCAATCTTGGCTACATTTTATCTGTTGTAATCTTAGACATGTTTTTTAAAGTGCTTTATTTTGCAACTTGTGAAACGACTGTGCCTAATCCATTCCATCATTGGATTATACAAGGTTCTACTACAGCCTAACATGGCCGTCCTTGTTTTCATGGTATAGTGCAGGACCCATTGGAAATGGGCGAAATGATAAAGGGACTACATTTTAATATGTTTGTTTTCCTTCGTTCCCCTAACGTGACCAAGCTCTCAGGGAAGCGTGAAACGCGTTGTTCAGGACTCCCCCTTGGCGTCCTGTTTTATTTGTTGTGTGTGTCTTGCCGATATTTTTTACTTTCAATAAACTCGCTTCCTTACTTTGATTCGAGTTTTTTCATCTCTGGGATTGTGCAGTGCCTCATTTTTTGGAGTGCGTTTTTTTCCTCTGCTGTTTTCCGGATGACATCAAGACTGAGGCCCTCGAGGGACATCGAGTCGACTGCATCGACGCACAGCGCCCTCTGACGAAAAGATTCTGAAGCTGGATATTGGAGATAAAACAGATGAATACGTGGGAGGAACATCCAGTCAAAAGAAAGTTACCAGGGGTACTTGTTCTTCTAATCCATCCATCATCCCCACAACTCCAATACACCAGAAAGGATCCTGAACAGATTGGATTGACAATCAAATTATAAACCTTGTCCAATTTTGGGAACGTAGACGGAATGGCAGGCTTATCTCTGAAAGGTTATATATTGTTGGTTAGTTGCAACAGAGCAAAAATACAATTACTCAGTGTTAAAAGGGACTGTCCAGTCAATGTTGTATAAAAAATTGCTACTTTGTCACAACAGTCTAACTGCAAAATACAACCCACCTTGCCGGGGACGTCATTTCGGGGTCACCAGGGGTTGCAATTGCGACCACCTGAGGTCTTCCTTGCTACCCCTGGTCTCTCTTGCTACCCCTGGAAAAAACGTGTGTTTAAATTATTTTCATTTTATTAAATGCAAGCCTCTGTGGCCAGTGCCATGTGGCTCTTTGCTTCTGGAGTGGCTGAAAAAAACAGGGTTCCACAAGTCTAACTGTTTCAGCAGTGACCCTAAATAAGAAAGTGGAATCATATGGGTATTTCCCAATTTTATGTCAAAGGGGGTTGAGCTTGTGTAGGGAGAGTAAGGACACAAACAAGATAAGTCAACTACCCCGGTCTCAATCCACACTGCACCAGGCAGGCCTCTGATCCTAAATATACTTTTAAAACACATTTTATTCAAACACCAAATGCATTTTTACTTTTTTAGACTTTGAAACAAAAAAAATATTGAAAGAAAATGTGCACTTTCCACAAGGCACCTATGCATAAAATAAAAAATGACTTAATCAGTGCAATATTATATCAAATGATGGGGTTAGTAAGTGGCATATATATTACATGGCCTGCGGTAGCGGCCATGTAGTTATGATTAAGTTGCTAAACCCATAGGAAGAGCACGTTTTGGGTGGCTTATAACTTGCCTCCCCCACCCCCCAGATGAATCCTCACCAAACTTTGCAAAAAAAAGTACATGGCCCACTCTGAATTTATTTTGCAAAGTTTGGTGAGGTTTGGTCCAGGGGGAGCAAAGTTATAGGAGGGGGGGCCCAAAATTTCTTTTTTTTCCCATAGACTGAATAAAGAAAACTTTTCTGTCGCGCCTACAGCCCAAACCTGCTGGGCGGATTTTCATCAAATTTGCGGCAGGAGCAGTGACTTGGTTCCAAAAGCGTGCTATTGTAAATTTTGTGAAAATCCGTCCAGTAGTATTATTTTTTAAAAACGACCAAAAAGTAGGTCTCAACCTAGTGATATCTATGTCCGCTTTACAGACACACTTCCTTGTTCGCTCCGCGGACAGGACAACGATTGGATAATCGGCTTGTCATGTCCACGGACATGCAGTGTATTCTCTGGTTGGCTGGGATGAGGCGTGAGGTGCGTCAAATTGTTTCGATGCGCCCAACATGCATGTGTGCCGACATGCACTGGAAGTCAGCATAAATCCAATTTTGGGGAGTGTTGGTGTGTGAGTGCTTGGAGAGGGTGGGGGAGTAAGAGATGGGTCAAATGCTGTATTTGTTTAGGTGGGAGAAGGCTGTGATGTTTGGTGTCCACGGTTGTCTGCAGACATACTGGACAGTGGGCGCGCTACTGGCTGTTTTAGTTTAGTATGATGTTGGTTTTGGGTCGTTGGAGCATTGGGTGAAGAGGGTATGTATTGAAGAGTTTGTACGTTGGTTGTAATTATTTTTTAGAATGTTAACTGAAGTGCATAGTTTTGAGGTGGATGTATTATGTTTTTGGGTTGTGGTCATTTGGTAGGCGTTTGTTTCTATGGGTGTGTTATGCTGCAGTGGTTGTGGCCAGGGCCTAGAGTCTTGGATGCATGGCCGAAGGCCGTAGGCCATCCCCCCAAGACTCTAGGCCCTGGCCACAACTACCGCAGCAGAACTCTACAATGCTACCAAACATTTTAATTGTGGTATGTGGGGATATGTTTTCAAAAATGTGAGTACTGATTGGTAGTGTAATAGTGTTTATAGGATAGTCAGATGATGTGTGGATAGGTGAGGGGCAGCATTTACTTTTTTGGATGGAAAGAGTAGGTTTCTTCCAAGTTCTCATTCGTACTTCAGACGCTGGTAATGTAGACATGGATTTCTTTGTTTTTGCAGTAGTGCTTTCTGATAACTGTTCATAGCATGTACATTCACTTTTCTTTGCCTATGTGCATTCTGTATATTTTATTTAGAATCTGTTAGTTGAATGTGCTTTAGAAATGAGTACAATAGTAAGCGCACAGAGCACACTTGGCTTCATAAGGCGGTGTTATTGGATGTTAGGAGATAGAAGAAATAATCATATGCTTTGTTTGCTATTTTTACAGGGTAAATGGCAGGAACTGTATCAAAAGTATGTATTTGTGAATGTGTGGGAAATAAATCGGAAAGATTTGATGGGGTCATCAGCTTATTACTCAGTAGGTGATTACTAAAGTACTGGGTGATTCTGTGGTGTATGGAGATGAGAGAGTCTGAAATAAAGTAAGGGTTGCAAGGACGGACCTGGTGCTTGTGTTGCAGACTGAAGAGAAGAGGGGAGATGTATCTCTTGCTTTACAACACTGTACATAGTTGTAGATGATATGATAGATATGACTATCTGTGCATAGTTGAATGCTGTTGTGAAATCTAGCATGGAATGGGCAACCAGCTGGAATGAGAGGGCTGTCTAGATTGGAAGAACAGTTGTAGAGGCAGTTGTAGAGGCAGTGGTGGTGTTTCAGCTGGGAGCCTTTCACATGATATTGGCTATCCGTGTGCATAAATAAAGATGCATGTACTTGTCCTGGCAGCGTGTAATTTTATAACACACGAGAAAAGTCTATAATTATACTGTTATTTCTCCTATCTTTTAACATGAAATGGCACTTTGTTACATAGTTGTGTGTGTTGTCTGCTTAATAATATAGTAATTTGTAAAGGAAGTTGAAATGATAGAATGTATGTGAAATATGCAGCATGTATAGAAAGGAAATTGTATGTACTTCTGCACTATAATGCATTAAATGCTATCATGGTTGAAATGTGGTTAAATATGTGGCAGTGGTTACAGAAATGATAGAATGAATGAATGAAGAAAAGAACAGTTTGTAGATTGCAGTTAATAATATGGGTAAATAAAACTTTGGAGAGCAGACAACTTTGCAAGTGACACTTGATCATGGCAGATGGGAGCAATGACAGTAAACTTGTTTTACAGGTTACACAGGGTAAGTGGCAGTTACTCTGTTTATATGCATTTATACAAGAGATGTACATGTACCATACATGCCAATCCTCCTGATTTCGGTGCGAGACTGACAATTTTCCATGAAAAATAGTTATTTTTGACATTTTCCCACCGAAAATACATATTTGCCCGATGTATTCTTATGACACAAATGTCATCTCCCGATTTTTTGGAGGAAATGTCTCTCCCAGGTGGGTTGGGATGTTGCCATGTATAATGTACTGTGCAAAAAATATTCATACCTGTACTTTGTGTTCATGCATAAATCTGCAAGTAGAAATGTTGGACAGTTTACTAGTAGTTGCTGTAGGTGCTTTTCAGTCACAGTGCAATTGTATTTGGAGTGATCAACAGTAAATCTAAAGTGCTGAATTGTGGTGATGGAGTTAGATGCAGAGGTCTTGCATGTGATTATTGGATGGTTGTGTGACTGCTTAACAGTAGCCAATGAGGGAATAGTGCAGAGAGTGAAGTGGAAAGGGTAGAAGGGCTGCCCCAGTGTTACTTACGCATGCCGCGGATAGCGCGGCTGTTCGCAGACAGGACATGGCACATCCAGGGCTTCCGAGCATGAAATAGGAGTGTATTTTGAGGATTAGCCAATCAGATGTTGAGGTTCTCCTTAGTATTGAGAGAGGCTGTGTTTAGTGAAGATGTCGGAGGTGGAGAAAGTCAGGGTGGTGGTGCTTGGAGATATGTTTGTGAATGGTCTGGCGCAGTATGCAAAATGTGGGAAATAATTTTGATGTGAAAGAAGTGGAGGTGGTGTGGAGCACTGCCGGTTTTCAATTTTCAGGTAATGGTAGAAGTTTGCCAAGATATGGCTAGGGTTAACAGTCCACATGTGGTTGTCCTGCACTGTGGTGCTTTGCATTTGGGTCATGTTAGTGCCCCTACTTTGTTAAAAGATCTAGAAAACTTGGTTCAGGCAGTAATGAAATTACTTCCAAATGCCAAGGTAATTTTTCTGGTTTGGTACCTAGGGAAATATGGGACAATAGTTCTGTATTTTGTCCTCAGCAAAGTTTTTGCTAGGTGTTTACTCAACCGATGCATGTTTGCTTTTATGCTTGGAGCTGGCATGTTCTTTTGCAACAATGACATTGACTCTGGTAATGTTGATTATTTTAAAGAAGATGGCATGTCTTTATCTTTTGTGGGAAATGCCATGCTGTTTTGGAACATAAGGGTTGCTTTGGAAGCTAATGTGAAGATTTTTGGAGGAAAATAAGGAAACAAAAACAAAAAATACAAAATAAAAGGTGTTTCTGAAGCATCTGCAAAAAAGGCTCTTTTCGGAGCCAACCTCAAAGGGGAAATTGGGCACACTATTTAAATTTTAATTCCCCACGCTCAGATTTCACGAATTGTCTGCTGACAGCGCGTATTACATACAGGATGTTTGAGGTCGAGGGGGATGCAAATGAGACGTAGCACAGCAAGGGATTGGTCAATAGGGTTTACTGGGTGTGATGTGTGAGCATAGAGTTTGTCAGAAAGGGTTTGTCAGAGTCTTTTTCATGAGAGGAGAGGAGATAGCTATGGCTGTGTTTCAGAACGCAGATTGTCTGGATTTTGGGAGATTTGTGGATACATTGGTTGGAGGTGCATGCAGATTGCTGCTGAGTGGCTGTACATCTTGGATTCCCTCATGTGGAAGTGCACTGGCATGCAGTGCGTGGAATGAAGTGGCTGAATTTGGTACCTCTTTGTGCTACTTTGGTGACAGTGTCATCCAGACATTATTATTCACTGTGGAGGGAACAGTTTAGGACATGTTTCTGGAATCTCTTTGCAATTTGCAATGAAAGAAGGATTTGACAAAGTCATGGACATGTATCCAAACTCCAGAATAATCTTTTCCCGTATTGCGCAGAGACAAATGTGGCTGCGTTCTTCATTTGGTCCACAAATGGAGAAAGCGAGGCACAATGTTAACAAGGCTGTCTCTGCCTTTTTGAGAGATGTTGATATGTCCTCTGTTCACAATGAAAGCATTGTTTCGTAGTACACACATTTTTCGCAGAGATGGCGTACATCTTGCTTATGCCGGCAATCAGATTTTTCGGTGAAATATACGAAATGCATTGCAACCTTTTTTTGGAATTACAGCAATCACTTTTTGTAATGGTTATTAATTTTGCAGTAGTGGTTGACCATTTGAAGTTTTTGAAACACAAAAAAACCCACAAAAGGCTCTTTTCAGAGCCACCACTTCCTCCGAGAGAAAAGTGCAATGGTTGTGACTGGGGCAGCACTGCAAAGATTTTAGAGTTCCGTAGACAGTCCGCGGACTTGTAAAAATGCACAGGGCCTTGCACATTTAATTGACACTTCGCTTTTTGAACTGTGAAAGGCGGCTCTGAAAGCCTTTTTTTTTTTGGTTGGTGTTTGTTTTGTATTTTTTTGGTTTTGTAAACCCGACACACAAGGAAGGGAAAGGAGGGTAAGAAAGGGACACCAACCACAGGAATAAGAAAGGGCCGGTGGAGAGGGGAAGATGTAGGGGAGGGCCTTATTCAGGTAGGCAGCAGTTTTTCTCATGCTCCTTGAGCAGTCTTGAAAACACTTCGAAGTTTCTCCCCCCTGCAGAGTACTGCGTCGCAGTACATGCACAATACTGTGACACTCTAAAGGTAAGGATCAACCGCATCATGTATGGCCTGCGAAGCAGCTGGATGGATGCGCTGCCCCATAGAAGTTTCTCTTGTGGTGGCAGGAGGGGAAACTGAGGATGCTGCAGGGGAGCTCAACCTACTACGTTTATTGCAAGGTGCAACTGTACGAATAGCCCCACTGTGGAACGTTTTAAGGTGTCACTTCATTGAGCTAGTACCATAGCTGTACAAACCCGGTTTCCCACGGCTCAGCACCATCTTGCACTGATTGCAGGTCACCTTGTGTGCATGTGGTTTTGGTACTCAATCAGTGGTAAATAACCTCCACAATCAAGATTCACGGTAAGAACTAGTAGGGACTTCCACTACCTCATCTTCTTCATCCTCTTCACTCTCTGCTGTATCCAGACGCCTGTTCCCCTCTGCAGGCCCTCAGGGAGGTGTTGGTGGTGGAGGGGGTGCGGGTGCTGCTGAAACAGCAGTAGCAGCAGCCATGGATGCCATCAGGACAGCGGTTTCAAAGAGCAATACAATGCAACAAGGAGCAGTCTGTCCTGGAAGCCCAAAAACAGAATAAGGAGCAGCTCTGGGGTGTGGCCTTTTATAGGGGTGCTGGGGCGCGCTTCGCGAACACCCGCTCTGTCCTCAAACATTTTGAACACCAAGAAAGGGCTAAAAAAAAATCCAAAAAGTATGCAGATCGCCTGGGACATGTGCAAGGGTGAACTTTCCCAGATCTTGGATTGCTGAAAAAACACTTGAGGAGTCCGGGGGCCTGGACAGTGTTTGTTAGGGTTACCCCGGGTGCGGTCATATGATTATGTCGAGGACATGTTGGCGAATGGGACGGTTGTCCGTAGGACACCAAATGTGCAGGGTCTGGTCTATACATGCGTGCGGGTGTTCTACGGATAGTGTTCCAGACCCTCAACTAATTAAAAGTGCAACACACGTGCAGGGGTTAGTTGCAGACAGGCACGATGTTCGTAGGGGCAAGGGTGCGCTACGCATGCGCGTGGGTTTTCTATGGACCGTGTTCAGGTCCCCGAACAAAATAAATGTGCGTCACAACTTTGGGAACAGGCGGACGGCCTATGTGTTCTACGGACATATTCATTCTGGTTACGGACAATGCGAACAGGGGGAATGTTCTTGGGACACTTTATTTTGCATAGCTACGAACATGCGGACGTCTTTAGTGTACTGCGGACACCCCCATTTTGACCAAGGCAATTCAAACAGGTATAGTGTCCTTAGGACACCCCCATTTTGGATAATTGAGGACATCCCAGACACTGTTCGTGTCTTACATACAGTTTCACTTCTTATTTATTATTGAAAGTAATTCATTTATTTTAAACTGTTTTTATTGGCATTTGTGATGTACATTATCCTTTGCAGTCGTGCATCTATTTTTGTCAATTTGTACAGAAGCCGGGTTTTCAACAATTCAAATAAACAACAAAGGGGGGGGGAAGAGAGAAAGAAGAAGAAAACAAAGAAATTGGAGAAAATAACAACAACTTGTCTTCACTAGCTGGTTGATCCTGTTGGGGGTGCTTACACCCCCTGTAGTCAATTTGTCACTGGGCCTTGGGGTGATATGTCAATCGGTACAGGTAGGCGTGGTTGCTTAGCCATCAGGGTGCAAGTTCTGTATATGAGCCAGAGCTCTGCAGTGTACCAGAAGGAGCTCACGGGGGCTTATCGTCCAAGGGATAAAACATGTCCCAGATTAGGGCTTTCCAGTCCTTGTACATTGGGCTAGGTTCTCCCCCCACCTTGGCCATCCCCTCACCCCATGTCCTGGTCTCCGCCTCTGTCCAGTGCTTCATCTCCCTGTGCCATTTGTCGAACTGTGGGCCCCTTGCGGATTTCCATGCCATAGCAATGGCTCTTTTGGCTTGCACACATGTCATATCCATAGGTTTCACCATATCTCACCTTGCTTGTCCTTGGATAGGCTCCCAGGAGGCATTCCTTTAGGGACCAATCTTATCTCTTTATCCCTGCTCTTCTGCAGGTCTGTTCTAGCTTGGACCAAAATGTTTGTATTTTCGGCACCCACAGAACATGTGCATCATGTCTGCTCCTTCACTGTTGCACCAGGGGGGTATAAAGGGTGTGTGTTTTTGCTGAATTTGGCTATCCTGTCCGGTGTCATCTATGTTCTATGTAAGATTTGGAGTTGTATTAGTCGAAACCGGGCATTTCTGGACACTTCTCGGGGATATACAAGGGATCTCTCCCATTCCTATTAGTTTATGATGTCCCCCAGGTCTGTCTCCCACTTCTGCTTTACTGCAATACTTTTTGGGTTGAGCCTGTCTGCCAAGTGCGCATAGAGCCTGGATATTGGTTTCCAGCCTCCCCCCCCCTACCCCCCCCAGGGCGTACAGCAGTGTCAGCAGTGGGTCCGGCTGTGGCTCTTCCGGCCATTCTGTCCATTTTGCTCGGGCTTGTTTCTTGATTCTGCCGTACCACAGGAATTGACCCCTTGGGAGGCCTTCTTTTTCCATTATTGAGTCGAAGTCTCTAAAGGTTCCCCCCTCATACATGTCTCCCCAGGCGTAGATTCCGTACTCTTCGCATTTCCGCATCCAAGCCAGGTCTGCTCTGGTGCTGCACACCTCGGTTGCGATTGGGACATCTGGGGAGTAGGGGTGTATCCCCCAGTCATTTTCAGGGTCCGATTCCAAATTTTCCATCCCAGGGTTACTATCATCGGGGGTCTCTCCTGTGCATTCTGGTGATACCCATAGGATTTCCTTCAGATTTGCCAGTGCTACCGGTTGTCTGAGTAGCCTAGTTTCGGGGGTAGTCTCGTCCGTCAACCAGTCGCATGGCTCAGTTTGGCTGCCAGATAATCTCTCCATGTCTGGTAGCTGTATTCCTCCTGCTTTGTATGGCAGTGTTAGTGTTCAGGGCTATCTTGTGTCTGTTGTTGCCCCATAAAAGTCCTCTCAGTAGTTTTTCAAGGAGTCGGAAAAAGGATGTCAGGATGAGATGGTGTATGTTTTGGAAGAAATATTGGAACCTTGGCAGCACTATCATTTTGATTATTGCCGCCCTCCCCATTACAGATGGTGGTAATCTGGCCCAGAACCTAGTTGATTTCTTCAAGCCCTGCACCGCAACTAGAGTGTTACCGCCGTGCATCTGCTTGGGTGTATGCCAAATATTTACACCTAGGTACCTGAACGTGTTCATTTTCCATTGGATTCCGACTTCTGGGAGTCCTGTCTTTGTGGGCCTTGCTAGTCCTATTGGGCACACTCGATTTTTCCATCCAGCCAGTAGCGACCCCTGCTACTTGTCTAGGCACCCCACCGAGTTTGGTGGTGCAGGCGGCTACGGCCCCAGCAAAGCAGGAGTCGTATCCTACCATCCCTCCGGATAGGGACGGCAAACGTTTTGACGGCTGGGCGAAGAAAGTGTTTTCTTATGGGGGTATGGCGCTTCAGGCGGCCAACTCCATATGTGCCTTGTCTCGTTTCACACACACTCTGTGGAACTGTGTTGCATTAGCGGCTGATCATATTCCCGAAGGGGACGAACGGGATGGTTTCCTTGCTATGGTTCAGGATGGCAAGGATGCCATGTGTGAGGCCGTTCAGTCGGGTTTGGACTTGGCGGATTGTGTCAGCCGGTCCATGGCGGCGAGCACCGTAATGCGCAGGTTTGCGTGGTTGAGGAAGTCTGGGTTCGCTCCTGATGTGCAGTCCCGGCTCCTCAACATGCCCTTTGACGGTGAACACCTTTTTGGCAGCAAGGCTGACGAGAGCCTTGAGAGGTTGCAGACCTCCAAGGCTGCAGTGAAGTGTCATGATGCCTGCTCCCAGGGAGCCGGTTCAAGCCCGGCGTCCCCGAAAGCGAACATCCAGTCCCCAAGGAAGGACCTAGCAACCCCATATAGGGGCCCTTTGGACAGTGGCCTGGCGCCTATGGCGCCAGGCTCATAAAAGACATCAGTCCTGGCGCCATAGTCGCCAGCCTCATTATGGGAATGCTTGGGTGCACTTACCTGATGCAGACCATGCTGCAGGATCCCGGCCTCCTTGAGGCCTGAAAGGAACTACTTTACCTGTGGGACTAATTTACCATCCGGGCGTGGTCGGGGAAGGATACATACCTGGAACTTCTTCCAAGGCTATTTAAACCCCACCCGAACAGCCACACGTGCTTCGCGTTGTTCTGCATCTAGCAGCTGGACGCTCACCGTGTCTGCTCCTGTATCCTGACTTCTGCCACGCCTGCCAGCATCCTGATCACCTGCAAAGGAAGAGAAGAAGCGAACAGAAGAAGGAAAAGTCCTTACCTGCTAAACCCGCATCCCGGAGACATGAAAAGGAAGACTTTAATTTAAAAGCTCATCGCGTCGATCGCTGGAGCGCCGCATTCCACTCACCTTTACAGGGCGTCTCCATGTTCAGCAGCGAACATCCGGATTCGCAGTCACGCCCCAGCGACTAGGGAGAAAAACACCAGAACAAAAGGTGAGAGAGAGAGAAGGGAATAAGGAAAGCTAAATCTCCATGTTAAGACTTACCTGTTGATTCATTCCCTCTTCATTTCGGGTCCGCGCCGCATCCTGGCATTTCCGGACCCCGGCCCCTAAGGGGAAAGAGACATCAGCCTTAATGATCGAATGAAAATACATTACCAAAAAACGCTCATTAAAGACTTACCTGATTTCTACAAGGATTTCATTGCTCATCTCGGGTCGGTGCCTGTTCCCCGGCATTCCGTACTCCGGCCCCTATGGGAAAAAAGACACTAGCATTAGTACATTAATGCATGGACACAAGGGGAACCTCTTATCAAAAAACTTACCTGGAAGCCAAGCAAGTTTGGTTCTCACCAATCCGAAAATCCAGTGAAGTAACTGGATACCAACGCGCCCCTGCATCAGAAGCAGGATGGAGAGCTCGTCCTTCCAGACCCTAAGGTGAGACGCTACGAGAAATCACAGAAGGGTTTCAAGGAGGGTGAGAGGGGAAAGTGGGAGGCCAATTGCATTACCCCGCAGACAGTTAATCCCCTATTTTCGCCTACAGAAGGATACTTCTGCGAGCCAGACAAGCCAGATTTGGGGGCCCGGTCCAGTCCGTCTTCCGAACCCTGCGCATCACCTTAGAAGAGGTCACAGCAGCGCGAACCAGGCCAGCGCCTCCGTGGGAGTCAGGTGAGCGTAACATGAAGTCGTTGGGTGCTGCAGTTCGCCAACCTCTGCCTTTTCGTCCTAGGGGACAGCAATGGAGGGGAGGTTCCTTTCGCTATTACTCGTCCTTCAGTAAAGCGAGAGGAGCTAGCAGTCAAAGAGGCCATCGTAAGAGTGCCAGAGGTGGAAACAAAGGTACTCGAGGTGCCAAGGCCGCTCGGGCAGTTGCCTCTTTGCCCTCAGGCAACGCCGCAGCCGCTACCACTCAGTCATGAGGCCAGGTCCCATGGTTCGCCGGTTGGGGAAGGCTGGCGCAGCATCTTGTAGAGTGACAAGCCATTACTTCGGATGGGTGGGTTTTGGAGATCATAACCCACGGCTACTGTCTTCCTTTTCGGCAGAGGCCTCATGACAGTCCACCAGGGAACCTCTCTTTGAAGAGTCCGGATCGGCTCCTTGCGCAGGAAATTCAAGCCCTGCTGGAGAAAGGCGCCATAGAACTGGTGCCTGTAGCGGAGAGTAACGAGGGATGGTATTCCCCTTATTTTTTTATTTCAAAGAAAGACGGGGGATTGAGACCCATCATGGACTTGTGCTGTTTGAACAAACTCCTCAGGAAGGACAAATTCAAGATGGTGACTCTTTCTCTAGTCCTCCAGGCCCTTCAACTTCAGGACTGGTTGGTGTCTCGACCTCAAGGATGCTTACTTCCATGTGCCGATCCATCCCAAGCATAAGAAGTACCTGAGGTTCGCGGTTGGCGACTTGCACTTTCAGTTTCGGGTCCTGCCGTTAGGATTGACCTCCGCCCCGAGGGTTTTCACCAAGCTCATGGTGGTGGTGGCAGCACATCTCAGGAAAGGGGGATTCATGTCTACCCCTACCTGGACGATTGGTTGATCAGGGGGAGCTCTCCCGAGCAAGTCCTGGATAATCTGTCCGTCACCTGCCACTCCCTTCACAGGCTGGGCTTCTCCCTCAATTTAAAGAAGTCCCATTTGACACCAACGCAGCGGCTCCAGTACATCGGAGCAGTGCTCGACACGTCCCTGGGGCAGTGTTTTCCTCCTCAGGTGAGGGCTCTTCACATTCAGCAGATGGTGCACAAGTTTCAGTTTGCCCAGACTCTCCCAGCGTCCGAGTTATTGAGACTGCTCGGCCTCATGGCATCCTGCATTCTTCTGGTGCCAGAGGCTCGTCTGCGGATGAGATCTTTGCAGTGGGCACTCAAGCTCCAGTGGTCTCAGTCCTCCGGCAGGCTGTTGGACCCTGTTCAGGTGCCGCCCTCGGTAGCCCGGGACCTTCTGTGGTGGGCCGTCGAGGGCAATCTGATGAAGGGTGCCCCATTTTGGCTGCCCTGGCCGGAGGTGACGATCGTGACGGATGGTCGTTGGTCTCCGTCAGAGTCCAGACTCCATATCAATCTGTTGGAGCTGAGGGCTGTCAGGCTTGCCCTGAAGGCTTTTCTGCCGACTGTGCGCGGGAAGAGTGTCCTGATTCTGACGGTCAACACGGTGGCCATGCACTTCCTCAACAAAAAGGGGGGGGGGGCAGGGTCACTTCCGCTGTGCAGGGAGGCGATGCAGCTCGAGTTCTGGGCCATCCAGCAGGAAGTTTTGATCGCGGCAGTTCATCTGGCCGGAGACGACAACTAGACAGCGGACGCTCTGAGCAGGCAGAGCACTATCTTTCACGAGTGGGAGCTGGCTCAGGAGATTCTCCTGGAGATCTTCGCCCTTTGGGGGACCCCTCAAGTGGATCTCTTCGCCTCCAGTGTCAACCGGAAGTGCGAAAAGTTTTGCTTGCGGGAATTTCTTCCAAAAGGAGCCTTAGGAGACTCATTCGTGGTGGAGTGGTCATTCCCACTGCTGTACGCGTTTCCTCCAGTCCCCGTCATCCCGCAAGTGTTGCGGAGGTTACGGAGGTTCAGTTCCCGGATGATCCTCATTGCTCCGGCGTGGGCCCGGAGGACGTGGTACCCGGACCTTCTAGACTTGTCCATCTGCCCTCCACGTCGTCTTCCCTACCGAGACGATCTGCTCTCACGGGAGGGGGGGTCAGGTTCTCCATCCAGAGGTCAGAACCCTCAATCTTCACGCTTGGCTTCTGAAAGGTTGAGGTATAAGGATTGGGACCTCCCTGAAGATGTGATGGAGGTGTTGCTCTCGGCTAGGCGGCTGGCAACAAAGTCTCTGTACCGTTGCCGTTGGAGAAAGTTCTGCGACTGGTGCAGGGTTAAGAATGTGGACCCTTTTTCATGTGACATTCCTGTGGTTCTGTCTTTTTTGCTTTCTTTAGCCCACAGGGGCTTGCAAGTGGGTACCATTAAAGGTTACCTGGCTGTCTATATTTAAGCGCTGGTCTGAGGAGTGTTCTTATTTTAAAATTCCTTTAATTTCTCAGTTTCTGAAAGGACTCACTAATGTGTTCCCTCTGTCACCTTTCCAGGTGCCCGGTTGGGATTTGAACCTTGTTCTCAAATTTCTAATGGGTGCTCCATTTGAGCCTTTACATTCTTGTCCTTTGAGACTGTTAACCCTTAAAACTGTATTTTTAGTTGCGGTCACTACCGCTCGCAGAGTGGGTGAGTTACAGGCACTTTCAGTTAAGCCACCCTTCACTGTGTTTCACAAGGACAGGGTTGTCCTTAGAGTTCGTCCTTCTTTTCTTCCGAAGGTGGTTTCGGAATTTCATTTGAGCCAGAAGGTTGTTCTTCCGGTGTTCTATCCTCCACATCCTGGTAAGGAAGAGGAGAGGCTCCATAGGCTTGATCCTAGGAGAACGTTGAGCTTTTATATCTCGCGCATGTCCCGGGTCAGAGTGGACGATCAACTTTTCATTGGTTACGCTGGAACGCGTTTCGGACAAGCTGTGACGAAACAGACTTTGTCTCATTGGATTATTTTAGCTATCTCCGAGTGTTACCGCTTGGCGGGTAAGGGCCCTCCGGCTGGCTTGCAGGCCCATTCTACCAGAGGAGTGGCTGTGTCTACTGCCCTGCAGAGGGGAGTTCCTATTCGTCACATCTGTGATGCAGCCACCTGGGCTTCAGTACATACTTTTGTACGTCACTATTCCCTCGATTCCATCAGAGGGCATGATCTGGCCTTTGGCAAGGCAGTTCTGTATTTCGCAATTTGATTGGGCATGCTAAATTTGTATTCTAAATTCTTTCCCACCTCCTTGCTTGGTACTGCTTTGGGAGTCTGTCATAGATATGGAATACGTCGGAGGACCCAATCCCCTCGAACAAGTTACTTTCTTACCTGGTAACGTTCTTTCGATGGGATGCTGCGACAACGTATTCCATATCGCTCCCTCCTTGCCTTCCCCGCTGCAGAATTTCTTTTGCGATTGCAGCTTGCGTTCCGCAGGGCCTTGTGTCTGTCTGGCAGAAAACTGGTGTCACACGTTCTTGGAAAAAACTACAACTGAGGCTATGGGCGTCGTGCGTCCTACTTATCACATCGGGTGACGTCAGCCGTCGGAGGAGGTCCTCGGGGACGGCGCATCGACGCAGGACGCAGACGCCAAAGATTTTCCGAAGCAGCACAGCTGTGGACATTATCTGTCATAGATATGGAATACGTCGTTGGACCATCCCATGGAAAGAACGTTACCAGGTAAGAAAGTAACTTGTTCTTTTCAGCCTGGGTGTGGCTTAAATAGTCTCTGGGTATCCCAGGTGTCTCTGGGCTGAACCACACCCAAAAGACTAGACCGCCCATGCAGGTCTGGGAACCGGAATATGTGGGGGCATCCATCTTGTCCCCATAAATGCACTACAAGTCCAATCCCCAATGTTATCCTATGGGAGTGAGTGAGTGAGTGAGTCTGGTGCCACAAGCGCAAAGTCTGACTCCAAGTGGGCCTTTGGAGGGATGGAGAGGCCCTTGAGGGCCATGTAGGTGATCTTGGCCTGGCTCCAGCCTGACATCTTGGAGGGCTGGGGACATGAGGAGCAGTAATCATGACACAGTGACTTGATTGCTTCAGCTATGTCTTCCACAGTCAAGTCCTCGTTGAGTGTGGCTTGCTGGGTCGCATCCAGTGTCGGGAGGCCTAGCTCGTCTAGTGTGTCCAGATTTCTACTTGCAGCACAGGCTCCGCGTGGTCATACAGGCGGGGGAGTAGAACTGCTTAAAGGCATTACCTTGTCTGCAGAGTCCTTGACTTCAGTTATTGGGTGCTTCGGGTGTTCTCTCCTGCACAACCACGACAGGAACCTGCCTGGTTTGTCGCCTTCTGCATGCGCCCTGGTGGTCGCATAGTCAAATTTTGCTAATCTGTTCCATGCATCTTTACAGCTTTCCCTGATTGAGGACAGCTCCTTCTCTGCCTCCCTTGTTCTTGGGGCCGTGGCTTCCAGCAGTGCGATCCACCTTTCCCCGTTTTCTAGTTCAGTCTGAAATGTTCCTCTGATCCCTCTCATGCTTGCAATGATCTCCCCTCTGACCACTACTTTTAGTGCCTCCCAGATCGTGTCCCATCCCTTCACACTCCCCACATTAATGTCTAGGTATTCGCTTATTTTCTCTCGGAGATCCTCTTTGAATGCACAATCTGTGAGAGCCTCTGTTGGCATTTGCCACAGTGGGATGGGTGGCCTAGGACCTCGTTTTTTTCACACCATGAGAAGTGGTGGGTGGTCAGATATTGATCTTCCTAGGTAGGACACTGACTCAACTTGTTGTAGGTGCTGTTTGACTATTAGGAGATAGTCTATTCTAGTATAGAGTGTGTGGGGGGGAATGAGAAGTAAGCATATTCTGTCAGTCGGGTGCAGTTCACTCCACACCTCTAGTTCTCTAGACCTTGTTTAGTGGGGAGGGGTTAGGAGTGGACATTGGCTTTGGGAGGAGCGGGGAGGGGGGGTTAGACCTGTCCAGTGCTTAGTCGCAAATACAATTAGTCCCCCCCCCCCCATATGAAGAAGCAGTCTCGGTGCAGTGCTAGTTTGGCCCCCAGTTTAGTTAAATATGCTGAAGTTCTGTGATTGGGGAGGTATGAGTTAACAATGCATACTTATAATAGTTCAATGCTACCCTGCAGTATTAGATATCTCCCCTGTGTGTCTTCATCTTTGGACAGTAGCTTAAACGGGATGGCCCCATCAATCCAGGTGTAAACCCCCCCATGCATATTTGGAGTATGAGGCACCAAAGCCCTGATCCCCTCTCCCACCGCCCTCCCCCACCATTCCGCTATTTTCATTCAGCGTTGAGGTGTGTTTCTTGTAGGAGTGCCATGGAGATATGCTTCCTCCTTAGGTAGGATCTAATCCTATTTCTGCGCATATATGAGCCCATCCCCCGGACATTCCATGTTAGTACCTTAATGTCAGCCGCCATTTCTGGTCCGCGTTGTTTCCATCGTCTCTCCCAGTGCTCGCTGTACTCTTATACCCTTGCAGTGAAGACCGAAAAAACCAAGTCAACTAATAACTCTTGGAACTCGATCAACAGCACCCAGCAGTTTCTCGGTACAGGCATTGCTTTGGTTTCCCTGCCGGGTTTTGGCCTATCCAGGACATCCCAGGCACGGGGTTGCGCGGTAGCAACAGGCTAGCACCAGTCTTTTTGTCGGGTTGCGGCCCTTGCTAGTGTGTGACGCTGTGGTAGGTTTCCCGTCTATTAGCTAAGTGTAACGCTCACCTGATTCCCGTAGAGGTGCCGGTCTTGACTGGGCGTATACCGTATCTTCAAAGGTGATGTGTAACACACGGCTGGCTCTTTGGGCTGGACCTCTGTGCACTGTATGTCTGACTCGAAGGGTAAGATGTCTGCAGATAGAAAATATGGGATTAAGGAACTGGGTTATTGAATGTCTCTCTCTTCTTCCCTTTCTCTTCTCCTGTAGAACCCCAAAGGTTAACGCTCTCACCTTAGGTAAGTGAACGCCGTGCTCTCCATCTGCCTCGGGGCAGGGTGCTGTAACCAGTTTCTTCACTGGATAAGGGGAGCAGGCCTCTTGACTTCAGAGGACTGCTGTCTGTCGTTTACTGCACGAACGGTAAGTTTCGAGTAATCCTAATGTCTTTAAAGTCTTTAGTAATGATGTCTCTTGTTTTGCAGGGTTCCGGCGATGGCGGATGACGGGCTGAAGTGAGTTGAAGATGGAGCCCGTGTGATGAATAGAAGCGCCTGGAAGCACGTAAGTAAGCGCTTGTTGCCTGCTTCACGATGCGCTCTGTCTTTTTATTTTGCAGGTACAAGTTCGGAGCGGCTGCAGGGTGCCGGAATACCCACTGGGTTAGATGTGGAAAGGAGTAATGGCACGTGAGTATTAAATTTCCCCAATGTCTTTAAACGCACCTTGTTTTGTCTTTCAGATGCGGGATGCAGCGCCGAAGGCCTCCAGAGCGTGCAAAGAGTTGGTAAGCTTTTGTCTTTCAGATGCCGGAATGCAGCGCGAGGCGTTGGTGACAGCCGATGGACCAGGTAAGTGAAGAGCTGTCACTGAAGACCGTAATGCTAACCTGTTCTTTCTTGTCTTTATAGGAGTTGCTGAAGACTGGATTCAGGATGGTAAGCCTTTGTTCCCTTAGGCCCAGGATCAGATGCAGAAGACACGATGAGCGTTCTGCTGCAGAGGATGCAGAATATTGCAAAGCAAGATTCATCCATCGGGTGTGGCTTAAATAGCCTCCTGCAGTGCTTAGGTGTCTCCTTCCACAGCCACGCCTAGGTAAGAAAAGAGTTCCTGCTTTCCAGAAGAGTTCCAGTGTTCTGAATCTAGGGAGTGGCTCCTGCCCCACCCAACAGGAAAAGTAGTTCCAAACAGAAGAGGATCAGAGGCTCAACTGGCAGGCAAGTAAGCAGCATGGTCTGCTGCAGGTAAGTCCACCCAAGCATTATGAGCCCGGCGCTTCCAGCGCTGGGACTGGGCATATTTATGAGCCTGGTGCCACTGGCGCCAGGACTGGGTCCAAAAGGTCCCAATTGGGACTGGTTGGCACTCGGAACCTGGGTTATGGATCTGCTTCCAAGGGAGTTGGGAAAACCCTGAGCTTTTGGAAGCAGAGATCATGACACTAAGTCTTGGGTGGCTCTGGCGTTCTCCGTTTTGTCTCTTGTTGTTCCCAGCCAACCTTTTCTTTCTGACATTATGCAGTTCACTTAGCTGGTTCCTCGTCTCCTGCCATGTTGTGCTCAAGCCACATGTTAGCCTCTGGGGGTGTCTCCAGAAAAATATCGCGCCCCTTGTATATCTCCTTCAATCTAGACTGGTACATCAGCATGTACTTTAGGTTTAGCTGGCGTAGCCTCACTTTGATTGGGACAAACACATTTCTGGCTCTTTGGACTGCCGGGGTGTAGTCTGGGTAAATACTGATTTTGGCGTCGCCTCTGTTTGATTCCTCCTTCTCAAGAGTGTCGCAGTATGGCCTCACGGTCTTGGAAATTTAGGATTGTTGCTATGAACGGTCGCGGGTATGATCTGGGGGCGGTTTCTTCTGGAGGGCCCTGTGCGCTCTTTCGACTGGAAATCCCTGTGAGCGCCGACCCGCTCCCATCTCTTGTTGTAGTAGGGTTTCTATGTAGGTTGTGGGGTTGGGTCCTTCCAGTCCTTCCGGCACGCCGAGCAGGCGGATTTTGCGTCTGGATCTTCCTTCCGCATCCTCGGCCCTTTCTTCTAGGATCTTAAGGATCTTATTGCGCATTTCCAGCTCGTCTCTGCAGATCTTTCAATGTTGTGGACATTCCCTTTTTGTTCGGTTTTTGTAGTCGAAACCCTTTCCATAAGGTTGCATATGTCCTGTCGCATTAGCATCATGTATGACTTTACCTCCCTTATTTTGTTATCTATTAACGTTTGCAGCCTATATATGGCCTCCAGTACTCGTTTCTTTGCTCTGCTCTTCAGGTTGCTGCTGGGGCAGGGCAGGGTCTCTGGATGCCAGTTTCTGTTCTTTAGGTCTGGCTGCAGCAAAGGACTCCATTATGTTGATCTTGCCTTTCCCCTTGGTGGAGGGCATTTCCCAGTATCTGGAGCTGAGGTAGCTGTATGCGTGCTTCTGTGACCTCCCTTTGGCGTTCCCTGGGTTCTGGGCCTTGTTACATGCAGTCTGCTGCCTTTCAGGAGTAGCCTGGCCACTTGTAAGGGTCTGTTGTGTGGCCCTTTGGTTGGGAGCGTGAATCGCCAAGCCCCAGGTCGCCTCCACCCCCGGCCACCTTTACGGTTCTGTTTGTCCAGGCGGCTCTGCGCACCTTCTGCTCTTCAGTGGGCATTGCCAGTGCAGGTAGGTTATTGTGAAGCTTGGCAACGTTAGGTGGGCATCACCCAGTGCTGGATTTGTAGTGTCGTGTAGCCTGGTCTAACGGCTATGATTTGTTTGTGCTGTGGGTGGCTGTGCTGAGGTGTCTCGCCAGTTGTTTTCCATGGCCGTATGTGGGCCTCCCTTGCTGCTCCTCTTGTGCTCCCCATGGCTGTGTATGGGCTTGTTGTGGCGCTCGGAGTGTCCTCTTCACAGACACCGCCTGCTTTTCCCTCTGTTTTGTGCTCTGTTTGTGGGTCTGAGTAGCCAGGGGAGGGGCCTGGTTCGATTGTTTTGGGCATGAGTCGGCCTCCGCCTGGATAAGTGGGACCGCCGACCCAGTTCGGCTCCAACTGGTTTCGTTCTTGTGCACCTCCTTCCCGTGTCCCTCTCCCCACCCGTGGCGGGTGCTACCTACGGTAGCGTGTGTCTCTTCGCCCCCAGCCCTGGGGGACTCATCCTCTGTCAGGCGCAGTTCAGGACGGTATCAATGCTGGGTTCTTCGGCTCCTCTGGATCCCTCTGTGTCCATCTGCGTCGCCGTCACTGGATAATGCAGCTCCTCCTAAAGTCCCTTGTTTCTGTTCCAGCCCTCGTCCCACTCACCATGGGGCACAGGGGGCCGCCACTGTAGTCCGCTGCCGCCGCAGTCTGCCTCTCGCCGGCCCCTACTTCAGTTGCAGGTCTCCCCGCACTCAGAGTTCATGAGCGGCCCAAGCTTCCGTGGCGGCCGCCATCTCGGTCGCTGCGAGAGCCCGGTTTCGGTCCCTGCTATCTGGGGTTCTCAGGCTCTGGTTAACTCCTGCTTTTCGCGCTGCTTTCATGATGCCTGCCCCCGGGTACCCAGACCAAGTCCAGCAACCCCGGAAGCAGGCATCAAGTTACCCCAAGCAAACCCAACAACCCCTGCTAGGGGCTATTTGGGTGCAGTCCTGGCACCTATAGCGCCAGGTTCATATGGAGTCTCAGTCCTGGCGCCATAGGCTCCAGGCTCATAGATTAAAACTTACCTGATGCAGACCATGCTGCAAGAGCTCCAAGCCAAAAGAGGCTTGGAAGGGACTATTTTACCTAGGGACTATTTTTTTACTCGGGTGGGGCTGGGGAGGAATACTTACCTGGGACTACTTTGGAGGCTATTTAAACTACCTCCGAAGAGCAGCACACGCTTCGCGTTATTCTGCATCCAGCAGCGTAACGCTCACTGTGCCTGCAAGTCTGCATCCAGTCTTCTGCCACGCCCGTCTCGAGTTTGGAGCTCCTAGAAAAAGGGAGAAAGAAGGAGAAAAGGTTAGAACAAGATCAATACCTTTGATCCTTACCTGAATTCCCGATTCACTGCGCCTTCGAGCTGGAAGAAAGAAGTTATTTTATGCGCGTCGCCTCGCCTGCTGCAGCGCCGCGCTGAACTCACCGGCCTTCGCAGCATCTTTACATTTCACCGCATCCTCCTGCATGTTCCCGCCGCACTCTGGAGAAGACAAGAACAGCAAGGTGAGCCAAGGGAATACACAGAAATACCCCCCCATAGACTTACCTGATTTTACCACCGGGGGTATTATTCTTCATGGGTCGGCGCAGCTTCGACTGCATCCTAGCCGAACCCCGGCCCCCAAGGGGAAACAAAAGGACAGCAAGGTGAAACAAGGGACTAACAAGGGGAACCCTCCTCACCACAAAAGACTTACCTGATTTTACCACCAGAGGCATTAATCCCCGAGACTACAAACTTTCTCTCAGCGCCTGAATAAGGGAGAAAGTAACAGGTTACGTATGGACATTATTTTATCGAACTGTGTTGGATAATACAAATCCTTACCAGAACATTACCGGTTGCCGCAAGGAACTCTTCGGTAAGGTCAAGCTGCAACCTGCAAGGAATCGGACAAGAGCGAAAGTCAGGCATTTGAACTCTTACGAACTACATACTTACGGCGTCTTGCCAGGAATATCGGAGTCAATATTGTCCTGGAACTCACCAATTCCTTCGAGCCAGTGAAGCAACTGGTTATCTACGCGCCCCTGCGCTCAATGCAGGATGGAGAGCTCATCTTTTCAAATCATCAGGTGAGAATATAAGAGGGGACATCCAAGGTGATCAGAACAACGGGGTGGGGGGGGCGGGATTTACGCTCAACTCCACGGGTGGTTAATTCCCTTTCTCCACTTGCAGAAGAATATTCCTACGGGCCAAGCAAACGAAGCTAGGTGGGCCAGTCCAGTCTGTCATCTCGGCCCTACACGTCACATTGGTTGAGATCGCAGCAGTCCAGTCCAGATCGACGCCTCTGTGGGAGCCAGGTCAGCGTAACAGCTGCAGAGAGGATCAGTTTCGCTGCATAAATGTTTGTTTTGAGGCAGGTTGGTGCAGTTTTGCCGCTTTTCTAAGGATCTGCTGTAGGATCTAGACGGGAGCTCCAGCTCTGCACGTCCTCACATCTCGCTCCCAGGCCACGCCCCTTGAATGTAATTAATTTACATGCTGCTTTTTGAACTTATTTAGTGTTTTTTTTGTTGGATGATATAACAATGTAAGATAACCCCTGAGTTTTTGGATAGTGTTGATGTTGCCAGAGTGTCTCCGCAAACAGGCGCAGGATCCGCAGATATCAGACCCACTAGCGCAGGTAGGGGTTTCAGTACGTTCTATGTTATATGTATATAAACTAAGGGCATCCTAGTAAACATCAAATTTACATTATCTATATTCAGTGGACAAAAAACTTTGTTACAGCATCGTTATGGTTCCAAGTAAAACCTGAAATTCGCCAGTTATGGTAAGCTAAGCAACCATAACTTGCGCCACCACCGTGCACTGCTAACAATAACACCCAGGATATCAAAGATGACATCAGAAATGTCATTGATGACATCACTTGTCTGGCTCCCTCTTTTTTCCTCTACAGAAATATCTAGGCCAGCAACAGTCAGGAACTAAAAATTCAAAAAGTACTATATTTGTAGACTTGTACTTCAAATCTGTTCTTACAGTAATTCACTTGGGGTTCACTCACAGCATATGAAACATATACATAGGCGAAAACACAGACTTGGAAGACAGCAATGCTTTGTATGTATGAAGATTATCAGTAAGGCTATCAACACTTTTTCTTTTTTTATAGTTCTGCTTTTTTTTTATTACTGTACTTTCCCTGCATATGCTCATATTTGTATATATTGTATTCACACTACTTTCCTTAGGGTCCAGTCACATTATGTGATACTTGTACATAGGGAAGTAGTAGCTTTGAAGCCGTGCAATCATTTCTGTGCCTGAAGATAATCAATTAGGTTATGAAGATTGTCTGGTAATACTGCTTCTTTTTGTTTACTTCATTTTCCCTGTATATGTTCATATTTCTGTGTTTTCTGTTTTGTTTGAAATAATGCAAATATGTAGTAACTGGGTTTTATTAGCTACTCATTAAATGTTTCACAGTACGCAAAACTCTAATCAGAAAGCAGTTATCTTACTATTCCACATGGCAAGATTATTAATATTGCACCTCCATCATGTATGCTCCACGCAATGCCTGTTTCTACATGAGTAGCTTTGTATACTGGAAAGAATTTCATAATAGAATGCTATTTGTATCACTGCATTGCTTAAGGCATTACGTAACTCATGATATTTATTCCAATGATCCATGACACTTTTTTTTAACATTACAATAAGAATCCCTTGTCCATACTTTTCATGAAAAGTAAATACAAGTGATGCCATCAATGACATTTTTGATGTCATATTTGATGCCCTCTGTGTTAGTCTTAGCAGTGCACAGTGGTGGCACGAGTTATGGTTGCTTAGCTTACCATAACTGGCGAATTTCAGGGTTTTTCGGTTTTACTTGGAACCATAACGTCCCTTTTTAAGTTTTTTTTTCACTGAATATATATTTACACAATTTGACAATTTTCATACAACTGTATACATTTGTCAATTTGCACTATTCCTTGACAGCCATTGCTCAGACAAAGTTAATTATTAGCCTATCTGTGGGTTTGTTTATATCCATGGATATGTCTACATGTGTTTCGGCAGAAAAACTCAATGAGACACTATACCTAGTCTCTTTTTTTTTTTTTTTTGCAGTCTTCAGGCATGGTATATTGCTTTCAAAGAACAAAGCAATCAATGTTTTCTCCCCTTTTGGTAGTTGCACACAGTCACTATAATAAAAGAACATTAATGTAAAAACGATTGTATAAAAACAAGGAAAAAGGACATGAATTGGGGTTAATTCGACCCTTCTTTTTGTAAAAAGCTGACCTGTGTTGTACTTTCAGTCGAATTGGAGCGTTTTCACTACTGAGCAAAAGAGCACACGTCCTATTGTGCATTAGAAGGAAACGATATTGATGTTAGTTTGTCCTCAAAACTCGAACTGTGACGAAAGATGAATGTGTGTCACAAATCTGTATTACGTTTTAGTACGATTCATTATCAGTGTGAGGTTTATTAACCTTCATGGACGAAATGTTGTCTTAATTTCTTTTGGCTCCACTTCTGTCTTTCACTCAGAAGGGGGCTTGCCTTTCTTTGTTGTTGGTCCTTGTCTATTTTACTTATGTGATCCGACCTTTATTAACATATGTATCACAGTATCTGTAACACAATACACATTTTCAAAAGTGCCAGCATTCAGTTTCTGTCAGCTGTTTAGATGTTTTCTTTCTCCATTTTACAGGCTTTGAATGGTTAATTCTCATTTTGTGTACGTTGTCTAATTATATTCTGCTATGCTACTAATTACGAGAAAAAAAATAAGACCACTTTCTACTCCAAATTAGTTTTCAGTGTGTTAAGCAAACGCATTATTCATGTTTCTCAGTGATTTTTGCTTACATTTTTTGTTATTATTGGCTGCAATTGAATAAAAAGTATCTTTCTAAAATTTGCGATTATTTTTTTATTTTTTTATTTTTTTTACCTAGATTATACACTTAGAAGTTTTAACTTGCATCACGTTGTTTGTTCATCTCTCCCGGTTGATAAATGAGTACCAAACAGGTTGGGTTATATTGTATGTATATTTGTTCTATATAAAGCGCTTAAGCAGGAGTGCTATATAATAAGTCATCATTATTTGGTCTAGGACATCTGCTTGCATTCACATTAATTTGCTAATATGGGCATATACGCACTGATATGATTACATATGGTGATCCACTTTTGTATGAAATGTATATCAGTGATATCGTAACCATATTTTTCGCAGTATACTTGGGAACAATGCTGTGTGATGTCACTTCCTGTTTTGTCAACAGGTGAAAGGTTGTGTTCCATCGCTTCCCGTGATATCACTTTGGGGTGTGGTCAAATGACATCACTTCCTGTGATGTCATCAGAGGTCACGGTTTGTGACATCACTTCCGCTACCCCAGGCATTTTGGTGTAATGACGTCCCTGCACCCTGTAAGGGAATGCAGAGGACAGCCTGTATCAAAGAAGGAAAAGGTATGCACTCTGGATAATGACAGAAGGGTAGCCGGTTTGGTCAATTACCACAACAATTTAATTTTACTTGGCTTCAGCACAAAGGGAACAAAAGATCTTAATGTGTCTCTTAAGGGCCTTCTGGGAAGGTCCAGCGGGGCAGAACCATAATGTACCTTGTGCTGTAGGTGCTCAACAGGGTTGAGTTTGCTTCAGGGTGCTTTGCAAGCTTATGTGACAGTTTGAGACTGGAGTCAGCTGCCGGTATCTGGCAGCAAGATGGTTCGGCGAGCGAAGGTGGACGAACGGCTGCAGGCTGACATACACAGGGTCAGGAATCATTGTCTGTGTTGATTGGCGGTTCTGAAGTACTGGTTGAGATGTCTCTGATGTTTTTGAACAGCGCTTTGACTACAGTCAGCGTTGCTGTCTGTTATAGATCGAGGAACTTGACCGGCTCAAAAATGTCGTTTAAGGTGACTGTTGGTAGATGCTCATCAGTGCACTATCCCCAGCTACTTTAATGGGCTTGTGTTGTCCTTTAAGGCAGACGACCCAAAGCTGAGGATTTTCATGGCAGCTGCCTTCTCCTTTGTTGTAGGTTGAGACTTTCTGGCACTTCCTATCCAGGAAGCTTGCTGCAGAGCCTAGCAGTGCATGTTGTGTGCTGGCTGAGTACCGCTTAAGGAGCAACTGGAAGGTCATCCAAGTTTTGTCTCCCTCTGTTCCCTGGGAGATGTTTAGGGGAAGGATCTTCCCTCTTTGGATATCCTGGCCTTCCTTCACTGGTGAAAGATTTAAGACAAACTGTACCTTCATCCAGGGTCCAAGGTTGATTTCTTCTTTCTGACTCCTTAAGAAGTCTTCAGGTGATCTGCTAAAAGAGGAGCCCAGGCCTCTTTTAAAGCCAAGTGAGCCTCAGTGATTGGTATAGGCTAAGCCTTTCGACTGGATTGTGTCCTCCGACTTATTCCTCATCTATGATAGTTGTATCTTCCCAGCTCCCGTGCTTCAGATTTTTTTTTTCGGCAGAGGGTGCCTGCCGCGAGGCTGTGGTGTCGATGTCTCTCGAGGGCCGCCATGGCGTGTAGACGTCACCAGTACAAATAGCTTGTGCCGTGCCCGTTGGCTTCAGTTCTGTTTTTCTGAGGTTTGCTTCAACACAACGGCGAGCTTTGTTTTTTCCTAGAGAAAGTCCTCTTCTACTCATTTGACCCCTAAATCGGGCTTCAAAAAGTTTCATGACTGTTGGGCAAAAATGTCCATCACAGATCCTTAACAGGTTTGCCTTTGGTGTTTGGGTAAAGACCATCGAATCGACGACTGCGGCTCCTGTCAGTCTGACTGATAAAGCTCTTCGCGAATGAAAAGGTAAATTGGTGGTGGGGCAGGAAGCTTTGAAGGGCTCTTCGAAGAAATACAAAAAAAAGGTGAGTCCAGAGACTCCACTCGGCACAAACATCCGAAGGTTTCGATTGAGGAGTCGGTCTAGACATTCTTCATCTACTTCGACCTTAGAAAAAGAAGAGACATCAAAAACTACTTCGGCAAGTAGTAAGTCGGAATCTCAACATTCTCGACCCAACACCAAAAAGTCAAAGGCTTTGACCCGGTAATCGAGTCGATCCCACGGTTCTGTCTAGTCTATCGACGTCTTCATCAATGCCATTGGCACCGATCGATTTGACGCCGAAGTCAGACATCTCCATCAAAGAAACCGTTGACTCCTTTGACGGTTCCTTCGAATCCCTCGAGGTAAATTCCGGTACAGAAAAAATCTACAAACCTGTTCCAAGGTCTGACTTTAAGTCAATGTCCTCTATTTTTTAATAGGAAAGTGCCTCTGAGGGGGCTGTTTCTCCGTTAGGGGTCAAATTAAATTTGGCTCTAGAGAAGTTCCTGAGTAACTAATTGACCCAAAGTCAAGGTTGAAAGACCTCTGCGACTCCCTCCACTCTGCCAGTGGCCTAGATATGTCACCAGAGTTGGAGTTTACAAAACCTGACCCTTCAGAACATGCTGATTCCGGGTACAGGAACCTTATGAACAAGGTGACTGAATTCATGGGTTGGAGCAGGGCCCCAACAACCTTTGAGCAGGATGATATGACAGACATCCTGAATCAGGGTCCGCAAAAAGAACCATGTTTACCCTTCGATAGGGCCATACAAAGGAAGGTAGAAGCTAACTGGGAGACTCCTGAGGCTGGTTCAGCTATTAATGGGAGTTTTACTCATAAGTATAGACCAACTTCCATTGACCCTGATTATCTCAGGAATTGCCTTACACCTGAGAGCCTAGTGATCCAGGCTGCGACTTCTTCCAGACAGTCAGCCTATCTCTCTATTCCCCCAGATAGAGAGGATAAGAAGGTGGACGCTTGGGCCTGCAAGGTGTTTACCTCGGGCAATATGGCTCTAAAGTCCACGAATGTCACCTGTACCCTAGCCAGGTTTACCCATACCATGTGGGACTGTATTCAAGGGACAACTGAAAATATTACAGAAGGCAAAGAAAGGGAAGGCTTTCTGAATATAGCTAAGGATGGCAAGGAGGCAATGGGGGAGTCTCCAAGTAGGGCTTGATACTGCTGACAGCATCAGCAGATCCATGGCTGCAAGCACGGTACTGTGTAGATTTGCGTTGTTGACAAAGTCGGGGTTTGCACCGGACGTTCAGGCCAGGCTTCTCAGCATGCCTTTCGACTGCTCGAGGTTGTTCGGCAGCAAGGCGGACGAAAGCTTGGAGAAGCTGCAGCCCTCCAGGGCGGCGACTAAGTCCCTTGGCGCCTCCATTCGGCAACCTTATTCAAGTTCATCTTCCTGGAGAGGTTGTTCTTTTCGTTAATACTCCACATTTGACAGAGGAAAAGGACAGGCTGTACAGAAAGGACAAAGGAAATTCCCTCGTGGTGGACGAGGAAAGAGTGCTAAATCAGCCTCAGCAGCACCATCTTTACCCTCAGCCGCTGCTGTACCGCCTCTAACCACTCTGTGGCCTTAGCCCACAAGACCCTGGTGGGAGGTAGAATCTCTCAGCATCTGAACGAATGGCGGATCATTACTTCAGATACTTGGCCACTGGAAACAGTACCCCAATGTTACTGCCTTCCTTTTCTAAAAAGGCCTCGTGATCATCCACTGGGACCCAGCTTCGTCAAAATTCCAGATCTGCTCCTTGTGCAGGAGATTGTAATCCTGCTACAGAAAGGTGCAATAGAACATGTACCTGTAGCGGAGAGGAACAAGGGTTGGTATTCCACTTATTTTCTCATCCCCAAGAAGGACAGAGGACTGAGACCCATCTTGGACTTAAGAAACTTAAGTTCCTCAGGCAGGATAAGTTCAAGATGGTCACACTTTCTCAGATCATTCAAGCTTTCCAACTCCATGACTGGTTGGCATCATTGGACCTTTAGGATGCTTACTTTTCATGTGCCAATCCATCTCAAGCACAGAGTACCTGAGGTTCGCAGTTGGTGGCTCTCTATCAGTTTCGAGTGCTGCCATTCGGACTAACCTCTGCCCTGAGGGTTTTCACCAAACTGATGGTGGTGGTGGCAGCGAGTCTCAGGAGGGGGCGGATTCACGTCTACCCCTACCTGGACGATTGGTTAATCAGGGCTTGTTCACCCAAACAGGCCCAGAAACATCTGAGGATCACCTGCCACTTCCTACACAGACTGGGCTTCTCCCTCAATTACAAGAAGTCACACATGATACCTTTCAAAAGACCCCAGTTCATCAGAGCGGTCTTGGATACTTCCTCGGGCAAAGCCTCACCTCCTGAGGTGAGAGCTCAACACATTGATGTCTTGATCTCCTCTCGCCTCCCCCTATCTATCCCTCTCTCCACTCCCCTCTCCTGGAGTGACAACTACCTCCTCTCATCTCGCTCTCCCCCTGAGCCCCCCAAGCCAAGCCTACCCCAACACTGCCAGCTACCTTCCTGGACATCCGGCCCATGAAGCGTGTGTCAGTAGAGGCTTTTGCTTCCACCTTCTCCCCACCCCCTCTTCCTCTGGCTGACTCACACCCTGACACAGCCCTGTCTTCTTTCAATTCTTCTATTTCTGATACTCTTGATCGTCTTGCCCCTGTCATGAGGATCCGCCTGAAGTCCAAAGCCAAGTGCAATTCCTGGTATGACTCCGATCTAGCTACACTTAAACGTAGGTGTAGGGCAGCTGAGAGAAAATGGGATTCCTGCTCATCCTCTGGCAAACTGGCCTGTCGCCTTCTCCAAAGGCAATACCGTCTCTGTCCGTACCAAGAAGAGTCCACATTCAAGCCTGTGTCTCTGCAGTATCTAACAGCTCGGCCGAACTCTTTAAAATTTGTAAGGAGCTGGCCAACCCTGCTGCAGTCTCTACCCCTCCCCTTGTCTCTCAGGCTCTTTGCAATGCCCTGGCCTCACACTTTATCTCAAAAACCCAGGACATACGGTCCACACTCTCCTCCACCCCCTCTCCTTTCCCCGTCGGTATTCACTGACCCTCCTCCAGCCACCCCCTACCCTCTTCCTTTCCTCTCTTCTCCCCTGATGAGGTCGCTAGACAAGTCTGATCTATGAAAGCCTTGTCAAAACAGGTTCATCCCTGTTCCTCTAAAACTCTCAAGGACCACATTGATACCCTTGCTCCGGCCCTTCCCGACTTTTACAACCACTCCTTTGCCTCAGGATCCTTCCCCTCCCCTCTTAAGCACTCTCTTGTGCATCCTCTCCTCAAGAAACCCACAGCGAATTCCTCTTGTCTGGCCAACTATCGCCCAATTTCCATTACCCCCTTCTTAGACAAACTCCTTGAAATGCTGGCCATCTCTCAGCTAAACCTTCATTCTGATTCTGTCGGCTGTCTCCATGACCATCAGTCTGGCTTCAGATCTGGCAGAAGCACGGAAACTGCTCTCCTGAACATCCGTGAAGATCTGCTTTCCAACCTTGACTCTAGCATTCCCTCTGTTCTCATCCTACTTGATCTCTCCTCTGCCTTCAACACGGTCAACCCTACCATCCTGCTCAACCGTCTCCGGGATAACTTGGGCATCACCGATCAGGCTCTGGCCTGGCTGACCTCTTTCCTCTCTGATCGACCCTCCCAGGTCCAACTTGGGTCCTTCCACTCCACCTGTGGTGTTCCCCAGGGGTCTAACCTCTCGCCCTGGCTTTTCAACCAATACCTGGCAACTCTCGCCCGCTGTATTGCCATTTTCGGCTCAAACTTCCAGTGCTACGCAGACGACCCTCAACTCATTTTCAGGCTGCCCTCGGCCACCTCCTCCACCTCTCTCATCACCAATTGCCTAACTGCCATCCGAGATTGGTGTGCCGCCAACAATCTTTGTCTTTATGCCAGCAAGACAGAGATCCTCCTCATTGGCACACCATCACCTTCCTTTCACCTCGCTCTCTGGCCGGCCTCCCTTGGCCCACCTCCTATCCCCACCTGCGAAGCCAAGAACCTTGGTGGCACCTTTGATTGCACACTCTTTCTCTGCCCACATCGTTGATGCATCAAAAAAGTCAAACCTCCTACTGCACCTCCTCAGAGGTATTCTTCCTTTCCTCTCATTCGCCCACAAGCTCACTGTCTCCCAAGCTCTGGTTCTCTCTAAGAGGGCCTATTGCAACAGCCTCTTTCTTAATCTACCTGCCTCTACTCTCTGCCCTTTACAACTTATCCAGAACAGGACTGCGAGACTTGTCCTTGGCCTCAAGCCCTGGGATCGTATCTCTCCAGCTCTGAAATCTCTCCATTGGCTCCCAGTGGATGCAAGGATTAAATTCAAAACACTCTGCATTGTCCACAAGGCTTTCTGGGGCCTGGGTCCAACATACCTTCAGCTATCCCTCCGCAAATACCTCCCATCTCGAGCGCTCCGCTCCTCTAACTCCCTCAGGGTCAGTAGTTTCTCAAAGAAATGAGCTGGGGGTAGATCTGTCTTGGCTGGGGCCCTCCCTCTGGAACAGCCTCCTTGCCACTCTAAAACTTGGGGTGAATCATCTCTGGTTCCAGAAGCACCTCAAAACCTTCGTCTTTGCTTCTGCCTTCTCTTTCCCTCTCCCCTGTTGATTCTACTCTCCCTCGGCATCATGCACCTGGCCACCCAGTCTCCTCTGGGCCCAGGTACCTGCTCATCTTGCCACCCTCACGCACTGCCTCCGGCCAACCCCCTGCACTGGGGTCTGTATCTGTACCCATACAGCCCTCCCCTTTTCTTCCTGCACTTTCAGACCTACACGGCCTGCTGTCATAAACCCAGCACTTGGCACTTGCTGGCTGCACTCCCATTGTTGCCTTTTTATTTATTATTTTATCATTAGTTTTGTTTTTTTTTCCTTCTTGCTCCGCACTCTCCTTTTGTTCCCCCTTCCATGCACTTTTCCCCCCTTCTCCCTCTACCCTACACTTGCACGTTCTCAATGTCGCTGGGCCTAGTAAGATTGTTGTTTTTGTTCTCCCATGTTCCCTTTCCCTGCCTGGTCGCGCTCTGAAACACTTGTGTATGAGCGCGATAGAAATAAAAGATCAATGAATTCTGCAGATGGTAACAAAATTCCAAAATGCGTAGCGTCTACTGGCCTGCGATTTTCTGAGGTTGCTCGGCCTCATGGCATCCTGCAGTTTTCTGTTGCCAGAGGCCAGATTGAGAATGAGATCCCTTCAATGGGCCCTCAGGACTCGGTGGTCTGTTTTCAGGGAATGTCAGATCTTCTGCAGGTTCCGTGCAAAGTTGCTCAAGACCTTCTAGGGTGGGCCTGCAAGGACAATTTTATCAAGGGAGAATCTTTTTGGCAGCCATGGCCAGAGATAACTGTAGTGACGGACGCCTCACTCACGGGGTGGGGAGTCCACGCCAACGATCTGACAATCAGTGGTTGTTGGTCTCCATCAGAGTCCAAACTACACATCAACCTTTTGGAGCTAAGGGCGATCAGACTAGCGCTGAAGGCCTTCCTGCCCTCTGTACGGGGAAAGAATGTCCTGATAATGACGGACAACACAGTGGCCATGTACTACCTCAAGGAGAGGAGGCGTAGGGTCCCTACCACTGTGCATAGAGACAATGCAGCTCTGATTCTGGGCATTACAGGAAGGAATCGGTCAGCAGGTCACCTAGCCGGAGAGCAGAACACAGCGGTGGATGCTCTGAACAGGCAGAGCAGTCTCCCAGGAGTGGGAACTAGCTCAGGAAGTCTTTCAAGAGATATTCAACCTTTAAGGAACCCCTCAAGTGGATCTGTTCGCGACCGAGGTGAATCGGAAGTGCAAACAGTATTGCTGCAGGGAATTTCCTCCGAGGAGCTCTAGGGACACGTTCAAGAATGTGGATCCTTTTCAATGTGGCATTCCTATCGTGCCGTCCTCTGCATCTGACCAATCTGGGGCTCCAGATTGGTACAATAAAAGGATACTTGGCTGCGCTTTCTATCTTCAAGCGCACCTCTGAGGAGGTTTCTTATTTCAAAATTCCATTAGTTATCCAATTTCTGAAGGAACTCACTAACGTGTACCCTCCAGTACCATTTCATGTCCCGGCTTGGGATTTAAACCTTGTGTTAAAGTTTCTAACAGGCATACACTTTGAGTCTTTACATTCCTGGCCATTAAGGCTCTTGACATTGAAAACTGCCCTTCTTGTGACACTAACATCAGCCCGGAGGTTAAGTCGGTTGCAGGCTCTTTCATGCAAACCTCCTTATACTATTTTTCATAAGGATAAGGTAGTTCTTAAGGTTAAACCATCTTTCTTGCCAAAAGTAGTTTCTGACTTTCACCTGTCTCAAAAAAAACTTCCAACTTTCTATCCTCCCCCTCATTTGGGTAAAGAGGAGAGATTGAATAGATTGGACCCGAAAAGGGCTCAGTTTTTATATAACGAGAATGGCAAAATTACGCCAGGATGACCCAGCTCTTTGTAGGTTATACTGGTCCTAAATTGGGATTAGCGGTGACAAAGCAAACTATATCCCGCTGGATTACTCTAGCTATTGTGGAGTATTACAAGCTAGCATGGAAGGAACCGCCGGAAGGTCTTCGAGCTTATTCCACGAGGGCCATGTCTACTTCCGCGGCTCTTCAGAGAGGTGGTCCCCGTAATTGACATCTGCTCAGTTGCAACTGGGGCGTCAACTCATACTTTTGTTAAGCATTACTGCTTAGATTATTCTTCTTCACACAAAGGCCTGTTTGCTAAAGTAGTACTTCATGCCATCCATGTTAAAACTTAATAGTACTCCCACTTCCTATTTTCTTACTGCTTTGGGAGGCTATTATAGATGAGAAATAAGTTTGAGGACACAATCCATTCAAAGAACAAGTTACTTACCAACTGGTAACGTTGTATTGACTGGATGTTCCTCCCACGTATTCCTCATCGCCCTACCCAACCTACCCCGCTGTACAATTTACATGATTTACACTTTCTGTTTGTGAAGAGCTTACAGTCTGAGGCATGCCTGAAAGGTTTCTCGAATTATAACGTAAAAACAGAACTGAAGCCAACGGGCACAGCACAAGCTATTTGCACTATTGGCGACATCGACACGCCACAGCGGCCCTCGGGGGACATTGCCACGGCCTTGTGCACAGTGTCCTCTGCCGAAAACATTTTAGCGAAGCTGGTGCGATAGGACTATCATAGATGAGGAATACGTGGGAGGAACATAGTCGAAAGAATGTTACCAGTTGGTAAGTAACTTGTTAATCTTGATGAACCAATCCTGTGGTCCATTCCAGCAATCTCGTGTGGGCATCTGGTCATAACCGGAGTGCTTTGCAACAGGAAGGGTAAAAGGGTGAAAACCTGAACAAGGTGTGCCCCAGAACTAAAATGTCAGAATTCTTCCAACAGAAAGAGCTCTGGATTCACTTCCTTGTGACACTAAGTCCACCTAGCTTTGTGTCTTTTTTTTAAAGAGTCCCTCTGGATAATGGTTCTCCCCGTGTGGTCCCTGTTAAAGCAGCAAGTCTCCCTTGAATCTGCGGTGAGAGACTCTGGTACCTGCAAACCACATTCTCGTACCTTATGAATGTTGTAGCCCTAGCGGGTATGCCTACTGTAAACAGAGCCAGACCTGATGGTTCACTGCCTTTGATACTGAGAGGCAGGAGCTAGTTTCAGGTTGACACATTTGCATATGAAAGGTTGTTGGGTTTCCTGCCTCCTTCATCCTCTGCAGCCAGGCCTCCTGTCGGCCTGTTTTAAATACCTCCTGTTGGTATGCTAATTGTTGCCACAGCTGCAGGGCCTAACAAAAAGGGCAGATCCATCTAGGCTTTGTTGGTTAATCAGGCTGACCATGGCCGGGGGGGGGGGTGAGGTTGGTCCTCCCCCTTCGTGGAGATGACTGTGTACTCCTAGTTGTCATATTCCAACCAAATGTCAGGGGTGGATGGTGCCTGTAGGCATTGTCCAGCCTGGAGTTCACAGGTCTTTTCTTTGTATTAGTGTGAGTATAGGAGAATGTGTGTATCGACCCCACACCTTTTGCTGAGGTTGGTCTACCATTTAATAAAAATCTTTTTAAAAGCCCAGGCGAGCGCACACCCACCAATGCGGATGGATGAATTCCTCAGTTGCGATCTGGATAGTAAATTACGCAAACTCTCCTGAAAAAGACTATTAAAGTGCTCAAGTAGGTCACTTCCATTGATCGAGGACAGATGGAACTGTTACTGACTCCATGCAAACACAGGTCTGTAAACCAAGTGTGACTCCACCAGGTGCATGTAATCTTTATTTGCTGTTGCTTTCACCTGCTCTTGCCACCTGTGCAGTCTTATCAATTTCTGTTTTCCCCGCGCAGTTAACAGGCCTATGTTCAGAACTGCTCATTTAGCAAATGGGTCTCTGGGGAAGTTCTTCACCACAGATTACTCTTTCCAGACCACCCTGCTGACAGTGCCCTTTTCTGTAGACTTCACTCCTGGCAAGTGCCTGCTGTTAGCAGCAGATTGTTATAATGGATCCCTTTCTCCAATAGATTCTTCCTCTTAGAAATATCCATGGGAAATGTTCTCAAGCACAAGGAGGCGTACACAGTAGCCGTGCCAGTGGAAACCGTGATTCTAGATGTGACATTATGGGTAGTATAAATGGAGCAGTCTGCATGCCATGACTTCAGTTCAGTTTTTTGCTTGCTCGGCATCAGCGTCCCACTACTGCTTCATAGCAATTTTCCCTGTTGCCCCTGAAGGCCTCTAGCTTTCAGCCCCATCAAGAAATGCGGAAAACCCATGTTGGACACTCTATTACCCCCCCCAACACACCCCATCCCCCTCCTCCAAAGTTACCTTTGGTGCTTGAGACTGATCGCAATACTGAGGAATGCAGCCCCTGTCATCCAAATTACCTGAGGGAATTTGCTTCCAAGCTATTTGTATCTCCCTTCAAGGATGGGAACACATCCACAAAGTTTCCATCTTCACTGCAACCTACAGCTTCCAACTAAAGTTCTCACCCATTCGAACAACCAAGGGAACCTGAGGAGTCTCCCTCCTATGAGGACAGCAACAAAAAGAACCAGAAAAATGTTTCTGAAAGTGGTCCCATTTTCCTAGTGACTCCTCAAAATTCTTCTCTTCACCCTCCAGGAAGTGCCTTGTCCACTCCTGTTCTAGGGTGTCTGACTCCTCAGAGGGATGACCACCTACCCTAGTACTGGTATTGTTCCCCCCACAGCGTCTCTTCCATGTAGTTGTTCGGGTGCAAATAGTAACAATGTGCCAGTTCTCTCAGTACCAGTGGTGGATCAACAGCCACTGTGGCTTCAATGGCAAGTAACCACACTTCAAATTACTAGAGGCAGGTCCCTGTTGCAGAGACTGCTTCATTACTGCCCTATTTGGCTTGTCTTTACATTGTAGCTCCTGCACTGGTCCCCTCCGTTTGCCCCAGTCTCCATTTCCCAGTTCAACTCAAAGATGGAATAATTCTTTGAAGATGTTGTTGACTGTTTAGACATAACTATTCCTTTGGTGACAAAGGAGCAATATGGCCTGCCTGACCTTTCTGAACGAGGTCCTTCTAATGGAGAGATGAGGCTACCGGGATGTTGTCAGCCTCAGCTCAATCTAGGAGAAGCTTTGACCACCCCTTTTTAAACCAATTTCTTTTCTGCTTATTCCTCTCCAGAGAACCTGCTGATTGAGTCCTCCATTGCAAGGGCAAAGGTGGCCACCTTTCCCCTCATTGCCTGTTGACGGGAAAATAAGCTGGATTTGCTTGGGGATAATGTCTTTTCACCTCTGTCATCCTGGCTTTATGAGCTGTGAATGCCTCCTGTGCCTTTGGGAGGTACTCTCTCACCCTCTGGAATGTGGTTAAGGAGGTTCCCAACAACCTGCCTGCAGAGATGATTGGGATTCTCAGAGTTGGGTTAATGATGGTAAGCAGGCTGCTAGGCAAATACTGCCATCTGGGCTAGATACAGCTGACTGTGTCCTGCAATGTGATCGGGTACAGCACTCGGGCAGAATTCCTTGCTGTGTGCATCTAGCTTAGTTCCGGACTTCAAAGCAAAACCTCTTGACTTGCCCTTATAGGACAATGTTTTGGTAACAGTGGACACATTCTTAAAAGTGAATGCTTCCAAAGCCACAACAAAGTCCTTGGGACCACATCTGTTAGTATTCTGCTTTCTGCCTTCATTTGCTCAAACACGAAAAGGTCTGATGCCTTAAGGCAAACAGAGTAATTTTCCCTGCCAGTGAGGAGCAGCACAAAGGGGTACATTTCCATCTCCACAGCTCCCTCCTCTGCACTTGGTCTTAAGCCCCTTTTTAATTTGGATTTAGTCAATTATTCTATGGTTGGGGGTAGACTCTGTCTCAATGTGAATGATCCCCACTTCGGACTCTTGCAGCTATTTTCCCAGTGCTACCGACACTTTCCTACACCTCCAGGATAAAAATCCCCATCCCTCTCCTGGGTGCACTCCTGCAGGAGGACAACTCATAACTTGCTGCAAAGGCTGACATCCAGCTTGTGCCCACCTCATAGCAAGGAAAGGGGTGATGTTCGCATTATCCTCTTGGTGCCAAAAAAGGACCAAACCTACATCCTATTCTCGATCTAAGGCTCTAAAACGGGAACATGGGAAAGATCAAGATGGTCACCCTTACCCAGATCCCTCATTCACTGGACCTTCAGGACTCCTACTTTCATGTGCCCCATCCATCCTGTGCAAAATGTATCTGAGGTTTGACGTCCATTGCCAGTATGCAGTCCTACTCTTCCACCAAACTGTTTGCTGTGGTGACCGCATGTCTCATGGGGAAGGGGAGAGGGGGGTCACGTTCATCTTTGCCTATGCGGGCGATTGGGCCATTCACGCATGCTCTCCAGAGCATGTGTTGGCTTCCTGTACCATATTTGTCTGCTGCACAAATTGGCCTTCTTCTTAACCTACATAAAGTCCCACCTCACACAACCTCGGATGCTCTGATTCATCAGGGCGCTTCTGGATGTGCACGGGCAGAGCCTTCCTTTCATTGGACAGTATTGTCCGCATCATTCAGATTGTGACTCATATTTTCAGATTTCTAAAGAGGTCTGTCTATGGGTTTGTGTGGACACACCCAGGCTCCACCTGTACTCTGAAATGTTTTTTAACTAAAAATAAAATGTAGACTGCATCTGTTTATAGTTCACACAAAAATATACTAGATTTGTACATTACAGTACACCTAGTCACCATAGATGGAAATGAGGCTTGTGTGCTCAATCAATACAATCTGCTTACTCCAGAAATTTGTTTTAAAATGTATTATGTACTAAGAGGGTTTTAGGGATAAAGTGACTTGTAATCCCTCACATGCTCTATTTACTTCATGGGGCAGCTTTGACAAGGCCTTGTCAGGGAGGGTTGTGGTGAATGACAAAGGGGATGAGTCCTGAGTCGGGACTATACCTGCGGCGAGGTCCAAACAAGAAGATCCCTTTCCCGGTTTTTCCCCCCATGTGTCAACGGTTCTGTGGGCAGTACACCCTTGTCCCCAGTCTTGCTTCTGAGGCTGGGGCATATTCTTGGCTGTGATCCTAGCTGGAGGATGCTGTGACAGCAGAGACAGCCGGTATAAGAAAAGCGGCAGACGAATGGAAGAAGGCAGGCAAGGCCTTGGAGGTGGCGAGAGGAGCATGTCCCAGCATCCGAATGCTGCCACAGGAGAGGAGGGAGAATGTTTGCAGTGGCACATCCTCGCCAGACCATGGCCCATACCACGGGAGAGGCTCCCAGCAGGAGACCACGTTACAGGAAAGCCTCACTTGACCACAATGATTTGCTAAGGGGGCAGAGTCCCCAATGGACAGAAAACCTCACCAGCAGGGACTGAGCAGTGGCCCGAGAAATGAACCGGAGCAGTAATCTGCCTGAGCCATCAGGGCAGATATGCAGTGAGCCAGAACAAAGAAAGGAGTTGAGGCTTAGACCCCTAACTGAACCTTTCCTTGCCACTATAAACCATGGGGGAACAAAGTAAAATTAGATTTGCCTGGGAGAGCCAACCAATAAAAATGGTAGTTGGAGGAGGAGGAATAGTTGTGGGGAGAGTGTAGCAGTAGTGGGGGGAGAGAGTAGCAGTAGTGGGGGGAGATAAGTAGCAGTTGTGGTAGTTTTGGGGGAGAGGAGGGTAGTAATAGTAGTAGTAGTGGTGGTGATGGTGGTGGTAGTAGTCGTAGTGGTGGTGGTGGTGGTGGTGGTGTTGGTGGGAGGAGGGTAGTGGTGGTAGTGGTAGTTTGTGGGTGGAGGGTAGTGGTAGTTGGTGGGTGGAGGGTGGTGGTAGTGGTAGTAGGTGGGAGGAGGGTGGTGGTGGTGGTGGTAGTGCGTGGGAGGAGGGTAGTAGAGGTTAAGGAAGAAGAGAAGGAGAGTTGACATTAAACGTTGGAAACAGGAAGGCAGATTGAAATATTGGAGGGACAGAAGGTTGGTTGTGAGAAGAGGGAAGAGATGTTGGGTCGCATAGTAGGGCAAGCTGAAAGTGACCGTGTGTTGATTTAGGAAAATCGGACAGAGCAGCTGCAAGGCATAATCCCATTTCCCGCTAGAACACGAACCCAAATTGAGATTGGGTACAGTTGGGAAGTTCGAGGGAACAGGCGAGTCTGTATTTAGCGGAAGCCACCTGTAGGTCAAAGGTAAAACCCCAGACAGGCGTTAACGCTCTGTAGCACTAAACGGATATTCTACTCCTGGTCTAGGGTGTGAATTCCAGGGGAGACTGGAGGGGGGGACAGCCCTTGCGCCAGATTCCAAATGCCTTCACTGGCGATTATCCCGGATAAACTAATACATATTATCTGTTGCTTATTACAGTTCTCAAACTGTCTATAGCCATTGCGTGTATAATGAAAAAACCTTGAACCGTCCCAAGGAGTGGTTTCTGTGCAAACAGTCACACAGTATAGTTGACTAAAATTCACATGGTTTGGCGTACTGTGTACCTTTATCTGCAGTTGACAGCACTGCATGGCTCGGCAACTTCTAGCTAGCAGGGTGCTCACATGCAGTAGGCCTGTTGAAAGCCCCCCTCCTTGCATCTCTTAGAAACGGATCCTTTTTGCTCGAGCAGGAAGTGTGGTTACGTTTGTAAGTCTTAGGAAGATCCAGAAGGTGTTCAGTAGGTCATTTTCTTATTTAGAATTTTCAGTTATAGTTGGAGCACTTTTGCATAATAAATTCAGTTTGGTTTTCTTTTCCCAGCATGGTATCTTCCTATCTGGTGCATCACGGTTATTGTGCAACAGCCACTGCATTTGCCAGAGCAACAGAAACGAGTATTCAGGAAGAACAGGCATCGATAAAGAATAGACAAAGTAAGTCTTGTGCACTTTTTTCTTTTTTTTTTTCTCCACTCGCCATTTTTCACTTCCTGGGCATGCACATGGTTCTAGTCTTTATTGAATAAACATTGAAAGCAGAGCCTTACAGCTATTTCTATCTCCTTGAAAAATTGGTAACAAGTGATTATGTTGCACAAATAGAGAATAAAGGGAGGTGTTAAAATAACGAATTTCAATATTAAAGAGTAAAAAACGACAGGGCGCAAGAATAACGAAATGTAGGCAATCATATTGTATGGCAGGTTGGAAATAGAACTGCAAAAAAGAAAAAAGGGAACACTTTTAAAAAGAAAACATGAAGGATTAAGGAAGGCTGCAGGGGTCGATGAGAGAAGGGGCCCCACGCCTCAGTTAAAATACACTAAAGGTCAAGTGTTGGAAGAAAGTATGTTAGGATAGGTAAACAAAAACTGTAGATCTATTTGTAGAAAAGGATTTGCATTAAAGAAAAATCCACTAGATGGCTTTGTGAGACCATAGAAGGAACATGAATGTAGAAAGTATGCTTGTTGAAAAGTGACCAATATTTTTTTCATTAGTGCATCTCGAATAACTGAATAATTTAGTTTTTCGATGTCTTTTAAGGAGGCCTGACTGCTCTAGTGGCACATACAGGGGTGTCCTTTTCTAAACGCTTCTTAAGCTTTTTGGTTGCATTCATCCATGCCCATACACAAAGGGTTTTGACTACAAGACCATGTTCAGTGTGCTTTCTTTGCTCGTTGGATTTTCTTTTCAATTTCATGTTCAAAATAAAATCTGAGTAATAGTTTTTAAAGGAAGATTAAAGAAATTACTTTTCTAGGCCTCTCTCTCGGAGGCTAGCCTTTCTCTTCCTATGCTGTGCTTCCTTCTTGCTCAGCAAGGATCCATGAGGCCCTCTGATTGCTCTGTAAAGTAGACTGAAGAGGATGAGCCACCTCATTCAATCTGCTTGAGTTTTAACACTGAAATTAATTGAAAAACATGTAATCAGTACCTGGCTTGACCTTTATGTAGCCTTTGTTTTCTTATTCGTTAGCTGTTGACATTTTTCTTTGGTGGCGTTCAATGTGGTGTCAATGTGATATGTCACTTGCCATCTTTTTCCTTTCTAGGGAAATCTAAAATGTATACTCGACTGCTCCCAACAGTGACCTAACTCTGTTACTGAGACCCCTCCAACATGCCGATTTAACTGGTCACTCCATTACACAATCGTACAACTTGAAATCAAAAGGCACTGCATTGAATCAGAAAAGGCATCTTAATCTCTTTCCTTTGTTGTGCTTTGAGTGGAGAGACTGTTGGACCCAGCTGGAGTAGTTCTTGAGCCACGAGTGCTGCAATTGTATTCTTCTAAAGTGACACATGTAAAGTGCATGGCTGTTGTGCCATCAGCTGGCGCTGGAGCCAGAGACCCCTGCCTGAATGCCTTACTACCTCGCTAGCCATGAAATTCCCTCCCAGTCTGTGAGCGAGCACCTGCATGATCTGAAGACTCTGATTTAGCATTGAGGACCGAGGAAAGTGGTGGTCTGGTACACAGCCTTGTGGCTGCTGAAGGAATGTTGACAACAGATGAGCTCATTGGGGAAGCAACCATCGACCTGGAGTTTATGGAGTAAACATTTAAAATTAGACAAACTCGCTGGGTTTAGCTCCGTTTCAGTTTGATGGTACACTCTACTCCAAACTGCTGTGTACATAGCCTTGTGGTAGAGCAGAAAGAGTAGAGCTTTATTTCCTATAAAACGTGTATCAAATGATACTGAGCCACTGCTATGCCTTTGGCCTAAGTAGTAGTCCACAGAAGGGGATCTAATATATCCTGTGAAGTCGAGTGATTTTATTTTTTTAACACCAGGCGCAGCACAATTTTTCCCTGAGGCGTGTTTGAGCTCTATTAGACACTGTGATGTCTTGTGATTATTTTTTTTTGTGTAATTTTTATTTTTAATTTGTTTTTTTGCTTCTGCTAGGAACACTCAAGGTGATACTGAAGTAGTCCTCCAAAGCCCCAGTTTAGATGGCACTCTTAATCAAGTTCCTGTTTTTCTGATTAGCTGGTGAGTCTGTCGATTTTAAAATCTGACATGACTGTTAGCGCCCTCGGGTAGCACAGTCAGCTTTTCTTTAATCGGTGTCCCATCTTCACATAAACAGGAGCCTACTAAGGAGGTACCTTCATCGTCATTAAGCGCTTCACACTAGGTCATGATGTCGCTGCTTCATTTTTCTGAAGCACAAGTATCCGAGATAGCCCATGTAGCTAATGAGAATTAATGCTACCTGCGGAGCTTATTCAGTGTTTATGGGTACATTGCCTCAAATCCTAACCCGGGGACGCCTCAGTGCATCGCTGGGTGGCCTTTGTGACGCTCTTGAGCCAATACCTTTACATCCATTAATCTGTGAAGTGTGAATGAATATGCTAATATTCACATTAATAAGGGAAACGCTGAAGTTATTGACCAACTTTAGAGGCGGGCAGCAGTTACCGTGCTGACCCCACCTTTTTATTTCAAGCAACAAGAGGTAAGAAAAAGTGGGACCCACCCAAAAAAGAATGGAGAAAAAATGTGCGATTAGCACCCAGGTATTGGACAATGGTGCTCATCACTGATGGGATCTTTGCGTACTTGGTAACAAGCACAGTTTAAAGTTCGCTGAAAAAAACTTAATGAATCTAATGCACCTTTTTTAAACAGTTTAACCATACAGTTCCTATTTCACAATGTATAAACTGTTGACATCACTGTTGTAGAAATGGATGAAGGGTTGTAACAGATTACAATTGTCTCCTCCTGAGTTTATCTAGTGTTGCATCACATTGATACTTTACATACATGTTTTGAAGTGTGCGTTGCACCAAAATGTGGAGAACTGCTTTGAAGCACAGAGATTTGGTAAATAGGATCTTCCCTTCACCTCATCTTGTAAAATGTTGACATCAAGGTATAAAAGAGCGATTGACTAGCAACATAGTCTAATCAAGTTACCACTTCTAGTATCTAGGGTTTCTAGTCACAATGTTTACAACAAATATGTAGTTGGAAATACCTCTGCAGTGAAAGTCCCTAGGCAAATAGTCCAAAATGCAGTCCTAGGGTAAGTGTTAGAGTGAAGGAGGCTTTAGTGGTCTTGTGATTGCCCAGTTTAGGGTTCAGATAGGGATTAGGATAACGATTAGGGGCTCGAGTAAATATTTTGGTTGGGTTCATGATTGTTGTGGGAGGGCTGGTGGTTTGGTTTTGGTAAGTGGTTAGAGTGGCAGTGTCAGGGAAAGAGTTAGGAAAGTGTTTATGGTCAGTCTAGGGCTCAAAGAGGAAGGGTTTTGCTAAGTGCTAAAGAAAGGGCAGAGGATGGTTCGGGAGGGCCGGTGACATTGGTGTGGGGTAGAGGTAGGATATCCCATGGGGTTATGGTAGATTACAGTAATCATTAGAGTAAGGCTAAGTTTAGAATGTGGGTATTCTTCACTTTGGTGGACTACAAATTGGGCCAATCACTGCAAATATGTAGTTTGCTGGTTGGGATAACATATATAGATGTGGCTTGAGGGGGGATGGTGGGGGTAGTCTCTGCCCACATTTTGTTGTAAAAAATTACAAATTGATCAAATTCCCTGTCGAAGGGGTTTGAGTTGCGGCTCACTGTTCATTTTCTCTTTGCCGTTTTTTGAGTCCCATGCAAATAAAACACTTTAGCATGCTGAAGGGTTAGTGTTTGGTAAGGGTTCAGTGTAGAATACGGAGTGAAGATAGGGTAAGTGTTAGCAAGAGTTAGTGATTGTGGAGGTTTTTTCAGAGGTTTGGGTACTTGTTATAGATTATAGATGTATACTTTTGTGCATGTAAAAGTAGCCTTTTGTCGACCTTATTACTGGCAACGTTTTCACACTTTGCATTGCTTGTATAGAATGACTGCATTTTTGAGAACTACATTATGCTGACTGCTTTTTCACATAACTACATTTTTTTCCAAAGCACATTTTCACTAGAACTGACTAAAACATTGTTGATGATTCAAAGAACATTAGAATGCTGTAGTAAAGAATGAATGCTACTTCATCATTTAAACAAGCCATCAATGTGTAGCAGCAACTCATGGTTTCCATCTTTGCTTCGGCCCAGATTTCTAAGCTCTGAAATGAGTGATTATTCCCTGAAGGATCACAGGTGGTTCGTTTAAAGCCTTGAAATGCTCATATAGCTGTAATGGATCTTTATGGACTTGTTAAATCAATTTGTTCTTGCGATTCAGGCGACTGTGAGGGGTTGGGGATTAGTTTGACGCAAAGTGGGCTCTGACTGAGGGTTGAACACCATGTGAATATTTACAAAACTAACACAACATTCAAAGTAAGTGCCCTCAGATTATTGGGGGTCATAACATTTCCTCATAGCTTTAATTATCTCAGGGCATTCCTAATCAATAGATTTAACCCCCATGGATGCAGAGGAATCACTTCCTATTATATTGAGCGCAGACCTAGCTTTGAGAAGCAACAGCACACTTTAGAGGTATACATCAATACAGATACCTAACAGAGCTCTTTACAGAGGTGTACAACATTACAGATCCATAACGGAGCACTTTTCAGTGGTAACAGAACCGATCTACTGTGGTGGCTAGGATACAGGGGAGTGGACAGAGGGGTTACAGCTGTCCCGGGTGGCCGGTAGGAGAGGGGTGATGTGATAGCCTAGGTGTTGATGAGGAGAGACTCCTTGAAGAGGTGGGTCTTGAGTTCTTTTCTGAATTGTAGGAGCGTGTCTGATGCTGACTGGGGATGATGTTCCATAGTCTTCGGGCGTAAGCAGAGAAGGATGGTTTTCTGGTCCGTTCCTTTTTGCAGCAGCAGATTTCAAGTCTGCACGTGTCCTGGCTTCTGGTAGTGCGCTGTCTGCCAGAGATGCAGAGTTTCTCTGCGAGTTAGCTGGGTGACTTGAGGGCGACTGCCTTATAGATGATGCAACAAGACTTGAAGGTGATTTGTGTGTGCTGTCGGAACCAGTGAAGGTCAATGAAGGCAGGGGTGATGTGGTTGTATCTGCATAGACTCTTAATGAGGTGTGCAGCCGTGTGTAGGACACTACCCAGGGGCACAAGGGAGGATGACGGAAGGCCTTCGAGGAGTTCATTGTCCCCATCCAGGTGGGATAGGAGCAGTGCTTTACCGGTGGCGCTAAAGCTGTCCGGAGGGAGGAAGGGCTTGATATTTTGCAGGAGGGGGAGCAGGTACCAAGATGTTTGACTTTTCTTAGCTATGTCTGTTTTGAAGGGGAGGGGTTTGTCTGTTTATTCACTTATAATGCACACCAAACCCTAAGGTAGCCGGGTGCAGCAGTACAGAATATGCAAGGCTTAAGTTACAAAGTTACATATTACAAGCAAAGGAACGTGTACAGTCATTACAGATTACATAAAGGCAAAAAAAGAAATATACAGGCAATAGAAAGTCAATAACAGATTACAAGAAGACAGAATATATACAGGCACTAGCGGGACATTGAACCACTGGCCAGAAAGGGGAATATGTACACATGGGCAGCAAATGGGCGGGTATAGATGTGGAACGCTATGCTGTGAAGCCTGGTTGATAGCCAGATTTGTATGTCTGGATGTTCGGTGTTGGTGAGGAGTGGGAATTCGGTCTTGGAGGGGTTGAGCTTCAAGTATGCACTGGACATCCAAGACTGGATGAGGACCCTCCTTTAAATCACTCATGTTGCTCTGACTGTGGAGTGGTTAAATCACAGCCCAAATTGGGATGGGGGGATTTTAAGACCATTCATCTTGTTGCTATAGAGCAGGAGTCTGCATTCCTAGGCTCTCTCGATGTTATTTACTACAACTACCATCCGCCCTAGTCTGCATAGTCGATGATCATGGGGAGTCGAGCAAAACCTCTGCAGAGCCACATGTTGCAGACCCCTGTTATAGAGCTTAATCAAGTTGTGTAGGATGAAGAGGTTTTGGAGGGGAGTGATGTTTTAAGGGCTGATATTTAATGATTTTGGGCTGATCGCCAGATCTGTAACTCTGAACTAATGCATCTACTGCAGGCTCACGGGTTCGAATTGCAGAAGTTCCACTTGGCCCTATATACTTAATTGGATACAATGAGTATCAAGGAGTTTGGTAACAACCAATACCAGTTATCTGTCTACAGCACCAATATACCCCCATGCGGGTGAATGTGTGCTCTGCAAATAAGCATGTTCAATTATGATAGAAGTTGGGTATAGTTTGGGTGAGGTAGGTAGGTTTGCTGACTACCCTACTGGTAAAGCTGTTCAAAACTATGTGGAAACGAGAGACGTTGGAGGACAGTCATTTTAAGTGCATTATGTGTGAAAAAAGATCTTTGATGGCATGGGATTGTCTTAAGAGGTTTTTGTTAAGAAATTGTTTTCTTATTGCGGCTTTCCCATCTATTTAGTTTGGGATCCAGCATATCTGCTGATTGTTTTGTGACCCTGACCTACTCATTTTATTTTGGGAGCACCTGTGAGCCTTTAAGGCTAGCAATGCAGGGTTTCTCTGTCTTCCAGTCAAGTCAGTGGTATAGCACCACTGCCTCACATATGGATTAGTGCGGGGAACCAAGTTTCTTTTCTTTTCACTGAATGGTCATTTGTTCATTCCTCTATACAGATTGAAGCCTAGACAGGCTGGTGCAGGTAGCATCTTTTACTCCTACATACCATCCCCTTTCCTCCATCCTTGTAGGCGTGTCCCAGCATGGGCATGGTACCGAACCTTTCGGCAACGAAAAATTTAGTTTACCCTTTAAGTTTAGTATAGCGTACAGGGGTGCGGCCACCCATGTGTGGGCATGCCACCGAGACCCTGTTCTCCGGCGCCTCACCTTGGTTCCTTTTTCTGCACGAATGGTATCGGACCTAGCAGGCAGGCACAGGAATTTTTTTCAGGCTTTCTGCATGCTCCCCGTTCTTTGTTTTTTTTTATCTTCACCTGCCTTTGGTGCCGTGCCTGTACAGCGCATGTCGGCTGCAAGAGGCTTCTCGAGATACACAACCTGCAATCGTTCGTTCCTGACCTTGGACCACCATGCACTGTTTTGAGTGCCTCGGGCCTGGCCACCACTGGGAGGCATGCACAGCTTGCAGCACTCTTGGCTACCGGGCCCTGAAGAATCGCCTTTCCTGCTGGAGCGAGATATTCCATTCTCCAGCATGGGTCTGGCATGGATTCACTTGCTCATGAATATTCCCTGTCGTCAGGCTGGGAATCCTCCGTAAAAGAAAAAACAGTAACATTTAGTTTCCAACTGTATTTATCCTTTAACCAATCACTGTCCTCTGGGTCATACTGTCCCCATCCAATCAGTCCTCTCCCTAAAACCCTCTTACGGCCGCCATCTTCAGATTTCTACTGCACGCTTCAGTGTTGGAAGTCCTTGAGTTTGCTATGCAAGCTACTTCTACATTTTTTTGTTTTCAACGGAAAAAGGTTATATTTTTGTTCCGAAAGAGCTTGTGTGCTTTTCTCCATCTGCCGACAGCAGGGATCCATTGTCTGTGAATTTCAGTGCCCATTAAGGGCGAATATCGTCAAAGTTTCCAGAAGGCAATCTGGCCTACTTTGCACCCTCCGACCATGATGGATCACTCTTCAAGTCCTGCACCAAGTGCGGGCTACGGAATGTATTTGTTGAAGACGAGCACCTGCAATGCCTCTACTGCCTGCATCCAGACCACAAGGAAGTAGAATGTGAAATATACCTTGGTTTCTCCAAGAAGATGACCAAGGATATGCACAGTAGACTGGCGTTGCTCCGAGCAGGTAGTGTCTCACCGAGGTCCGGCCTGTTCGATGGTCTTTTATGTCCTTTGAGGTCGGCTCTTTTGTGAGGGCCCAAGACCAGGCCAAGAACTGAAAGTCCATGTCCACCGGGGTCGTTGCGGAAGTGGGTCACAAATGTGGATTGGGTGTGATCAGCGTCACCCTTCATCTCCATTGCCAGCCGGCAATCGAGATCCTCCTCAAAGGGAATCATCCAACCCGGTTAAACTGCAGGAGAAGCCAGAGAAGCCGCAGATGGATTAGCCCGAACTGCCCAAGAAGGCCCAGTTGGCACAGGATAAAACCAGGATAAGACTCTGTCGACGATAGTTGGTGGCGGCTGCTCTCACAAAGGCTAAGGGGGCTGACCCTGTGAACGTAGCCCCCGCAGCGCAGAAGGTATCCCTGCCACCCAAGGCGTGAAACCGCCACAGTGACTTTGGCAAAGTCTGCTAGCACGGAGAAGGGGGATACCATCTTAGAACCCTGTTCCGGCTCCTCAGGGTGGAAAATAAAGGGGGGGGTGCAAGGAGGTCCCGGATCAGTCCCAGGCCGTGACCCAAACCATGGAAGTTTCATCCACGGATGATGAGGACCTAGAGTTATAACACACGGTCCACAAGAACGTGGTTGATGAGGCGATGATCGCAACGACGGGGCAAGTCCTAGTGTTCCTATCCCGCCAGCTCAGCCGAGGGATGTGTCTCTGGACAACCTGTCGACCCTCCACACCTTGGTGTTGGATATCCAGAAGAGCATGCCACACGGCCCGATTCCAATGGTCCCCCAGCATCCTGATCAGCAGCTAGCGAAGAAGCGGAAGAGTCAGCCGACTCCCCCATTTCAGCCTCCACCCGGGTCGGCCCCCTCTCCTCCAGCAGACTCAGACACCGGTACAGGGACTGATACGGCCACGCCGATGGATGACTATATTGTTGCGGTGGGTTTCCGCAGCCTTAGGCATCCCCACCAGATGAGGTGGGGTCGTTCATTCCACGATCGCCAGAGCCTCCGAGCTATTCCAGTTTGTGCCTGAAGAAACCAGGAAGGAAGGTTTCTTGTACCTGAGGCCAAGAGGAAGACCAGCATGGCGGTGCCCCTTAGGGACGAAGTTTGGGAGGAGGGCCTGGCCCTCTTGAACCCTTGCACAGCTCTGGCCAAACGAGAGAGGCTGGAGAAGTAGTACCGGGTGCACCCTCCAGCAGCACTGCTCTTCTCGTTCCTCCAGAGGAAAGTCTAGCAGGTCTTCAATGTTTCTCCTCATCGTACAGTCAGTCTTCCTGATCCACGATTCAGGAAGCCTACAGAGGCCAGTCCTAGGGCTACGGTGGCAGAGGATAGCCTTTTGCCCTCTGGGCAGGACACTGGTGCCGAAGCAAGCCTGAACCGACCAGGACATCGGGCCTCCACCCGTGCACCCCAGTGGGAGACCGGCGGACTAGGTTCTTCAGTGAGTGGAATAAGATCACTGATAGATGGGTGCAGGACGCTCTCACCGAAGGACATACCCTAAAGTTTCAGCACAGGTGTCAGGGGATCCCTCCGTTGGCCCATCTGGAGCAGCACATCCCTCAGCTCTTGGAGGTACGGACCATGCTGTGAAAAGGGATGATGGAACTAGTTCCCCAGCGACTCGGGCTCCGGAGCCTATTTCAGATACTTTTTGGTCAGAAAGAAGACCAAGAGCTGGAGTCCCATTGTAGGCCTGCAACGTCTCAACAAATACCTCAAGTCCCAAATATTCGGGATGGTTAAAGGATAGTTCCGGGACTTTTTTTTTATTGTCCCTACGGGTCGGCCATGTGTTTGTAAGCATAAATCGGTAGATCGTAGGAAACTTTCCTATGGACCTTACCCGACTTTTCGCCCATTATCGCACTCGAAATCAGCCGCCATTTTGTGATAATCCTATCATTCCGCCGCATCGCCCTGGCTCACCTGCCTTTGCGGCACTAAATCAAATCCCCCGCCCCTGAGCCTGACATCAGCAGACGCGTACTGCCCATTTCAAGCACGTCTCGTGTCAACAATCGCTGCGCCTCAGCTATTGACGTGTTGCCATGGAAATGGCAGGACGCCTCTTTCCCCAATAAGTATAAACAGACCGTTTCACAACATACAGCAGCAGATTTTCGATTCCATTCCTCTCTCTGTGTTACTTTGAGTATTCTGTGACTCGTTTCAGTGCTCTGGTCAGCTACCTTCGCCGCTTGTAGCCCGTGTGAACACCTGTACCATCTCTGTAAATTATTTTACTATCTTTACCGCACAATGGCCACAATAATGCCGTATATGTACGAGCCCGAGTACACCGAGGAGGAACTACTGGAAAGGCAAGCACGCGAAAACGATGGGGATTCGGACGGCAGTTGGGAGGACCAGTCAACGGATGAAGAGCCTGGACCATGTCGCATGGACGGCGTCTCCACCTGGTGCACGTGCAATCGGTGCGAGCTAATGCCAACTGAGGAGGAGAACTGCTGCTGCCGTGAAAATTCCGGGTGCTTGGCCTACATTTCGGAAAGCGAGCAAAGTCTGCAGGAAGGCGAGCAAAGTCCGCAATGCATCACCGAGCTGCCAGAGTTCAGGGAAGCCTGCCTCTCACGGACAGTGTTGAGGATGATGATGGTGCTTATGCACGAACTTCGTGGCACTGTTCGTCCGCGTAATCCGAGTAACGAGTAAGTATACTCTGTTTGTGATGTCAGTGATGCCACCACTATTTCATGGTCGTCTCCCACATATAAAATTACATTTACATATCATTCGAACGCATGTAAATTGGTTCCATATAGTGCATTTTCTAGATATAATTTTTTTCTAAGAAAAATGACATGTGTTACCTGAATCGACATTGATAAGAAAGTTTGGTCAGTTTAATACAGTTTGCATCTTTTTTTTTCACAGGTGGTACAGGCTGGTGGCCTATCGTTGCTTCACTTGGTGGCTTCACGGGAGGCTCGGACACCGCGTTCGGAGAGTAATACCTGCCTGTGCGGTACTTGCCATTAGACAACATTTCCCCAGTGACAGTGGACAATACCGCGGATTTTCCCTCGATGTGCTGCAACCTCAACTTTACAATGTGTAATGTTTATTATTTATGTTTAACTAAAATCTAAAATAAAGCCCAACATATATTTTAACAATGGTTGTTTTGATTTTTTAAATGAATCTAGTGTATATTCTCCTGGGAGGGTGAGGTATTTATAAACTCACCCCCCTGCCTTCCATGTAGTAGATCCTGCAGCCATCCTCTTACATTCAGTTAGATGGCCTCTCCTTGGTGAGGCCCTGCGGCAAACGGGTCTTCTCTGCACGACCACCGCCCCGATCCACCCCCCCCCCGCCCTATCAAAGGCAGTTCGCACCAGGGTACTTGCGCTGCTGGCAAGTGGAGCTGTCAGGGAGCGATAAAGGCCAAGAGGTGCCAAAGACCATGTACACTTCAAAGTGGTCTATAGAGCATGGGTTGTTGTTCCCATGTCTACCTCCAGACCCCGTGTCTCCTGCCAAGCATCCCCCCTCACGCTGGACGCCCCCCCTGCAATCCACATAAGTGTGTCTCCATTCACAAGTCTTCCTGTGTCTTGTCTGCACGACCACCGCCCCGATCCACCCCCCCCGCCCTATCAAAGGCAGTTCGCACCAGGGTACTTGCGCTGCTGGCAAGTGGAGCTGTCAGGGAGCGATAAAGGCCAAGAGGTGCCAAAGACCATGTACACTTCAAAGTGGTCTATAGAGCATGGGTTGTTGTTCCCATGTCTACCTCCAGACCCCGTGTCTCCTGCCAAGCATCCCCCCTCACGCTGGACGGCCCCCTGCAATCCACATAAGTGTGTCTCCATTCACGAGTCTTCCTGTGTCTTGTCTGCACGACCACCGCCCCAATCCACCCCCCGCCCTATCAAAGGCAGTTCGCACCGGGGTACTTGTGCTGGCAACTGGAGCAGTCAGGGAGCGATAAAGGCCAAGAGGTGCCAAAGACCATGTACACTTCAAAGTGGTCTATAGAGCATGGGTTGTTGTTCCCATGTCTACCTCCAGACCCCGTGTCTCCTGCCAAGCATCCCCCCTCACGCAGGACGCCCCCCTGCAATCCGCATAATGCCACGACATATACACGTCATTCATTCACAAACACACCCCTGTTTCGAATTCTTTATAACCCACTTCATATTTCTAATGAGAACTTCTTTGCGCTTTGCTAGTCAACCCGTGAAGGTGCTGGTTATCTGCTCTTCGTCTCTGTGAACTTCCGTGACCACTTTGAGCAAACTCGTCAGTTTGCAACCTGTGAACTGCTCCCTGTTCTACGACAAGAAACTACTCTGATCCCTGCATCTAACTGTTTGTTCGTCAAGGTAAGTCCATGTACCATAATCATTTTGCATCCAATTTTTTAATTTATATCTATTTGCTAGTAGTCATCAAATTGCATCCATGTTTTCTTTTCGTTCACGACAGTACATGCAAGGAACTAGTCACATGTTCTGAGTTTAGTCAAATTACTTTTTCTATTTTTTGAAAGTTATTGAAATACTTATCCGCATGTGAATAACGTGTATAGTTCCAAGAACCAAAACGGACCTTGCATTGAACCTTTTATGTGTCATTTAATGTTTTAACACATTGGTATTCATAGAGAATTGTTGATCTTTACTTTTCAGAACTTTCCATAATGCCTGCCTGTTCCATTGGCGGTTGCCCTTCGAAGACTCATAACAAATCTGAAGGTACTATAATGCATGTTTTCCCTAAGACAATAGATCAGATAAGAGAATGGGTCCGATATTGCGGATATCCAGCCTCTGAGATAGAAAGTAGAGTCCTAGAAGTCTTTGCGGACAAGAGGGGTGATCGATACTGCATCTGCAGCAGGCACTTTAGCCCAGACATGTACTCCACATCATTGCTAATAAAGAAGAAAACACCGCGAGCGAGGCGAAAATTGCTCTCAACCGCTATTCCCACTCTATTCGTCCACATCCCTCCACTGGTGAGTCAAGTTTACGTATTTGTCTCTCGGCCTTGCGGTAGTGTGTAGCATTAGCTAACAATAATTTCCCCATTTATGTATCCACTCAATATGAAGGCGGAAGATTCTCCATCCGTGTCGTTATTGCAGTCATCAGCCACTTCAAGCGCCTATCGGGTAATCTTACTTAGCTATTCTGACACTGACTTGTTTTAGGCATGTAAATCAATAGTTTTAATTGATCGTGTAATTATTTTACCTAATGGTACACCACAGTACTCGTCCTCTAGTCTTTGTTTTCAGTTATAATTATTGTTATCCAAAATAATGCAAGTACTGTCTTTCAGGGAGATGCTGAGGAGTCCAACACATTGACGACAACCGTAGATGTCACTCAGATGCTCGAGGTACGTTTCCGGACAGTTCCATCGATGGAGATCATCAGATCTTGCATTCCTGTAGCGTGATTGTTACACACAATGTTTCTTTCGTTTTTAGCCATTGGTATGTCCTTCTGTCATCGCCCTCCTATGGGTCTTCTTTTTTCAATATTGTGTTCATTACTAATGAAGTCCTATGTTTCAGGGAGTCGATGGAGCATTAGTCCAAGAAGAAGGGGGAGCATGCAGTTACGGGTCTGCGCAACAGCTTGCAGAAGTGTGCACCGCAGTTACAGCGTCCCTTGATGTTCTTATGCATTTCGAGGTATGGATACTGACAGATCAATCATGCGAGATCAAATGACGTGATTACATCCGCTATACTTCCTTCTTTATTAACGCAAGTACTATGTTTCAGGGAGCTGACGGAGCTTCTTCAACAAGAACATCACCCCTAGTAGTTGATGCAGATCTCTGGGTGGTGACACTTCCAACGATGGAGCAAATCGAATCATATTTAGATATCCATTATTTATTTTAGACAACTGATCATTTGTGCAGGTCTATTTAGATGAGCCGTTGACGCCTGCAGAAAGTTTATGTTCTTTTAAACAAAATAGAAAACCATACTAATGCAATTACTGTGTTTCAGGGAGTTGCTGAAGCGTCATCTTCAATAATATCATCAATGCAAGTCTATGCGGAGCCCGAGGTATGGATCTTGACAGTTCAATCTAACTAGATCAACAATGCGTGAACTATTGTCGTTTGAATGTTCTACACAATGCGTTCATTCGTGTTTTGCTATTGAGATGTACGTATGGGTATTGGTCCCCAAGTACATTTTGTGTTTTCAATATTATTATACATACTAATGAAAGTTCTATGTTTCAGGGAGTCGATGGAGCCTCAGTGAGTGATGGATGTGCTTATCATGAAAATATAGTCGTTGCAGCGCGAGAGGAAGTGGAGACATGCACACACGAGTCGGAGCAACAGCGTCCAGATGTTGAAGTTCGAGGCAAGAAAGTTTCAAAGAAAAGAAAGCAAAAGAAGGTTAGTGTCCTGTTCACTATATTATGTTGTCTTTCACTGTCAATAGTTCAATACTGTAAGTTGTGTTTAAACTGAACATCCCTTTTCTAATCTGTCCTCTAGTTGCGAGTGGGTGTAAGAACTAGATCTACACAGACAGTGAAGCGAACGAGAGATGTTGCTTGTCAAACCTTTTGGCAGGGACTTGAGACTGGAGATGCATCGTGCCAATGGGAAGAATATGAAGTGATTGACAACGGAGCTATACCACCACCAGCCATTGATAGTGAATGTCCTCCTGGTAGTTTGGATGCAGTCGGAGATCAATTCACAGAATCCACACCCGCAAAAAATAAGAGCGCGCGAAAGTTGAAGACATTGTTTTTTTCTCCCATCTCCGGACAAGGAACAGATGTTGCAATGGAAGAGAATGAAGTGGACGACAATGAAACACCATCAATATCACTCAGCATAGCGGAAGACGATATCAGAGATTGTACCTTTCATGCGAGTGACATGTCCTCAACGTTACAGGCCGAACCAGCTGGGACGCAGAGTGACAGTATAAGGAAAGAGGCCAAATTCATTGTATTCGATAGCTGTTTGATGGATATTATTATGATGATGAAATGTGGGCATTGGGTTGGTGGGGAAGTATGTGGGGAGCCATTGATTAATGTGACTCGTGCAATTCGAGGCACTAACCTTAAAATACATGCCACCTGTACACAATATCATCCGTTCGCATGGTCTGCACAACCCATGCTGGGGCAACTGCCAGCAGGCAATCTACTTTGTGCAGCGGCTGCACTTTTTAGTGGTTCAAGTTTTAAAAAGTTAGAGTCTTTCTTTCAGTTTGTGGGAATCCATTTCATTGCGAAAACTCAGTTCTACAAATACCAAACCGATTATCTATTTCCAGCCATTAGCGAAGCTTGGAGAATGGAAAAAATGTCTATTGATAGTACATTCGCGGGCAAACGGTTCAGGCTAGCCGGTGATGGACAGTGCGACAGCCCAGGATTTTCAGCCAAGTACTGCACCTACCACTTTCAGGACATGGAAAGTAAGAAAATTGTGAGTTCGGTGGTCGTGCAGGTGTCACAAAGTACATCCTCAGTGGCCATGGAGAAAGTTGGCTTTGTAGCATCATTGCAAGAACTACAATCGCGGGGAATGGTGATCGACCTGATAGCCATGGACAGACACGTTTCAATTGCCAAGACAATGAGAGAAGAGTACAAAAATATAAATCACCAATTTGACGTATGGCATCTTGCAAAAACAATCAATAAAAAATTGTCGGCTGCAGGAAAAAAAAAAGATATGCAAGGTATTTCACAGTGGTCCAAGTCAATCAGCAACCATCTTTGGTGGAGCTCAAAAACATGTGAAGGGTCGTTGGAAATTCTACTGGAAAAATGGCGGTCAGTAATGTTGCACTGTAGCAACGTACATCGATGGTCGACAAATGAGCATTTCCACAAATGTGAACATGGCCATTTGTCCACAGAGGAGGCACGGAAGAAGAAGTGGTTGATTCCTTCATCACCCACTCACAAGGCCATTGAAAAGATTGTATTTGATAAAACTATAACAAGAGATTTGAGGGGACTCACGGAATTCTGCCACACAGGAGATTTGGAGGTGTTCCACAATATGTGCCTAAAGTACAGGCCCAAAAGATTGCATTTTGGCATGGAAGGCATGATAAATCGGACTCTTCTAGCGGTCTTGGCACATAACCATAATGTTGGCCGTCAACAAAGTAGGACGACCGGAACTTTAGGGACGCTTCGCTACAATAAGGCCTTCACTAAAAGAAGTAAACAATGGGTGATCAAACCAGTGTTTGAGGATATGCAATATGAGTTTATTGAGAGACTTATCGTAGATGTCCTCGATAGGCACATACATGGAGTGGTGAACGAACCTATGCAGGGGACAACTGCATTGCCACCCAACATTGCCTCTGTTCCATGTCCACCTAAAGCAGAGCTCATTGAGAAATACACATCACGGTTTAAATGATTGTAATTTGATTGTCTGTTCTCTCGAGTCTCCTCATGTTGCAGGCCCATTGCAATTAAACCAAACAGTAATATAAATCATTTTTACAAAAATTATAGAATGTTTCCGTATTACAAACACATGGCCGACCCATAGGGACAATAAAAAAAAAAGGCACGCAGACAAGATGCCCTTACACTAACTGCAGCTAACTCGAAATGTGTGCTCGCTCAAAGTGAAGGTCAGCTGCTTTGATGTTTTGCTCGGGTGGCGGAACGGCCCACGACCCAGTATAAGGTTCTATTGTGATTTGACCTTGACAGGCCGGGACCATCCTGAAAAAAAAAGATAATGAATAAAATTTCAGAAAAGAAACGATGAGCCACGTTCATTAGAAGAAGTAACGTCGGCAAAGAAGGAGTGGTGTTTCGGGTCTGCCCTACACAGAGACACAATGGAAAATGCAAATATAATGTAAGTAACTTTTGATGAGTTTATACCGCAATTTCATTACTATACAGTGGCTTTAAAGACGGGTTCAGTTGTACTTGTTCGTTCTATGTGGCATATTGTTTTCTACCGCGCACTAACTTGAGGAGAAACATCTGCTTTTACTGAAGCACCTCAAAACCTTCCTCTTTGCTTCTGCTTTCTCTCTCCCTCTCCCCTGCTACAACTGGTCCACTGTCTGCGACCTCGGTCCTGGGCCCTTCCACTCTCCACCTGCACTGCCTCCCTGTCAACCCCTGCACTGGGGGACTGTCTCAGTATCCTACAGCCCCCCCTTCCCAGCACTTGTTCTGCACTTACCTTGCACTTGCCACCAGCTGGCCCTATTTATTTATTATTTTATGCTACTTACCTTGTACTCCACTCCCCCCCCTCCCTGCCTCGCCACGCCTTTAAACACTTGTGTACACCCAGTAGCGCTGTCCTCGCTATGATTTTAATAAGGATCTGATGGTGAGACTAATTTCATTTTTTATGTTTTTAGGTACATCGTTCACTACTGTCTGTGTCACGAGTACCGGACACCGGCGGACGGCTTCTACAGCCGCCAGTTGCTTCTCCGCGTGAACAACGTTACCACCCTGACCATTTTATGGGACGATCGCCAAGTACAAGTATGCCCTTACGCGGTACTAACGGTTAGATGCAACATACCTACCGTTGTGGTGGCCTAGTGCCTCGTTGTTGGAACAGCCATGCGATTATCAGTGCGACCGAAGAGCTTATTTTTATCGTAAAACACCCTGTGTACTGCACACGAACATCGCTTCCCTCAAGACGAACTAATTTGGATCGAGAGCAAAGAAAAATGCAAATCGCTGAATATTCTCTAAACATTTGATGTCCAATAAACGTACTTTGCCAAATGTACAATCTTGCCGTTTGCTTTTAAACCACGGTTTCACATTCCGAATTGTGGCGCTGTATTGTGAGATGCTCGAAGACCCTGTGTACAGCAAAGGACCATCGCGTTCCTCAATACGAACTTTTTGGAACATGAGCAAATAAAAATGCAAATCGCTGAATATTCTCTAAACATTTGATGTCAAATAAATGTACTTTACCACATTTACAATCTTGCGGTTTGATTTCAAAGTACAGTTTCATATTCCGAATTGTGGTGCGCTGTATTGTGAGCTGATCTGTGTTGATTTCCGGGGTCTGTGTGGAGTCGCGTAGAAGACGCCTGGGCGCGTTTGCCTACGCAGCACAGTAACGTCACGGAGAGAGGCGGGGAATATGAATGTTTTGATAATGTCTGTTTCAGGGGCGGGGGATTTGATTTAGTGCCGCAAAGGCAGGTGAGCCAGGGCGATGCGGCGGAATGATAGGATTATCACAAAATGGCGGCTGATTTCGAGTGCGATAATGGGCGAAAAGTCGGGTAAGGTCCATAGGAAAGTTTCCTACGATCTACCGATTTATGCTTACAAACACATGGCCGACCCGTAGGGACAATAAAAAAAAAGTCCCGGAACTATCCTTTAAGTTGCAGCACATGCTCGGCCAACTGGAAAAAGGAGACTTCTTGACGTCGCTGGATCTGGAGGACGCCTACTTCCACGACCCCATTCACAGGAAACCCTGAAGGTTTATACACTTTGTAGTGCAGGGACAGCACTACCAGTTCAAGCCCCTACATTTCGGCTTGAAGTCGGCCTTCAGAATGTTCACAAAGTGCCGGAGGCAACGGTGGCGGCCCATCTGCGTCTACAAGATATACACATATACTCGTATCTCGACGACTGGCTCATTCGGCGCGCTCACGAGAGTTGGCCATCACAAACAGAGGTGACCGTCCAGCTATTGAGGGATCTGGGGTTCTCCATCAACTATCTAAAGTCCTGATCGACTCATCACAGAACGCACTGTTCCTAGGGGCCAGACTCAATACGGTGTCCTGACTGGTGTCGCCCACAGAGGCGAGGGTAGCAGCCATTCAAGGGAAGGTGCAGCGGCTGTTGCCGATGAGGACTGCCACAGTGTTAGGGAGAATTCTCTGTTTAGGCTGAATTTCCTAACATAGTGAGTCCCCCAGCAGCTTTGCTGGATTTTTGGGGTTTATTTTTTTTCTCCTGCCAAGAGTGAGACTTTTACCCTCACTCTTGGGCATGATTTGAGTGTGTTTCTTTGAATCTAGATGTGTTTAATGGGCTATGGGGTCTTTTACTCCATAGGGCTTCATGTGTTTTTGTGATGTGTTACACAGCACCCTCCGTGCAGTAACACAGGGGTGTCAGTGACCCCCCAGTATAGACTCCATACCCTGGGACTGACTGTCTCCCAGGGCATGTAAAGTCACCATTGACTTTACTAGTCTTAAATTCTGAACAGAACCAGTACAAACCATCATATTGTGGACGTACTGGCTGGGGCAATTCAATTTCCCCGGGGTCTGTTAGTCGAGGGGGCACGTCTCCGTCCCCCCTGATCGAGTTTTGGCTGGTGGCAGTGGATACTACTTTTTATATCCAACCGCAAATATTTTCCTATGGGATTTCCCATTGTTTTAGGCTACTACCTTTATTTAATTATTTACGGTAGCCTCGAACATACCGCCGGTTTATTTAATTAATATTAATTCTCTGGTTGGTATTTTTTGCCAAAACTTGATTCTAAAATAGCGGTTGTGTTCTCTTCTGTGACTCCAACCCAAGTCAAGCCCTTTGTTCCACTTTGTGGCCGGCTTCTCCACAGAAGCCCTCCAAAGTGGTGCCACTCTGTCTGGGGTACTTAGGAGGGGTGGAGGGAAATTTAGGCACCCTGGACTGAGTTGCCTAGGCAACTCAAGTCGCACTCCATCCTGATTGGCCCAAGTGCTCACCACTTAGCATGTTTGAGTGACAGCTAGGCTGAGTGAATGGGGGTTTGCTGCATAAAAGCAGGGCTTTGGGGACTGGAACTTCAGAAGTCGCCACAGGACCTAAGAATCCGACGAGGGAGAAGTTGAGCCGACCTGCCACGACACCACTACCGGTGGAGCCCTGCTGGACTGCCTCACCACTTTTCCCAACGACAGAGATCTCCCGCCGGAGAGTCTTCTTCCTTTAACTGGTGGGGATAACCAGTTTGACCGTCTTTTCGCTTTCCCGACGTACCTCGTGGCCGCCTTGCCCGTGCCAAGCACCCCGGCAACCGGGATACCACGTTTTACCACAACCGCAAAACAAAGGTACCACCTTTAACCGGAAATCTCAGCGGCTGGTTTCTGCCCTGGTAGTGCAACGACCTTCATCTTTCCTCCAAGCCGAGATCTTCTCTTCCCATGGACGACAACGCAACTTGCACCCACTACCAGGAAAAACTGCCACCGCTGGAGGATCCTTCCCACTTAAGGTACCGTGTTCCGCCTGGCTTCCCTTGCCACCGACTGTACGCGGTAGATTTAGCCCCTGGCTTTCGAACCTGGGTTAGCCTGGGACACCCTGGCTAAACTTTCCTAAGCCTCTCAACTCTTTTTGAACCCTCTGCAAGACTGTCTAAGCCTAGTGTAACTGTGTGATCTTGGGCGCATTTGTGCTCTGCTCTCTCTACGAGTGGGCCCAGCCTTTGGACTTTGGCTCACCAGTGACTTTTGCTCTTCTGCCTTGCTTATAGTGTTCCTGAACCTTAGAGTGGTGTACCTTTTCCATATTCTGTCTTTCTCCCTCCCTTTCTCACAAACTTATTGGAGTGCAATCTAGTTAAGCGCTCACCTCTGTATGAAAATAAGTGGCGTTTTACTGTGACTTATCTGATAAGGGAAAAGGGGTGTATATATTACAGTAGTAACTGTGTTTAGAATATTTTACAATATGAGTGCTGGAGTGTTTCAAACTGTGTGTTTTTAAATAAATAATTATTTACTTTGATACCAAAGCTCTGGTCAGTGTTTGCTTGTATTGGTGTATCTGAGTGCCTATTGTGTATACTTTGCATACTGCCTAACTCTCTTGAGGGAAGTCTGACTGCTCAGCCACAGCTACCAGGTAAATCTGGGTGGTACGGACTGCTACCAAGTGGGTTTACTGCCAACACCTGTAGTCTTAAATCTTTTGCAGTGGTCCCTAAGGGAACTGCATAGGTTTCTGCCTAACACACAGTGCGAACCATCAAGTCGTTGCTCAGCATATTTTCGTCCACATCTACCTTATCCGGCTCTACAGGTTACAGATGCGAACCTCTTCAGGAGTTCCTAAACGCTTTCTGGATACACTTGTTCCGAAAGCTTTGCTAACAAGATCCTGCTCAACGAGGAGTTCCATCAGGAGATGAGGTGGTGGGGCGTCCGCTCCAACATCACCCAGGGCACAGGGTTTTAAAACCTTCCATACCGGGAAACGGTCACCACGGAAGCTTCCCTGGAAGGCTGCGGAGCACACACCGGATAGCTGCACTCCAGAGGCCTGTGGCTGCTGGAGGAGCAGGATCTCATATCAACATCCTGGATCTACAGGCAGTGTACTGGGCCCTCAAGTCATTCCTTTCATCTCTGAAGGGCAAGGTGGTCAGGATTTTCATGGACAACACCACCAAAATTTTCTAAATCAGGAAATCAGGGGGGGCACTCAATCCCCAGCACTCTCCAAGGAACCGCAGGGCTTGTGGTGCTGGGCTGTCTGATAGGAGATGTTCCTCGTTACTCTTCACATAGCAGGAGTCAAGAATGCCATCACAGACTCCATCAGGGAGTTGCTCTCCTGCCACGAGTGGGAACTTCGGCAGGACCAGGTGGACTTTATCTTCAAGTGGGGCAGGCCCCAGATCGATCTGTTTGCAAAGGCGGCAAACTCCAAATGCCAGAAGCTTGCCAGCAGATTCCACCAGCCAAGGAGCTTGGGTGGGGGGGGGGCGCATTCGTGGGAAAACCCGTTCCTGTACGCATTTCCTCCATTGACTCTTCTGCGAAGTGTCATCAACACACTCGGACAGTGCCAATGCAGGGTGAAATTGCCCCAGCGTGGCCGAAGCAGATTAGGTATCCAGTCCTTCTCAATCTGTTGGCGTCAACCCCAGTCAAGCTGCTGATAGTTCTGGATCTTCTCACCAGAGAAGAAGGCATAATCCTGCATCACGACCCAGGATCGCTCAAACAGAAGGCTTGGCTCCTGCAGTCCTAGAGTTTGGTGGATACGAGTTGACTGCAGAGAGATCCTCGCCAAGGCCAGGGCGTTGTTGACTTTGAAGTGCTACAATCACAAGTGGAATTGTTTCTAATGTGGTGCTGATCGCAGAAGATTACCCAGCTGCAGGTCATGCCACCGCAAATGCTTCCATACTTGCTCTCCTTTGCCAAGGTAGGCCTGCCACTTGCTTCTATCAAGGTGCCTCTAGCGGCTATCTCCCACTACACCAGGTCTCGAGGAAGATCTTCAATGTGGTCTCACTGACTTATCGAGGAGTTCCTCAAAGAAATTTTTCAATCTTTCCCGCTGGTGAAGGCCCCTGCGCCGGCGTGGGAACTCAACGCGGTTCTGACAAGGCTCGTGGGTGGGCCCCCTTCTAGCCGATGCGACAGGCCCCTCTTCCTCTCATGGAAAACTGCTTTCCTGGTGGCTGTCACATCTGCCAGGAGGGTGGGTGAGATCCAGGCCCTATGCTGCAAGCAACCATTCCTGACTTTCCACGATTCCAGGGTGGTGCTGCGGACACAACCCTCTTTCATGCCTATGGTTCTGTCAGAATTCCACCTCAACAAGCCTTTGGTGTTGGCTGTTTTTTCCAGAAACCTTTGTTAATTGCTGAAAGAGCCTTGCACATGCTGGACGTTGCTTGTGCCTTGAATTTCTACGTGATGTGCACAAAAGGTTTTCGGAAGACTTCACAACTGTTGATGATCTGTGGTCCTGTGAACCATGGGAAGGCCTTGTACACGGCTTCCATTTCAAGGTGGCTCTCCGGCTGCATCATGCATTGTCATCGGTTGGCAAACCGACCGCTGCCCGGCTGTCGGAAAGCCCACTCCACTAGAGCGATTGCTGCGACGACGGTTTTCCTGTCTGATGTGCCCCTGCCGGACATGTGCAGGGTGGTGACATGGAGGTCCACGCAAACCTTCACAAGGTTCTACTGCGTCGACTGGGATTCCGGGGAGGAGTCCGGAGTCGGCCAAGCGGTGCTACGCAACCTGTTCGCTTGAGGTGAGTGTTTTGGAGTAATGGTTGCTTCTGTTGTGCCTTGCCTCCTCCCTTGGTTGTGTAATGTTGTACTGCTATGTTTTCGTTATTCATGAGCATGTGAATCCATGCCAGAGCCCATGCTGGAGAAGCAACAAGTTACTTACCTGTAACTATTTTTCTCCGGCATGGGTGTGGCATGGATTCACATGTGAACCATCCCTCCCCTCTGCGACTCTTCTTGGTCGTACTGCCTATTTACATGCTTACCAAATCTGAAGATGGCTGCCAGAGGACGGGCCTAGTTCCCCACACCCGAGAGGCTCTTGTCACTCCACAAAGTGATGGGGCACTTTCTGGCCAATCTGACCATCTCGGCATGGTGGTTCCAGCACCATCTGGGACTGATGGCGTCTTGCATGCTCACTGTTCGGCAAGCCCGTCTCAAGATGAGGCGCCTTCAGCTCCACCTGCTGGCAATTAGGACCAGGAGACTGGGTTGCTGTCAGACAGGATTCCTATTCCCTTGTCCCTTCTCACAGATCTTCACTGGTGGCAGTGTAAGCCCCTTTTACCCTGCCAGAGCCCAATCTGGTGGTGATGACAGATTCTTCATTTTTGGGCTGGGTAGCTACTCTGGAGGGCTACTCGATTCATGGTGCCATGGACCAGGGCAGAAGCTCTCCTGCATATCAATCTGCTTAAGCTCTGGGCCTTGGGTCTGGCTCTCAAAGCTTTTCTGCTTCTCAGGGGCAAGGCGGTTCTGGGCAGGACCTACAACTCCACGATAATGTTTTACTTAAACACGCAGGGTGGCACCCATGCCCCTTACCACTACATGGAGGCGAGCGCCCAGACCCAGCCAGGCTGACCCTAGCAGACTGGTTCCTGACCAGTTGAGAGTGCAACACACTCAGTTGTCGGATGACAACTGGGACATCGCATAGTAAGCCTTGTGGCCTCCTGTATAATCTCAGTAGAGGAGTAAGTGGACTAGATTTTGCCACTGAGCTCACAAGGCGCTGGACCCCCTCGGCTGCTCCCTGGATGACATGCTTGCCTTTTCTGCACATCTGGCTCATTTCGATATCTGCCACACTGATCTGGCAACCATTGGGGCCTACAGGAATTCACCAGAGCAGGTTTTTTCAGCAGCCAATCTGGTGTTTTAGGGTCACCTCGGTGTTTGCCTGGGCACTTCCCTCTGGTGCCTAGGCTGCATCCGATCTGGGTCTTTAATGTGGTTCTTGTGGCTTTGCAGCAAAAGCCCTTAGAGTGAAGTGCCTTGGTAGACATCCAGCTGGTGAAACTGAAGACTGCTATTGGTGGCGCTCACTCATGCACACAGGGTCAGTGAGCTGCAGGCTTCATCATCATGCAAGCCCTTCACCACGTTTCATTACTAGGTCATCTTGCGCACTCATCCATACTTGCCCAAGGTGGTCTTCCCATTCAGATCGGGAAATCTGCCAGCCGGGTTCTTTGCAAACCTGCAGTTGGAAGCCGAAAGGGCTTTACATTCCTTGGCCGTCAGTCCTCCATTTCGCTCTTGGACAAAATCCTTAAGGAAGTCTGAGGCGTTGTTAATCACCTTTTTGGGCATGCCTTCCGGCACCAAGGCTTCCAAAGCTTCTATCGTCAGTTCGATATTCCAGGTCATTTCAGAGGCATATATGGCCATGGGCAAGCTGGTTCCTGCGTGGATTCATGCCCGTGCGGTCAGAGCTAAAGCCACGGCCGTTTTGTTTCAGAGACATGCTTCTTGATATGTCATCAGCAGGGTGGCTACTTGGGCCACTTTGTGTTCTGTAAGCACTATTCCCTGGATACCAGCTCCAGGCGGGATGCAGAGTTTGGTCAGGCAGTTCTAAAGAACCTTTTTGCTTTCTTAAATATGGGACAGGTTGTCCCAGCGCCACCATAAGGTCTTGTTCGGTGGAATCACCCACAAGGATGGAGGATAGGGATGTATGAGTAATTCTAGTTACTCACTGCAGTGACTAGAATACTCCGTCCTTGGCACCATTTTCTGCTTATATACCACCCACCTTTCCTTGCTTGTATTCCGGGGGCTAAGATGTTCAGCATGGCCAGGTATTAAAGCGTCCGATGTGTTCAAAGGGGACTGAGGTGAGGCGCTGGAGGGTGAGGTATGGGGGCCACGCCCTGCACGCTATACTAAATTTAAAGTGGAAGCTCAATTATTCGCTGCCAAAGGTTCTGGTACCGTCCCTCAAGGATGGAGGAAAGGGGATGAAGCACGAAGTACTGTAGTCACCACAGAGAGTAACTTTAATTTATTTTACATGCTTAGGGTGCACTCCTGTGAGCCTTTTATTTTCAGATTCCAGTCACAATGTCTGTTTTTAAGCCCTGTCTTAGTGCTGCACCATCATTTTAGTAGTCTCCATTCTGGGTAGGCATAGGAATGCTATATGTGGTTATTCTCTTCACAGGCTAATGCCAGAGCCAGGTGTAATGTAACTGTTTTGGGCTCTGTTAGGGACTGCAGACCGCCCCAATACAAACCCAATGAGGTGATGACTGTTTACCTGAGCTGGCGGCCCATGATTGGGGCAGTTCCTTTCAATGTTGGAGGTCCCCCGCTAGGGGGCTGCATCCCTTTCTCCACTGCCCAGGAGTTTATCGGAGGATCTGGAATCATTACTTTGGTCGACCAGTGGAGCCATCAATCTGAAACATGAGGCTTCAGAAGGATCCTGCAATAGGAATGCTGAGACATCCATTGCCCAAACCATCTAATGCTAGGCAAAACTGGACTTTCAACAGGGGAGAGCTTCCACAGTGCCTCCCTACCTTGAACTGGTGGGCCCAACCTGCTCTGGTTCCTAGATTGCCAAGACTGTCGTCCTGGATCTATGAGTAGTAGTATTATAATAAATAGGGCTCCTGGTAACGACCCTGTTCTACCCGGGTCGGTCAATATTAAAAAAACAAATTAACAGGGTCACGGAACCCAAACACACGCCCCTGTTATGAAATCACAAAAACTTTCAAATATCATTGTCCATGTGACAATTTTAATTTCTATCACAACATGATATATTTTTATCGAAAAGGAGAATCACAGGTGAACTCAATTTATGCAATCAACAGATGGTTTAAATGGTGCTCGCCCAAGGTGAATACCTTGGATAATTGTTCAGAAAGAAAGTACATACCTTGACACCATATAGGGAACACATGGGTAATACAGAGTACAGAAAACAGTACACAATGCTATGATGCACAATAGTAAGACAGTGTGGTTATAAACGCTGAAACATGGACATATAGTGAACACGACCTTTTCAGCCTTTAAAAGGCTGGATATGTAGCCATTTTTGGATAGGACTTCATAAGGACGAAGTGGTAGATGATGGGAATTTCCTGTGCGTTTGTGTCTGGATGAGACCGTGTGGTATTAATCAGCAGTCAAAAAAGGAGGTCCATCCTGCCTGAGGACCTGCTAGCCAGTTGAATTGTTCCCGTGCTGAGTGCAGGTGTGATTTTTGAACGCACCAGACGCGACTCCAGACTGACTCACCTGGTTTGGTTTTGGAGCGCGATTAATAAGATTGGATCCGAATGAGACTGCTAGTCTAATCTTTGGAATCCCCTGGGTTCTCCAACAGTGTGTGATTGGAAGCAGTGACAGTCTTCTGCCTGAGTCTATCCTGGTGCTTATCAGAACAGTTAAGTCTCTGACGAAGACCAGAACCAATGGAACTAGCTGTTGGGCTTGTCAAAATCCCCTACAGCCACTGAACCCCAAACACCTTTGATTTATGGTGAGAGTAGCAGTATTCAGCCTGTACTTACCGAAGGTTGTTGGTCCTCCAGATATGTGTTCATGGTGCTAAGTGAAATAACTGGAGTTTACAGGCATAGCACTGAAGGTAGTCATTTTATTTAAGTTAATGTAACATCATGTGTGGCTGCAGCCATTTCCAAGTCATCCCCACCAACTGACAACTGTATATTGGATCACCTGGCACTTAAATCATAACAAATCTAGAACTTTCTATAATTCTAAGCACTTGATAACATAAGGGGAAGGAAAGGAAGGAGAAAGGAGCGGGAACACTAAAGGAGTAGAAGAACATTATAACACCTCCTTTCCTCACAGGAATGCAAACAGACACACAAAATCACACATTGAGTATCATAACTTTTCTATGCACGGATTGCTTAAAACATGACATCTCTTATAGGAGGAGAATACTTGAGCAACGCTAGTCTTTCTTTATTCCATATCTCCCGTCCAAACACTGAATTTCTATAATCTTTCTCATCTACTTTCTGGTGAAAAATTCAAGGCACACTTCCTTCATTTCATGGGAAGAAAAATGTTCACCCTGGAACCATGCTCAAACTCTCTGCGGAAACACCACTTCTTCCCATCATACCTCTACTTGGACAGCTCTCCCTGTCTGGCAATGCGTTCTCTAATCTCCCCAGATTTTTACGGAATTAAACACTATCTTTTTAACCAACCGGGAGTGAGCAAGTGTTGGGTTTACGCCCCCTAAACATTTGAAACACGTCGACCCCAGTCGTCGAATGTGGTGTAATCCAATATCGGAAAACCCTCTGCAATAAGACTTCCCTCCAACTGTCATTGTTAAGGACAGCCATCCTGACCTCATCCACAGTGGTTCTGCTGTTGAAACGCTCAACGCAACCGTTGCTCTGGGGGTGATGCAATGTTTTTTTTTTTTATTAATGTCCAATCCCTACCGACTTCAACCATTCATCAAACTCCCTGGACGTGAACTGCGGGCCATTGGCACTGATGAGCGCAGAAGGAAACCCCCTGAAGGTAGTTTATTTTAAGTTAATGTAGCATCATGTGTGGCTGCAGCCATCAGTCGTCTCCACCAACTGACTGTAACGCTCACCTGATTCCCGTAGAGGCGCCGGTCTTGACTGGGCGTATACCGTATCTTCAAAGGTGATGTGTAACAGACGGCTGGCTCTTTGGGCTGGACCTCTGTGCACTGTATGTCTGACTCGAAGGGTAAAATGTCTGCAGATAGAAAATATGGGATTAGGGAACTGGGTTATTGAATGTCTCTCTTCTTCCCTTTCTCTTCTCCTGTAGAACCCCAAAGGTTAACGCTCTTACCTTAGTTAAGTGAACGCCGTGCTCTCCATCTGCCTCGGGGCAGGGTGCTGTAACCAGTTTCTTCACTGGTTAAGGGGAGCAGGCCTCTTGACTTCAGAGGACTGCTGTCCGTCGTTTACTGCACAAACGGTAAGTATCGAGTAATTCTAATGTCTTTAAAGTCTTTAGTAATGATGTCTCTTGTTTTGCAGGGTTCCGGCGATGGCGGATGACGGGCTGAAGTGAGTTGAAGATGGAGCCCGTGTGATGAATAGAAGCGCCTGGAAGCACGTAAGTAAGCGCTTGTTGCCTGCTTCACGATGCGCTCTAACTGTCTTTTTATTTTGCAGGTACAAGTTCGGAGCGGCTGCAGGGTGCCGGAATACCCAATGGGTTAGATGTGGAAAGGAGTAATGGCACGTGAGTATTAAAGTTCCCCAATGTCTTTAAACGCACCTTGTTTTGTCTTTCAGATGCGGGATGCAGCGCCGAAGGCCTCCGGAGCGCGCGAAGAGTAGGTAAGCCTTTGTCTTTCAGATGCCGGAATGCAGCGCGAGGCGTTGGTGACAGCCGATGGACCAGGTAAGTGAAGAGCTGTCACTGAAGACCGTAATGCTAACCTGTTCTTTCTTGTCTTTATAGGTGTTGCTGAAGACTGGATTCAGGATGGTAAGCCTTTTTCCTTAGGCCCAGGATCAGATGCAGAAGACACGATGAGCGTTCTGCTGCAGAGGATGCAGAATAACGCAAAGCAAGATTCATCCATCGGGTGTGGTTTAAATAGCCTCCTGTAGTGCTTAGTGTCTCCTTCCACAGCCACGCCTAGGTAAGAAAAGAGTTCCTGCTTTCCAGAAGAGTTCCAGTGTTCTGAATCTAGGGAGTGGCTCCTGCCCCACCCAACAGGAAAAGTAGTTCCAAACAGAAGAGGATCAGAGGCTCAACTGGCAGGCAAGTAAGCAGCATGGTCTGCTGCAGGTAAGTCCACCCAAGCATTATGAGCCAGGCGCTTCCAGCGCTGGGACTGGGCATATTTATGAGCCTGGTGCCAGGACTGGGTCCAAACGGTCCCAATTGGGACTGGTTGGCACTCGGAACCTGGGTTATGGATCTGCTTCCAAGGGAGTTGGGAAAACCCTGACCTTTTGGAAGCAGAGATCATGACACTGACTCAGCGTACATTCTATCACTTGGCACTTGCATCATAACCAATCTAGAATGTTATATAATTCTTAGAACTTGACAACATAAGGAAAAGGGGGAAAGGAGCTGTGGGAACACTGCAAAGGAGTAGAAGTACAACAATAAGCATATCAGTTTTAAGTTTCCCCTGTTCCCAATTCATTAAGATTGGGTGTAAAGTCCTTTTCTGCAGCTACCCTTTCCTTCCCTTTGGTTGAACCTGGTTATAGGACTCCCTGTCGTGGGGTCCCATCTATATGACCAGGATTGGTAGCTGCCCTCTTCCTTTGCAGAAAGCCTACTTTTGAGGATTTGTAAAAAGAAAACAGGTTGAGATTTGGCAGAACAATCGAAAGAACTCCCATAACAAGACTTTGTAGCGCCTGCCTTCTCTTCTCTCCTTGGCCCCCAAGGAAAGGCAGGTAAGGGTGCAGACCAGCATAAATCGGCCATTAGACTGAAGTGGTGGACATAAACTAACACATCTGAGGGCATCACTGTACTTTGTGATACTCTTTCAGGAAGTCCAACCTTTCTCTCTATTCCCAAAGGTTTGTACTCTCATTATGGAGGGCATAAGTAACGCACTCGTGGGAGTTGAATTCCCAGATTATTCTCAGGCAGTCTTGGATTGTGGGCACTCCACCCTCCTCCTACCTGAGCAATTAACATTGCTGCTATGTTCAACATTATTAGAGCTCTGAGCCTGGTCCTTGAGCCTAGGACCCTTTCTTACCCCCCCAGATTTTTTTAACTTATTTTATTGATTCTTCCACATAATATACTCCTACGTCCCGTCCTCTTTCCTCCATACTTATACATCTCGTGACACCATCGCTTTGCGAGGGCGGATCCCCATCCTCTTTGTTTAGAGTGTTTGGGTCCGGAACACCGTTGGGACTCCTGTTTTTACTGTGACTCCCTTTCGGTCCGAGCACTTCAGCGTCGGTGGGAGGTGGTGTTCGGACAGACTCCTCCTTCGCATTTTCAGGCGCTCATCGGCGAGAAGAAAAAACGCCCGGTAAGTTCTTTACTTTTCAGAGCACCCCGGCTGGGGGATACCCTTCCGGGTTCCTCTCGAGCCGGGAGGGGCGTTGATCGCTCGGTTACCGCGGTTCGCCCTGAGGTGCCTGTCGGGCCTAATAATTCTACCGTAGTTTTCTCTGAGGGTCTCCGTAAGGGCCCTGTGTCCACCAGAGTACGCTCTGAGGGCCCTCCTGTATGGGCTGTTTGTAGACCCTGTTCTACTGAGTCGTGGGGTACCGGAGCTTGCTCTTAGGCCGCTCTTTCGGTTTCTCTCAAAGACAAAACCGGGGTGCGCCCCGAGGTCTTGGCTGGTCTTGAGGTTACCGAACGGATGTTCGAGGCCCTTGCCGATAAGGCTTCTACCGGGCCTAGGTCCGAGGTCCCTCGTACAGAGGCTAAGGATACCAACAGTTCTGAGGGGCTGGGAAAGGTCCTGTCGGTGAAAGCGCACCGTTCCCGTTCTTGTGGTGACACCAGATCTGTTGAGGGGGCAAAGAAGAAAGTTTCTTCTTTTACCAGCAGTGCCGAGGCCCTTCCTTCAAAGGCTCAGTTGGCGGTTGGTATGTCGCAGAAACATTCCAGGCCTTATAGTACCGGCTCTGACGAGGTTCCTTACATTAAGGCTTAAATTAAGGCCCCCTGACCCATCGACGGGGACCCCTGCCTCACTTCCTCACGTGCCACAGTTCCCATCAGATGAGGACAAAATGGCAGCCGTTCCCGCCACGACCACGGCAGCTATTTTAGGTACTAAACCTACAACTACGCCATCGGCCCCTGGTGTAGGGTTCGATCCTTCGGGTGAACCTAAGGTCCCTTGTGCGCATCCTTACCGGCCGGTTTATGATTGGAACGCCCGGATGCCTCTGCCGCACAATGTTTCGTTGCCCGCTGGGGCGGCTCCTTTGATTTATGTGGATTCGTCGGTGGAGGAGCCGGTGTGGCACCCTTCTCCGTTACATCCCTGGATTTATCCACCTCATGAGAGGCCTCCTCAGGTTCCGAAACACTCTCCATGAGGACGCTTTTTTCCGGTAAATTTCAAGCGCTTATGCGCACCGACCCCTTGAGGGAATATTTCAATGGGCTTTTCAAGGAGATGTGTCCACCCGCGCCTCCAGCTACACCCGTTCCGCCGGTGGTCCCGCCGGAGCCTCCCTTGCCTGTGGTGCCTCCCCCTGCGCTTCCGCCTGTGCCACCATTGTCCCCAGTGGACAAGGCAGTGCCTGACACGGCTCAGCAGGATCCTGACCTGTCAGATGACCCTCAAGGCGATCAGGACAACGAGGACCTTCCCCGCTCTATCAGAGCTTTCCAAGACCGGGTGCTGGACATGATGAGTTTCTTAGATGTTCCGGTGCCTGAGGCACCTGCTCCGCAGGAGGGCGTACTTTCTGGGGCGTTCACCTTGTCTCCTTTGGAGCATACCGGCCTGTTCTTGCAGAAGGACGTTCTGGCCGAGGTCCGAAGAGTTTGGGGAAAGCCACACTCTGACTTTTTGTCATTAAAAAGATTGATGCGAGGTACAGGCTGCATTCTTCAGAAGAAGTGGCCTTGTCGTCTTGTCTGCCTCCCTCCTCCACAGTGGTGGCTGCGGCTACGTTGCAATCCAGGCCTGCAGCATCCTCCTCTGCGACGGCTACTCAGGTCTTGGGAAAGGAGGACAAGCTCCTGGACTCCCTAGGGAGGAAAATCTTTGCCAATTCGGCCTTACAGCTCAGGCAGGCCAATGCAGAATTGATTTTGGCGGGAGCTAACATGCGGATGTGGAGAGGTCTGTCGGAGTTTGAGGAGCACATTCTGGTCGAGAAGTTGGAGGATTTCAGAGGAGGCCTTTCCGATGCCAGGGTCTTGTCCCAGGATCTCCTGGAGGCTGCGGCTCATCATGTAGACACCTCGGCTCGTGGTCTGATGCTTGGGGTTGATACCTCGCGGCAAGCGTGGCTGCATGCCACTAAGTTCTCAAATGAGGTGCAGGACACGGTTCTGGACCTTCCATTTGATGGTAAGGAGCTTTTTTCACTCTTCTACTGATGTAGAGCTCACCAAAACCAAAGGTAGCACTCAGACGGCTAAATCATTGTTCTGGTTAAAGCTCCCTTCAAGTCTCAAAGGCCGTTGTCGCAAGGTTGACCTTCCTCTGGTTTTAGGGGCTTCCTCGACCGCAAATCTCGCAGGGTGGATACTCCTGCGGGGAATAACTGCCGTAGACAGCGTATGCGGTTTCTCTCCCGCTCCTCAGCCTCATCAGGTTCAGGTGGCACAAATGAGGGTTTTCTGCGCTCGCACAAGACCCCGGTGGGAGGACGCATTGCGTCTCATTGGGAGGTGTGGCAGGCCATCACAGAAGACAGATGGGTCTTGTCAGTCGCTCGAGTGGGCTTCCGCTTACCTTTACCCACTACCCCACCCCTCAACCCTCCTTTTCAGCTGTCGGGCTCACCCTGCCTCAAGGCCGAGGTTCAGAAACTTCTGCACCTCAGAGCTGTGGAACCCGTTCCCCTTGGGGAGCGAGGGGAGGGCTTCTACTCCCGGCTATTTAAGGTGCCCAAACCCAACCAGGCTGGCCTGCGCACCCTCCTAGACCTTTCCCAGTTCAGTCTTTTCACACCCCAAGAGAAATTCAAGATGATCACGCCCAGCCAGATACACTCCTCCTTGCAGATGGGTGATTGGCTCAGCGTTGTGGATCTTCAGGACGCGTACATGCATATCCTGATTTGGAACCCACAAAGGAGATATCTCTGCTTCTCTTTGGGAGAGGAGCACTTCCAGTTTCGAGTGCTTCCTTTTGGCCTCAGCTCGGCGCCGCGTGTCTTCACGAAGAGGATGTTGGTGATTGCGGCCTAACTTCGTCTCCAAGGTATCCATGAGTATCCGTATTTGGACGACTGGCTCTTATGCCGGGGTGCGCCCTGAGGCCTTGGTGGGGCTTGGTGCTACCGAACGGATGTTCGAGGCCCGCGCGAGTAAGGCTGTTACCGGACCTGGGTCCGAGGTCCCTCGTACAGAGGCTAAAGCTACCAACATTTCTGAGGGTCTGGCAAGGTCTTATCGGTGAAGGTTGTTTCTCACCGTTCCTGCTCTTGCGGTGACACCAGATCTGTTGAGGGGGCAAAGAAGGGAAATTCTTCTTTTACCGGCAGCGGCGAGGTCCTTCCTGAGGAGGCTAATTTGGCGGTTGGTATGTCGCAGAAACATTCCAGGCCTCATAGTACCGGCTCTGCCGAGGTTTCTTATGTTAAGGTTAAAGTTAAGACCCCTGATCCATCGACGGGGACCCCTGCCTCACTTCCTCATGTGCCGCAGTTCCCCTCAGGTGATGACAAAATGGCGCCCGTTTCCGCCACGACCGCGGCAGCCATTTTGAACGCTACCCCTACAGCTGCGCCATTGGCCTCAGGTGTAGGACTGGTTTCTCGGCCTTGTTCGCATCCTTATTGGTCAGTTTATGACCGGAATGCTCGGATACCCCTTCCGCACAATTTTTTGTTGCCTGCGGGGTGGGCACCTTTGGTTGATCTGTCCATCCAGATATAGGAGTGGGCCATGCTTCATGGCGTCTGGCTGCTTGCAGTGCACATCCCGGGCCAGCTGAATGTCGCAGCGGATGCCCTCAGCCGGCGGACAGTGGTCAGCTACGAGTGGGAGTTGAAGGCGGAGATCCACTCATGGATTTTCTTGCGTTGGGGCACACTGGAGGTGGACCTCTTCGCTACGGTGGTAAACAAGAAGCTTCCTCGGTATGCCTCCAGAGGGGGGCCGAGAGCCTCCTCTCTGGGGGATGCACTTGAGATTCCATGGCACAACATAAGAGCTTACGCCTTCCCACCTCTGCCTCTAGTTCGAGTGTTAGGGAGAATTCTGTGTTTAGGTTGAATTTCCTAACCTAGTGAGTCCCCCAGCAGCTTTGCTGGATTTTTGGGGTTTCATTTTTTCTCCTGCCAAGAGTGAGACTCTTTTACTCTCACTCTTGGACATGATTTGAGTGTATTCCTTTGACTCTAGATGTGTTTAATGGGCTATGGGGTCTTTTACTCCATAGGGCTTCATGTGTTTTTGTGAAATGGGTTACACAGCACCCTCAGTGCAGTAACCCAGGGGTGTCATAGTGACCCCCCAGTATAGACTTCATACCCTGGGACTGACTGTCTCCCAGGACATGTAAAGTCACCATTGACTTTACTAGTCTTGAATTCTGAACAGAACCAGTACAAACCATCATATTGTGGACGTACTGGCGGGGCAATTCGATTGCCCTGGGGTCTGTTAGTCGAGGGGGCACGTCTCCGTCCCCCCTGATCGAGTTTTGGCTGGTGGCAGTGGATACTACTTTTTATATTCAACCGCGAATATTTCTCTATGGGATTTTCCCATTGTTCGAGGCTACTATCTTTATTTATTTAATTCTCATAGCCTCGAACATACCGCAGGTTTATTTATTAATTCTCCGGTTGGTATTTTTTGCCAAAACTCTGTTCTAAAACGGCGTTTGTGTTCTCTTCTGTGACTCCAACCCAAGTCGAGCCCTTTGTTCCACTTTTTTGGCGGGCTTCTCCACAGAAGCCTCCAAAGTGGTGCCACTCTGTCTGGGGTATTTAGGAGAGGTGGAGGGGGATTTAGGCACCCTGGACTGAGTTGCCTAGGCAACTCAAGTCGCACTCCATCCTGATTGGCCCAAGTGGTGAGCCGGCCGGCTCACCACTTAGCATGTTTGAGTGACAGCTAGGCTGAGTGGGGGTTTTCTGCATAAAAGCAGGGCTTTGGGCACTGGAACTTCAGAGGTCGCCACAGGACCTAAGAAGCCTAAGAGGGAGAAGCTGAGCCGACCTGCTACGACACCGCTGGTGGAGCCCTGCTGAACCGTCTCACCACTTTTCCCAACGACAGAGGAGATCTCCCGCCGGAGAGTCTTCTTCCTTTGACTGGTGGGGATAACCAGTTTCACCGTCTTTTCAACTTCCCGACACATCTCGTGGCCGCCTTGCCTGTGCCAAGCACCCTGGCAACCAGAATACCACGTTTTACAGCGAAATAAAGGGTAATACATTTAACCGGAAAACTCTGCGGCTGGTTTCTTCCCTGGCAGTGCAACAACCTTAATCTTTCCTCCAAGTCGAGATCTTCTCTTCCTCTGGACCACGCTGAGACTTGCAACCGCTGCCAGGAACAACTGCCACCGCTGGAGGATCCTTCCCACTTACGGTACCGTGTTCCGCCTGGCTTCCCTTGCCACCGACTGTACGGGATAGATTTAGCCCCTGGCTTTCAAACCTGGGTTAGCCTGGGACACCCTGGCTAAACTTTTCTGAGCTTCTCTAAACTCTTTTCGAACTCTCTGCAAGACTTTCAAAGCTTAGTGTAACTGTGATCTTGGGCGCATTTGTGCTCTGCTCTCTAAGAGTGGCCCAGCCTATGGACTTTGGCTCACAAGTGACTTTTGCTCTTCTGCCTTGCTAAAAGTGTTCCTAAATCTTAGAGTGGTGTATCTTCACATATTCTGCCTTTTTCCCTCCCTTTTTCATGAACTTATTGGAGTGCCATCTATAGTTAAGCGCTCACCTCTGTCTGTAAATAAGTGGTGTTAACTCAGACTTGTCTGATAAGGAATAAGGGTTGTATATATCATAATAGTAACTGTGTTTAGAGTGATTTACAATAAGAGTGCTGGAGTGTTTCAAACAGTGTGTGTTTAAATAAATAATTAAATACTTTGATACCAAAGCTCTGGTCAGTGTTTGCTTGTGCTATTGTATCCGAGTGCCTATTGTGTATACTTTGCATACGGCTTCCCTCTTCTTGAGGGAAGTCTGACTGCTCAGCCACAGCTACCAGGTAAATCTGTGTGGTACAGACTGCTACCAAGTGGGTTTACTGCTAACACCTGTAGTCCTAAATCTTTTGCAGTGTTCCCAAAGGGAACTGCACAGGTGTCTGCCTAACATCGAGCAATTGGGAAGCTGAAGAACTCTGTGAACTGTTCCCTTCTGCTTATGGCCCTGTGGTGGCTGGCTAATTTTTTGGTTTTCAGAACTTAAACACCTGTCGGTGTTTCTGCTGATCAGGTTACCAATAACCCCAGATATTCATCAAGGGGAACAGCAGATGTGGCACCCCTCCCCACAATCGCTCAGCTTGGCGGCATGGTGCCTGAGTTCAAGTCTTAGAGCATTTTAACTTGTCTTCGGATAACATGCGTATTATCCAGGCAGCCAGGGAACCCTCAACCAGATCCCAATACAGGAGTAAAGGGCTCAGGTTCTGTCGTTGGTGTTTGGAAAAGCAGTTGGATCCAAGGGTGGCTACGATTGACAAGGTGCTCTCCTAGCAGAGTCGGGTGTTTACGTTCTGTCATGCAGAACTTACCTTTCAGCGGTTTCCGGTTATCTTGCTATAGACCAATGCTCTTATTCTCTGAGTAACCCAGTGGTTAAGAGTGGTTAAGAGGCATTTTGCAGGCTTGACACTCCTCTACCCCCCGGTTCGTAGTCCGCACCCGCCTTGGGACCTAAATGTAGTCCTGACGGCGCTGTGCCATAAATCCTTTGAGACAATGGCTACAGTTGACCTCAAGTAAATGTCCTGGAAAGTGTCCTTTCTGGTAGCCGTTACGTCAGCAAGGAGAGTGAGTGAGCTCCAGGCATTGTCGGTGGAGCACCCTTTCTTGGTCTTTCACAAGGTAGTCCTTGGGACGAACCCAGCTTTCCTACCAAAGGTAGTGACCGAATTCCACCTGAATCTCTTGATTTCCCTTCCGGTCTTTTTTCCGAACCCTGCCTTGGAGGTGGAAAGGGTTCTACACTGCTTGGATGTCCGAAGAGCTCTTAGGTTCTACCTGGACAGGACTTCCGAGCTTCGGAGCTCTTCCCAACTCTTTGTGACCTTCGGTAAGCCTCAGGGCAGGCCGGCGTCTAAGGCATCTATTTCCAGATGGATTACCGCCTGTATCACTGAATCTTTCACCGTCCAAAAGCTGAAACCTCCTAAAGGTATCCATGCACACCAGGTGCGAGGCAAGGCAGCCGCGGTTGCTTTTTTTTTTTTTTTTGTTTATGGTTTGCAAACCTTTACAAAATTCTTTTAAAAACATAACAAACAAGACAATAAATCTCATATAATTCATACATCATCACAAGCACCCTCCTTTAGATCCAAACCCAGATAATATCTACGTAGATTATTCCTAAGAATCTAAAACTATTGGTTATACATCAACATAGCAGACCACCACTAATATTACTATACCGGTTTAGACATCAACATCACATATTAAAAGTCCAGGGTTCACTACTTGAATCTTGACAGAGGTAAAAAAACACTCAATTCATTTCATTACATTTCATATCCCAATTGGACACACAAACATATACATAGGGCTACAACTTTAAAAAGCACTACCCAAGCTGGTACAGAAATTAGTACAAACACAACTTTATTCTAATGAAGCCATCATAATAAATAGTTCATGATTCAACACTTTCAGTTGGTAGCTTTTCTGACAATTTTTTTCAATAATTAAGAAATTTGTTTAACCAATAATGAGGCTTTGATTCGTCCCTACCATGCATCTTTGCCAGAGTGCCTCTCTGCTTAGAGTAGATACTGTGTAAAGATATTTACCAAGTATGTGGGTTCTAATAGATTCAAAATACACACAGTAGACTGTCAGATGTTTGTGTTTCCAACATGGTATTGTCATTGCAGAATCTACATTGACCATTATTAGGTGAATTATTGTAGGATTTCCATGACATCAGTCGCTCATTCGTAAGTAACTGGTTCAAGCGAAATCTCAAATGTCTTCCTGGCCCGTTCGCAAGGAAAAATAGCCTGATACATAGGCCGATGTCCCCACTGCCATGTAAATTTTGCGTATTCACCAAAAGTGTAATATTCATTAATTTTATCAATCAATAAACACCAATGATATCTGAAGTATTTGAGTTTGCATGAGGGCAAACACAGTACCAACTCATCCCGAGAGATCATGGCACTAAATAGCAACTCCTCCATCTTGTTCTTGTATTTTAGAAATGATGGAGGGTGGCCTTCCTTTATCATAGATTCTAGATCTAGATCTTCATAGAGTGAATCTTTAGGGGGCACATTTTACCTTGGATCACGTCAAGAATTCGTTCCACATCAAGCAAACATATATCTAGAGCATACAATAGTATTGGTTCAGTCTTTTGATCATAAAATTTCATTATAGGGATCATAGAGTATTTCCCCAGATGATGATGCATCATTTTCATCTGTATAGTTAACATTTTTGCCTTATCGGCCAGAAATATCTTCCATCCTTCCAAAGAGTACGAACTAGCAAGTTGGTAGCCTAAATAGCGTATGGCCGTGCATTTTGGAATTGCAATCCCATTCAGTCCCCATTCAAATTTAACAATTTTTTTCCAACATTCAATAAACGTTATTATGAAGGATTTTTTAAGATTGATCTCAAGATTATGTTTGCTAGCAAAGGAATGAAACGGTGCCAATTTTGTCTGTAACCCAAAGGGGGTCCTATCAAAAAATAACAAATCATCTGCAAAGCTCAACCAATTTAGCACAGTTGCCCCCAGTTTCACTGGAAAGATGACATCCCTCCATTGCTCGTCCAAGTCTAGTAGATATAAATTAAAGAGGACTGCAGCAAGGTTACATCCCTGTTTCAGTCCGATCTCAGTGGGAATTATATCGGTGAATGCCCCATTGCTAGTCAACCGAATTCGATAAGTAGTTTGTTTATGAAGTGCAGCAATGATAGACACCAGCTGCTCAGGAAATCCAAATTTGGTCAATTTTGTCCATAACATGTGTCTAATTACTGAATCAAATGCAGCAGTGAGATCCAGTGACGCCATGTATACCGGTCCTGCCTTGTAAGCTCTAGTTTGTTGGTATAGATGAGCAATGAGTGTCGCGTTAAGTTGACAACCCATTTAGCGTCGGAAGCCAGTCTGATATTTCGAGAGCAGGTTGGACTTTATGATATGCTGATTAATCTGTTGGAGTAGCAGACTAGTAAAGATCTTTGCTGCAGCATCCATCAAAGCTATCGGCCTATAATTGGCCGGGTCATTCAATTGGCCCTTTTTGTAGATGGGTATGATGTTAGCCATACACCACGACTTCGGAATATAGCGCAAACAGTAAATTGCATCAAATTTTGTTTTGAGCATTCTTGCCCACAAGTCCGGGTTAAGTTTAATAAGACACGGTGGAATCCCATCGGGACCTGGGGCTCTAGTTCCTTTTGTTTTCTTAATGATTATGGTTATGTCTTCTATCGACCAGGGGCAGCCACACCAGGTAGGCCTAAAGATTAAAATATCCCTATAGTCGCAGAAAGCCTATTAAATTAGTAAATTTAGCCTTAATATACGCCATCCAGACAACTGCTGATATTGCCGCTTCTCCATTTGACTCAGTATTGTCAAACGGGGATCACATGGTGGCCCACACCTGTCTAGTATTGTTCTTTAATAATACAGTAATTAGATGTTGATTATCCTTATTTCTCAATTCGAACCTCATTAGTGTTAGGTGTCTTTTATAGGTCATATTAATATGGGCTTTGCTTTCATTAAAGACATCGTTGGGAACATTAGATTTAATAAGGTGTCTAAGCAGTGTACGTTTCTCTTTCCTTAGAGCAACTACTTTTAAATTATAGTGATGATGGTGCGTAATTATAGGCTTAGTGGCCTTATATTTCATCAAACAAGCTATATGAAATGCAACTCTAATGGAATTCTGGATCTCAACAATGACCCCCGAGATACCACCAGAGACACAACTCCTGTTGATCAAGATATCATTTTCAATTTTGGCGGTAACTTCATTACACGTGCTAGAAGTCCACTTAATTGTGGCTCCTGCGAGTTCAAATTCAATTGCAGTAAGCATGGGAATATTATCAAAAAATGTCACATTTAATCTAAGGTTAGAGTTCAAGGATAAATGATCTCCCTTCCCAACATTACAAATCGCTATAGGGTCCATTAATTCTAAGAGCCTAGTAGACACAAAAATATAATCAATAAGTGACGTACAGGTACCTCTTGCCCAGGTATAATGGGCGCTCCCAGGTAGAAACGGGACACATTGAATGTCCCATTGGAGAAAGAATTCCAACCACATTAGACCATTAGCCTGGGATTTTATTTTTACATCATGTATGGCCTCTTTCCCATTTTTATCTATGATTACACAGGTGGAGTTGAAGTCACCTCCAATGATTACATTCAGGGTTAGGTTCTGATTCACAGCCTGCTCGAAAATATGGTTCAGTCGATTAGTGATTGTTTCAAAAGAAACTGCTACCTCATTCCAATATAAGTCAACAATCAGCATCTGTTGACCCACGATATCTTTGTATACAATTCCCACCACCAGTAAAGCTTCATCAGCCCACACAATAGAGGATTCTAGTTTTAACTGTTTATCAATCAATATCGCTAGGCCTCCAGCAGGACGGCCTTGATCACCTCTTCTAGCAGGTTGTAGAAAAGCATTGAATCCTTCTAGGACCAAGTTACCCATGGACATAGTTTCCTGTATCATACAAATCCCAGGGCGACTGTCGCTGTCTAATGTCTCATTCCATGACCTTAAATTGGCACTTCCGCATGAGTTCCATGAGAAAATCCCAATCCCCAAATTTTCATCCTATTTGCTTCCTAATTTAGGATGCGGGGCAGGTGCAGTCAAAGCCCCCATACTCATCATACCCGTAAGGGATGCTGCTAGGTTCATAAATTGTTTCAGCACCTCCTCATTGATCAGTGGTAGGGAGCCCACTGCATTAGCTATTTGCGGGGAATCCGGAACAGTCGTAATGAAAATGTCAGCAAGTTCACTGGTGTTAAAGAGACAAGGATGTAATACCAGTAATTCCAGGTCTTCACGCTGAGCCCAAATCAGTTTTAAGATGATGTGTGACTGATAGCCGCATATCATCCGCGTGGGATTATTGTGAGCCAAACAAACCCAATCTATATCATTACTTCTAATCGTACGTAGTGCTGGGATTTCTTGAAAGGCTTTAAGCAACGCCGAGCGATTTAAGCTCGTTTTGGAAGAGTTTATTTGTTTGCTTTCCCATCCCATAATAGAAGGCATCTCAGGGGTTAGAAACATTCCGTCTTTTGTTGCCACTTGATCGTTAGAGTAGGATTCAGCGTAGACCTCATCACTCTGAATCAATCATTCTAATTTTGACCTATTGAGGTCCCTGTTTATACTGTGCTTTCCTTGCAAAGCACCCAACTCTTCAAGTTCATCTCCCTCATCAGTTGCTGCTCTAAGTACAGGAGCTTTGTTAGCACTATACAAAGGTCCCGCTGTAGGGGGGGGGTTGAATCATCACTGGCCGATCCAAGTCCGCCTGTCCTTTACTATTTATCTTAGATTTATTTAAAGTAGGTTTATTCGCAACTGTTATTTTCGTGCTTTTATTCACAGCTGCCACCTTGATTTTATTGGAGGCCTTCTTTATATATAAGGCAGGAAAGAACTTTGTCAAGTCAGTTTGTTTTTGTTTGGGCGGCTTTATTGATCAGTGAGGAGCTCCCTCTTTGTTTCCCTTTAGAGAGAGCCGCTACCATATCACATGTAAATAATAACCCCTCAATTCTGTTGACCTTTGTAAGAAGGTCAGTTAACAAACTGTGTGAATATCCAAGTTGGACATGGGTCTGAGCATGTCCTTTATCTAGAAGATTCAGGATTCTAGACAATACCGGAAACTCCGCTCCAATATCAGAGGACTCAGTTAAGTTACGTTCTGCCTCGGCTTCTAGGGCCGACAAGGTAATTTGTGGTTCAACAGGGGAGGGTACCAAAGCCGGAAGAAATTCCGCCATCCTAGGAGTCCCTTCAAAGGGGATTTTTATTTCTGAAGGAGAACTGGTCCCTAACTTTTTAAGTTCCTTATTCCCCTCATTGTTGCCAATTTGGTCGTCAAAAAAGGTATGCACCTGGTCCTTCAAGCTCGGTTCTAGATCAGCATCAATATGGACATGTACATCCTCCATACAGTACTTATTGGCTTTAATTGGGGTGGAGGGCCCCCTAGAGAACCGCATCCTTCTGTCCAACAATGCCTCAATTGCAGGTGCAATAATTGAAACATCAGAGAATCGAGGTTTAGTGGTGGAAATACCCATCTTTTCTAACAAATCATCCTTCGGATAATCCCCTGAGGTTTCACTCAGAACGCCATTATCGGAGTCATGATTCATTGCTTTGAGGTTATAGGTCATTAGTGCGTTATCAGACTTATTCTCGGGCTTTTTTTCCACTTAGATGTCAGCCTGTTATTTTACCAGTCAAATCGCCATGGGTTTCTACACATGCCGACGTTCCCACCTTGTTAGATGAGTTGTTCTCCTCACTCTGAGTCTACCATTGCCCCATTATCTGCATGTATTAACATAGTATCAACTATATCATTGCTCATCTTACTATGGATTTGTCGCCCACTACGGAGACCATTCACCATATTAACTTGAGTAGAAAGAGCTGATTACCCAGTGCTCAAATAATCCAAAGAACGCCTTTAGTTTTACAATAATTGCAATCAACCTACCTTACCCCCCCAAGCAGGCAGCGCACCACACACTGCACAGTGAACAGTAAACAGTACTTCCTCTGTACTTCCCACGGTGCGAGTGCGCTGCCTGCTGGGTAAATGTAGGCTTCCAAGCGGTGTGGGCGTCAAAAGGGCGGAGCCCAGCCGAAGTAGTCCTTCCAAAGAAAGGGACAGAAAAAAACAGCCAATCAATATACTAGCGTATTCATCCACCCACATACAATGCTAGTGCACTTCTCGCGTGCACGATATAATCACGACATGAGTATCAGGCTAAACACCCCATGAACACTCAGTGCACAGTGTACTCGCGTGGACGCTAGAGTACTAGGCATGCTCGTGATGCATACTGGAGATTAAACAGTCACCTTCTTCCAGTGCCACTAGAACAGGCAGACCAAGGTGTTCGGGAAAAAGACTTCCTCCTGCTGTCGAGCGAGGCAATTCACGAACGTCCGTGCAGGCAAAATGAATGCTTGATGTTAGTCCCAGGCAATTTCGCAGAGCACGGCACGCCAGTAAACTGTACTTCCTCTGTACTTCCCACGGTGCGCTGCGGTTGCTTTTCAGAAGTATGATCCCTGGGAGTCCATCGCTAAAGCGGCTACTTGGGCCTCCCCATCTGCTTTCTGTAAGCATTACTGCCTCGATATGAGCTCTAGAGCTGACGTCAGTTCGGCCAGGCTGTGCTGAAGAACCTGTTTCAGTAAGGGGGTTTTCCATCCACCCATAGTTCCTGTAAGGAGTGCTTGGGAATCTCCCATAAGTATGGAGGAAAGGGGACGGGACGGTGGAGTATTACCAGGTTACTCACCGTAGTGACCACCTTACTCCTAATCCATAGTCCCCTTTCCTCCATACTCCCGCCCGCCGTCCCCTCTAAGAAGGTTCCGCTGTTATTGCTAATGGGTCTTTGACCCTGTGATAGAAAAGGACTGATGGGCGATGCGCGGGCCGGAGCCAAGGTGGGCGTGGTTACGGCCGCGTGCCGGGCCCCGCGCAGGAAAGAGAGGAGGGACACACTTTTGAAAAAAATGTGGATGCTTTTTACAAAGTGCTCCAGTCCCGTCCCACAGGACGGAGAGATGTCCATAAGTATGGAGGAAACGGGACTATGGACTAGGAGTCCATTATTTTGATTTTGTGTGGTCACCATTGTCACTCACATGTAGTTACTTTGGAGGTGCACCAACAGTTGCCCCAATCTCTTGTAAATGTCTCTTGGGCCCTTTGGAGCTTGTAAGTCACCCATTCCAGGGAAACAAAGTTCCATACCTTTTGTAGCCATTCATAGATTGAGGGTGCCATGCTTTTCTTCCAGTAATTACAAGTATCATAAAGCCTCTTTTCTGTGGCATTGTGAGGCTTCTCAGGCCTGGTTCCCACATCCCTGCCATCCAGACCCTGGACTTAGTTGCTCAGAGCCTCTCACCATATTGCCCGCCTGTTCTTTTACCCCTTCCCAAAATTGTTGCATCACCGAGCAACTCCCCATATGTGTTCCCAGTCCCCCTTAACGGCGCATCCCCTCCATCATTTGTTGTATTCAGTTGAGAACATTGTATGGCGCCTTTCCAGTGTGTAGTGCCATTGGAGTATCACTTTTTGCCACAGCTCTCACACTTGTATGGATCAAGTTAGTTTAGGAACTATTCCCCAAATGTACTCCAATTGTTTCCTGGTAATCACTTCTCCCAGTGTCTTTTCCCATGTACCCATGTAGTTCCACCTGATCTCCTCCCTCTGTGAGTTTAGCAATCTGTAAATGTTTGAGATCAACTTACTCGACCCTGTGCTTGTCGTTTGGTTTTGCTCGTTGGGTGTCTCGTGGCCGCCTACTTTATGTTCGGGAAAAGGAGCCAATGCTTGAGTTGAGTGTACTTGAATGTCTTTACTTTTCAGCCCCATGGTTTACAATTATGGAAATGCATTAAATTTTGTCCCTGGTCCATGTCCTTTATCGTCTTACATCCTGCTTTAGTCCACTTTTGAAATGTTATTTTGGCCATCCCCGGTTGGAACTCTGAAAGAAAGGGGGAGGGCTGAGTCGCCTGGGCCCCTCTCTTAATCACTGCATCCCCTACCTCCATGCTCTCACCCATCACCTCACTGATCTTAACGTTCCGGTGTCTGTTATGCCTTTAGCCATAGTAGTCCTGGAAGTGGAATCCCAACACCGCCTTGTCCTGTTGTGCCCATATGCGAGTTGGGGAGTCTGCTACCCAGTCTTCTACTACCTTTAGCTGAGCCACTTTGTAATATCTGCGGAAGTGGGGGAGTGACAGGCCTCCCAGATTTCTTGGCGCCATCCGCGTTGGCATCGCTTTTCTTGGTGGCTTGTGTTTCCATATGTCAAGATAACTTTATTCAGAGATTTGAAAAAGGTCTTTGGAATTCGACCAGCTATGGCCTGGAAATAGTACAACAATTTTGGTAGAACCACCAAGTTTTATTTGCCACCGTTCGTTCCCACCAGGATGTCATTAGTGGGTTCCATTTTCTAATGTCTGTTTTGATTTTTTTTCCAGCAAGGTCGGGAAATTTGCTTTGTACATGTTCAAATATGGAGTTAATCTAGCACCTAGATGGGTTATCCCTGTTTTTACCAACTGCAATTGTAAGTTTTGAGTTAGTGTCATTATTGTCCTGTTTTGCCGATAGGTTTAGTACCTGAGACTTATGTCTATTGATTTTGAGGCCGGAAATGTCCCCGAACCGGTCCATTTCTTTCATGAGTGCTGGTAAGGAGCTCTCTGGGGTGGTCAGTGCCACCAACATATCATCTGCGAAAGCCATGGTTTTGTGCTGCTGTCCCGCCAATGCTATCTCCTTTAGCCCACCCACCTCTCTGATCTTGGCTAATAGTGGTTCCAGAAAGATTGCGTATAATAGTGGCGAAGGTGGGCACCTTTCGTTCCCCTCCCCAGGCTTACCGGACCTGAGACTATTCCGTTGAGGGATACCCACAAGAGAGGTGATCTGTAGTTGGCCTTGACCATTTTGAGGAAATTCTGTCAAAACCCCATTTGTTCTATAGTGCGGAACAGTAGCGTTCACTCCACCCTGTCAAATGTTTTTTCTGCATCCACCGAGAATAGTATAGCCAGTGTTATTTCCATTTTTTCAGGTGACACACGTGTGTAATAAAATTTCTGTTTTGTTCGTATGAAGCCCGATTGATCTGGATGAGTGATGGGATTTGGTGCCATCTTTGCATCTAGGTTTATTAGAGCCATTGGGCGATACGATCCCGGGAGTTCTGCATGTTTACCCGGTTTGAGGAAAACAACCAATTTTGCCTCATTGTTTGTGTTATCTTGCCATGTGCTTTAAATTTATTAATAGTTTTGTTAGTCTGGGGGCCAGAACATCTTGAAATTTCCTGTAAAAGCAATACTGTTAACAGTCTGGTCCGGTTTCTTTATTTCTCGGTAAATTTCCTATTGCTTCATTTCTTCCTCGGTTACGTTTTCTTCTAGGGATTCTTTTTCCTCCTCTGAGATCCAGGGAGGGTGAGGTTCTCCAGATGTTCAACCTGTATCTTTTTTAGGGGTATCGGACGTGTATAGCGTTTGGTAATAATCCCTTAGAATCTCTCCCTTTTCTACATCCTTAGTCTGAACCTATCCATTTTTGTCCCAGAGATTCATTATAGTTCTATTCCTCTCCCTTGATTTAAGTTGCAGAGCCAAGAGTTTGTCCTGTTGTAATACCAGTTTTTCAGATAAAGGAGTGATTTTTCAGCCTTATTGTGCAGGGCACTCAACAGCCCCTGGACAACGTGGCTGAGTGCTAACCAGCGATTTTGGCTTGGTTTCTTGGACATGTTTCCTTGAATCTCTCAGGTTCCCTTCCAATTCCTCCTCTCACCTGTTTCTTTCTCCTTATCCGTTTTTATCGCTATAAAGTCTCCCCTTAGCACTGCTTTGAATGCGTCCCTTCCTGTTCTTAACTATGTTTCTCCCTTGTCATTTTCGGAAAAATTAGTCTACTCCTTTTTCTTAATGGAGCCTACCACCACCTGGTCCAGTAACAGTTCTGTGGGGAAGTTCCACTTCCAAAGGCCCCCCTTGTTATGCCCCAGGATAAAGGTCGCCATAATTCGGGCGTGATCAGACAGGAAGATGGACGCTAGCGCATTCTCCTTAACTTTACCCACCAACCCCTTGGCGGCCCAGATCTAATCTTCTATATTGGGAGGTGTGGGCATGGGAGTAGTGTGTGAATATCTGTGCTTGACCCCTGATCCCCCTCCATAAGTCGTGTAATGTTAAACTCTCCATTTTCTTTTGTGTCTTTTAATGGGCCCAGTATCCCAGAGCATGTGGTGTTGCTCCTGTCATGTTGTGGGTCCCAAGCTAGGTTGAAGTCCCCCGTAAGGACCACCTCGCCTGTGGCAAAGCCTTCTAATCATGAGAGAGTTCCCCCTCTGAAACTAGTCTTGCCACGTATTGGGAGCATATATCATGGCTAACGTTCTCTTTCGGTCTGTAGATGTAGTGCTAAAAAAGTGGTAGCGGCCCTGCCCGTCTGCTAAGGTCCCCTGCACCTGTATTCTCAGTCCATCCTGTATCGCTATCCGCACGCTCGCCCTTTTCTTGCCTGAATTTGCTTGATCGGTCTGAGAAAACCTGCATCCTCAAGAGTCTTTTGTCGGCTTCCCTGATGTGAGTCACTTGATATATTATAATGTTCGCCTTCATCCTCCTAGTCGTCTGTTTGATTTCTTTCCTCTTTATTGGGGTATTTAGCCCCCTCACATTGTGCATAAGTATTTTTAATTGAGCGCTGGTTCTATGTCGCCCCACGCTCACCTTCACTGATCAGGCTCTGGCCTGACTGGCCTTTCCTCTTTGTTCGGCCCTCCCAGGTCCAACTAGGGTCCTTAGTATCATACATCTCCCTCTCTGCCTATGGTATTCCCCAGGGGTCTAACATCTCGCCCTGGATTTTCAATCAACACCTGGCAACTCTTGCCCATGCATTGCCATTTTCTGCTCATGTTTCCACTGCTACGCTGACAACACTCAACTCATTTTCAGGCTGCCCTCGGCCACCTCCTCTCCCTCTCTCATCTCTGATTGCCTAACTGCCATTCAAGATTAGTGTGCCGCCAATGATCATTGTCTGAATTCCAGCAAGACCGAGATCCTCATCAGCACACCTTCCCCATCCTTTCCCCTCACACTCTGGCCGCCCTCCCTTGGCCTTGTCCTACCTCCACCTGCGAGGCTAAGAACCTTGAGGGTTATCTTTGACTCCACACTTTCCTTCTCCGCCCGCATCTCTGATGTCTCTAAAAAGTCAAACTTCCTACTGCACCTCCTCAGAGCTACTCTGCCTTTCCTCTCCTTTCCCCAGAGGCTCACTGTCTCCCAAGCTTTGGTTCTCTCTAGGTTGGACTATTGTAACAGCATCTTTCTAAATCTACCTGCCTCTTCTCTCCGCCCTCTGGAACTAATCCAGAACAGGACTGCGAGACTTGTCCTTGGCCTCAAGCCCTGGGATTGTATCTCTCCAGCTCTGAAATCTCTCCATTGGCTCCCAGTGGATGCAAGGATTGAATTCAAAACCCCCTGCATTGTCCACAAGGCTTTCTGGGACCTGGGTCCAAAATACCTTCAGCTATCCCTACGCAAATACCTCCCCTCTCAAGCTCTCTGCTCCTCTACCTCGAACTCCCTCAGGGTCAGTTGTTTTTTCAAAGCAACAAGCTGGGGGGGTAGGTCTGTCTTCGGCTGGTGCCCCCCTCTGGAACAGCCTCCCTGCCACTCTAAAACTTGAGGAGAACCATCTCTGGTTCCGGAAGCACCACAAGACCTTCCCCTTTGCTTCTGCCTTTGCTCCCCCTCTCCCCTGCTGATCTGTTCTCTCTTGGCACCGTGCACCTGGCCAACCTCTGTCCATCCGGCCCAGGTACTTGCTCACCCTGCCACCCTCCTGCACTGCCTCTCGCCATCCCTTGCACTGGGGTCTGTATCTGTACCCATACAGCCCCCCCTTTTTCTTCCTGCACTTATCAGACCTACCCTGTCTGCTGCCTTAAACCTAGCACTTGCCACTTGCTAGCTGCACTACCAATGTTTGTTGCCTTTATTATTTATTAATCTGTTTCTCCTTTGCTCCGCACTTTCCACTTCTCCCCCCCTTCCATGCACTTTTCCCCTCCCCCTCCCATGCACTTGCGCATTCTCAATGGGCCTAGTAAGATTGTTCTTTTGTTCTCCCTTGTTGCACTCTAAAACACATGTGTATGAGCACGATAGAAATAAAATTTCAATTCCAATTTAATAAACTCCCCCCTCAATACCCACCCCCAAATCCCAACTTCCCCTACGCCTCTTTCCGGTTCCTATGACCACTCGGACATGCCTGTCGTTCCTGGCACTCTGTCCTCCAAGAGATTTCGTTGTGGGGGACTACTAAACCCCACTGTGTGATCCATTGGTCTCCTCCCTTCCGGCCTCCCCTTGGGCCGCCTACCCTTGTAACAGTTACACTCTATGTATCCTCTCAAATGTCCCGTGTCACCATACCCCTTCTTGCTTGACTGCCTTGCTTTTAGTGTTCGGTCTCCAGCCTCCTCGCCCTTACGTTTCCTGTTGGGCGTCACTGCCGATGCTTACAACCTTCTTCTATTCCCACAGTTTCCTGCAGGGTCTTTATCCTCTCCGTTGACCCACGCTTGCCCCCCCCGGCCACCTCCTTGTAGATTCAGAATGAGCTCTCCCTCCTCACATGTGGTAATTCTATGCTGTATTCCTTCCCACGTGAAGAGCAAACCAAATGTGAAGGTCCGTTTGGACCATATTTGTTTTGACGTTTGGAATTGCACTATGGGGCCCATCGGTCTTCTCTTTTGCAAAGTGACCTGCACTAGATCCTGGTAGAGTTGTACGTCCACTCCGTTCATTCGAACCTAGCCTGCCTGCCTCGCCTTGAGGAAGATTTTTTTCTTTTTATTCGTACGAGTTGATCGCCACCAGAACATGGGTTCTCCCGCTCTGTGCCGGCCCACTCTGTATCCTATCAATCTGAACTCGTGGTGTTGAGTCTACCTCCAGGATCTCTGCAAAGAATTGTTGGGCTGTGCTTTTCAAGTCCTTGGCTTCAATTTTTTCTGAGAGATTCTTGATTCTGACATTGCAACTCTGTGATCGATTTTCAAGGTCCTCGGATTGTATCTCTAAATTATGCGTTAGACGTGCGAGGTGTTACAAAGTCATTGGATTATCTCAAGTCTTCTGCCAACTCCTGGACGGGCCTTTCCACTGTGTCCATGCTTTCTTCCAATTTGGCCACATTGACTTTCAATTCCTGGGCCGTCTGTTTTATTTCTGTTTTCAAAGATTCAAATTGCGTTTGGAAGGAGGCTGTGAATTGGTCCTGAAACTCCTTAAACCAGGTCTGCAGATCTTCTTTGCGCATTGCCATGGCTGCTTCTGGACTGGTATCCTGGTGTTTCAGGCTCTGGGTAGTTCCCACGCCCCTTGATCTTGTCGCTGACTCTGTGCCCCACAATTCCTTTAAGCTGGAGATCGGTTTTACCTACGGTGTATGAGATGCCGCTGCCACCAATTTCCCCCTAGTCTTTGAAATGAGGCTCTTAGGTGCTTTGCGTTTTCAGTTTTGTGGGTTTTCTCTAGTTGCTAGCCCGTCCTTACTGATATCTTATTCTCTGCAGGGACCGACATACATGCGGGTTCAGGTCCTTACAGGGTTCCTTGGTGCCCTTCCAATTCCCCGTCCCCTCTTTGGTGAGACCTTCGCCTCATGAAGCTGTTGCCTATATTATGTTTCCTCTTATCGTTGGTATCTGTTGGTGCTACTCTGAGCTGTTAAGCCTGCCGGGCTATAGGTCACTCTACAGGGCTCTCGTGTGCATGTGCTCACCTATAAACTTATTGCATTGGGGGTCCGTGCTGTGTGGGGCGGGGGGGCCCCTTGTTTCTTACCTGTCAGTTGTTGGTTTTCCTCCCCTGGCGTGCCTTTGCTTATGCTCGGAAGGCCGCGCCTCTGCTGCTGCAGAAATACTCCTCATTGGACATCTAGTTGAGATTAATTATGCCGGTGGTCCACATGTCCTTAATCAGTCTAGGTCTGATGCCGCCTTCTCCAATGTCCTCTTGGAATCCCTTGAATGCATGCAGGGGGCTGTACCTCACCTGGGCGGGAGAGACTCCCTGTTTTGTTCTAATTGATAGTGTTCTCCTCTGCAGGCAGTCCGGCTATGTTGATTGGTTTCTTCCTCCTTGATCAACTGTCCGCCTTTATTGCTGTTGCCCTGCTGCCTGCGGCTATCAGTTTCCAATCTGCTTGTTCCAGTGAGCTCAGTCTGTAGGTGCCCACACTGTTTCCCCGGCGTGCCTGTACCATGAGCAGGAGTCTGCACCTGCGCTGTGAGGGAGAGTGTCTCCGCTAGCTTTTACTCCTATGTTTCATCCGTGGCGGTCGGACCACTTTACCTTGCACTTCTCTGCTTCAGGTTGGGAGCACTGCCAGAGCACTGCTCTCGCGGCGACCCCGCTCCCATTGGTGTGGCTCAGCCGCCGCTGGTCCTGCCACACGTCTTTCTCTGTCCCGGACTGTCCCTCATCACTGGCTGCATAGCTTTCCCCTGCCTGACTCAATGACTCAAAAGCAGCGTTCCTGTTATTTTCGACTGTGTAGTCCTGTTGCCTGGGGTGGTACTGTGCTACATTGAAGGCTTTGTTTGCGGCACTGTGGGGAGAGTCTCTCAGTCACGTCCTCCTCCCATGGTGGCCATTGAAAGCAAGCGTCCCCAGACAGCACGATCCTCCCCGCAATGAGAGACAATGAAGGACTCTCCCAAAATGGGAATAAGGCCAAGACAGAGTGCGGGTGCGGGTGAGCGTAAGTGGGAGTTTATCAATCAGAATTGGGCATGCAAAGAACTCTGCAAACTCCGAGAGCGCTCTGCCTGACAATAGCAAAGACAGGCGTATATATTTACAAAAAACGTCATCAAAACCTACATACTATAGGGGGCACAAGTTCTTTGGGATTGGGTGGCGACGACTAACTATAGGTGCTGCTGCGGTGTGGTTGGTTTTGGCTGGAGGACGTCACTGGTCACCCTCGTGGGTTGGGCTGGGCCTGGCAGGTCGGCTTGAGTTCATCCGGGCGGTGTTGGCGTGCCGAGGCGGCCTGTGGCAGAGATGAATGCCTTTTCTGACTTACTTGCCCTCTGCCATGCACACTGCAGTCATTCAGTCATTTACAGTTCTATTCTCTTTAGTAAATCTTTCAATAGGTTAATGCAACACAGGAGGAATGCACCTTGTGAGGGGTCTGGAGATAATATATCGTGGCCTGGTTACTCGTGATCTGTTGACCGGGACCGTAGGTCGAGGGGCTAAGCTTCGGGGACTGGGGCTGGTGGTACAGGTCTTTCTGTCTTGTTAGAAGTGGTTATGGATGTTTCGCTGTGTGTCGTCAAAGTGTTGGGTGTCCTGATTGCACAGGGCCAGAAGTCTGAGACAGTCCGGTGGGTTGTGGGGTTTACGAGGGGGTGCTTGAGGTGAAACTAAGGTTTACTACTGTGCTGTAAATAATGCAGGTGGCTGGCCGCGGCCTTGGGTGCTGCAGTGGGGCTACAAGTCTTTGAAGCGGCTCCAGTCGGGTCGGGGGAGGCGTGATAACGCAGAGCGGGGCTCTGTTCTCATGTCTTGGCAGCCTTCTGAGGGAGGGAGGGGGATACATCGAGACCTTGTACGCTTTCACAAAGGTATCTCCCTCGTGTGTTGCTGAATACAAGTAAAGACATCGCAAACATTTGAACACTTTCTATAATACTTATTTAAAGTCACGTCAAAACATGCATTTAACCTTTGCTGGGTGCGTTTCGATTATACCCAGTTCGAGCATCATATTTGTACATTACACTCTAGCAGCTACAGTGTTTCAGTTACATGCATATACATTCGCAGTAAAATGAGGTAGTGGTTAGATCAGTGGAGTACATAGAAAACGATCCGCCACCGTTCGTGACGGTGGTGGCATATGAGGGGCTCAGACATTCACACATGATACGTGCACTCTCGCGCATTCTTTAATGAGTTCATAGTATAGTTGCATCCGCTTTCTCGTGTACTCTAGCAGCATTAGCTTTAGTTATGGCGCGAAACCACGTGAGGTAGGCTGCCCAGTGATACACGCAACGAACAGATCCCTGGAGCGTTCCTTTATCGTTGGCATCCACCTGCAATGGTGCGAGCTCGCCATAGCTTATATCATGGGAGCATACTCTCTCATTTTAATACATTCTACAGGCATTTGTATTTTGTGGAAGAAAGAAATAATGCAAGCGGTCTTGACATTAATATATACATATATATAAAGACTGTCTGCCATCAGAGGACCATTCCACTGTTCTTCTCATTGTTCAGGCCTGCTGGCCGGGTCATGCTGATAGTGATGGTACACTGCGTGAGGTGAACTGTTACAATGTTAGCGTATTGCGCTAGCTCATGTCCGTCTTGTTCGTGGGAACGTGCTCGCAGCGGATCTGCCAGGGTGCTGCGGCAACAGGGATGTTCTCCAAGGGTGGGGGCCGCGCTACAGTGCGCTGAGCTCACACCATCTTTACCGGGCAAAGAATGGTTTTTGGGCCTAGCTAAATTTGTGTTGTAATCAATACATGTGGGCATTCAATACGTGTGGGCAATGTCTCCAGTGGGTGAGCCCTCCACCACCTGGGCCCGGGTGGCATGAGGGAACGCCCAATGGGCCATAGCCCTCACCTGGGGAAGAAACGCAGGCGAGAGGGGTCTCCTGGACCAGTCCTCCCCTACACCATCTTGGAGTGCTGTGAGATTTTTTTGAAGTGTTATTTATGTATGCTCTGAGCCCATATGTGAGAACTTTGTATGACTTATCCCCCCGCCCCCCAGCCCAACCCTCAAAGGTAGCCAACACTTGATTACTTACCTTGAACACTTGATAAATTGTTCTTAAATCTGGTGTGGACTCATTAGGTTTAGTTACTGAGTATTCAAACTTCTGTATAATCTTATAAGGCCTCTAAGTGTCTCTGTTCCTCCCTGCCCACACTTGAGGTATTTTTTATAGTATTTACCTCTTACTGTATTCTAAAGTATGTTGGGTGTAACAAAAGTGTACACCTAACTAGTGGTATATATGTGTAGGTGGGTTTTAATTGTAGTCATTCTTAATGGATCAGTGGTGTACATTAATGGGTATTTTCTTTTTTAAATGTTTATTTTTTACCAACTTTATTTAATTTTTAGAGTATATATCATAGGCATGTATGTATAAATAAACCACGAATGACAAACATAAATTGTTTTGCTCATGCCAACTCTTTCTCGCCCCGTCTCGGGATTTCAGTTCAATTTCTTTGCTCATATATAATAACCATCCAACTATCCCCCGCTACCCCCAAACATATCCCCAACTTATGGGGTGAAGAAGTCTCCTGTTCCTGTTTTAAGAGTTCAACTAGTTGGATTGCTCTTCCAGTTTACAGTTCGTGTTTATCAAATGATAGGTATTGCACGGAGCAACCTAGGCTTAAAGTACATCTGCTCTTTATCGTCTGTAAACTCGTGTAGCGGTAGCCAAATATTCAGATATTTTGAGTAAGAGCCATGGGCTATTATTGTCACCTTTTCCATGGCCATCACTCCCCATAACCTCACCCACCACATGGCTACTATTGGTCCTTCCTTATTCTTCCATGCTTGTGCCACAGTAATTCTGGCCGCGCTCAACATGTGGGTGATGAGCGTGGCTGTAGGCCCTGAGTTCACGTAGCATCCCTCAACAGCCTCTCCCAGGAGCACCACAAGTGGATCGAAGGGAAGCCCCGCACCAGTTATTTCTTTAATACGACTTAACATCTCTTTCCAATAGGCCTCCGCTAGTGGGCAGGACCACCACATGTGAATAAGATCCCCGGGCTGTCCACAATTTCTCCAGCAGGCTGCAGAGTATTCTGGGTTGATGAAATGCATATGTACGGGTGTCATATACCGTCGGAGTCAGAGTTTGTATGCTGCTTCCTTAATTGAGGTACATTTAGAGCTCTTAGCAGATCTATGCCAAATATGGCCCCAAGCTTCCCCAGAGATTGGTCTCCCTAGATCCGTCTCCCACCTTTGCATATATGTGAGGTTCTCTTCAGGATCCACCCTCCCCCCCCCCCCCCCATTAGACGATATAATCTAGTTATTCCCTCATCTGATTGGCCTTCTTGTATTGTTAGCTCAACTCCTATTGTGTTTCTAGCTGACCCCTCCTTTACCCTTGCTTTTCAGACCCAATGACTAAGTTTAATATAGTGAAATCGTTCTTGCTGTATGCTTGTATGTGAAACTTGGCCTTATAGTCTTCAAATGTTAAGGGTGTCCCTTCTGTATAGAGGTCTTTTAGAACCATTTTACGTTTCTTCCCCACCGCCCCCCCTCAATGTGTCCAAATATTAGCCTGCATTCCTGGGGTAAAATCCGGGTTATAAGCAACTGGTGTGAGTGGTCCCCACGCTTTGATGATCTTGTTTCTTAATAACTTATCCCAGTACCACAGAGTACTTTTAGTTGATTCTAGTAGCATACCTCCTTTTTCCCCTATGTCGTGTGGCAAGGAAGCTTCGGTTCCCCAGAGATATCTTGGTTGCTTCCCTTTCTAATGTTACCCACTAATTTCGATCTTCCCCAGATGTCCATTATAGCATCGGTGCTACTTGTGCTGCCCACAGGTACCTATGAAATTCTGGGACTCCCAGGGCCTGTGGTCTAAATAGCCGAAAACCTCTGACCCATCCTGCGTCCCAAGTCTATCGTATCTATGGCTCTGCGAATACTATCGTATGTGTACCGCCCCTTCACAAAGCCTGCCTGATCTGAGTGGATTATCTCCAGGAGTACCCTGCCAATCTCCGGGCCAATACCATGGAATAAATCTTTGCATCCCCATTTAATAAGGAGATAGGGCGATAACTTGCACAATCCATTGGATCCCTGTCTGGTTTCAACAGTAGTATTGTAGTCGCTAGACACATGTCCCTGGAAACTCGCCCCGTGTCCCTAATGAAGTTAAACAGGTTTGTTAGGGAACCTATTAAGATAGTCTTGAATGTTTTATAATATGCATTGCTTAACCCATCTGGTCCTGGGGTTTTGTGTCCTTTTAGTGCCCCGATTGTCACCCCCACTTCCTCCTCTATTAGGGGAGCTTCCAACTTTTGCTTATCTACATCATTAATTTGCGGTAACACCATCTGGTTTAGGAATGCAACCTGTGCCCCCCCCGCCCCTCTAGGTTTTCCCTTTTCAGATTTTTGGTGTAGAATGAGAACATCGATTCTTCTATTTTCTTCTCCCCCTCACTAAATCCCTGTCTCCATTACGAAGTTGGGTTATACGGTTCTCGAGTTTCTGGTGCCTCAGTTTAGCAGCAAGGAATCGGTTAGCTTTACCCCCATGTATGTAGTAAAATTGTTTCGTTTGTACCAGAAGGCGTGCTGCATCATCTGCTAAGTGGGTTTCTAAGATCGCCCTGGCTCTTTTTAATTCACGCCACGCCTTCTGTGAGCCCCTGTCTTTGTATTCCACCTCATCCTTGTGTATATTGGCCTCCATGTTGCGTCACACCCTCTCCCGACTCTTAATATAGTTTGATGTCTGCGTGACAAACTCCCCCCCCTTACTACCGCTTTGCTGGCATCCCAGATAGTCGACCAATCAACCCCCAGTGTCACATTTTCCCGGAAATAGTACTGTAAGGTTTGCTCTATACCTATCCGAACCATTAGGTCGTTCAAAATTAACTCGTTTAGTCGCCATGGTTTGTGGGGTTGTTGTTGTGGGTAGTTTGGTTCTATTTTCAGGAGTATCGGAGCGTGGTCTGATACGCATCGCACTCCAATTTCTAAGCCTGTAACCTGTGGGACCACTGTTTCTGAGATAAATATCATATCGATACGGGAATAACCCCTGTGTACTGCTGAATAGTGGGTATATGCTCTATTTCGTGGGTTAAAGAATCGCCATGTTTCCAACAAGTGTAGTTCCCTTAGAAATTTGGCCAGGGCTTGTCTGAATGTATGATCGTTGGAGGTGGCTGGGAGGGTTTTATCCATTGTTGCATCCATCACCCCGTTAAAATCGCCTCCAATTAGAATTTTTCCTATTCCCCATTGTGCAATTTTGGGCAATAGGCTCAGTAGGATGTGGTCCTGTTTCGCATTAGGTGCATAAATTAAAATAAACTTAACCAGTCGGCCCACCAGTTTCCCCCCCAGTATCAAATAGCAGCCTTCTGGGTCTTTTTTAATTGTTTCTCAAAACTAATACCTTTTGCCAATAAGATGGCCACTCCCCGCTTTTTAGTCCCGAAAGGGCCAGATACTGTGTAGGGAAGGCTCTATGTCTCAGCCTCTGTTCGTCCTCTGGGAGTAAGTGTCTCCTGCAGCCATACCACCGAAATGTGCATATCTCTCAATCTAGTTATCATAGATTTCCGCTTGATTGAGGAGTTTAGCCCCTGGACATTTAACGAAACAAATATTAACTCAGTCATTATTGTACTTTAGCCATTTGTCCCCCTCAGTGCATTCCAGCCCAAGAACATTTGTAAGTATTGTGTGTGTGCCTTGTACCTTTTCACCCAAAAAAGAAAAAAAGAAGCTCCCTCCGGCCCCCCCAACTTTTGAATTAAAACTTTCTAATATTCTCACCGTAATGTATTCACAGTAGGTCACCGGGTTATTTACTCACCCGGGAAGTTTGGGATCTGGTCTCCCTCTCCCTCCTGCCCCTCTCCCATTTCCCCCCCTCCCCATTTCTGCTGCCCGATGGCTAGTATGATTACTTCTTGTGTACGCAACTTAGCTTGGGGTTACGTCCCAGATGTAGGTTTCACCCTTCTCCTTACTGTCGTCCTCATTTTCCAATTCTGAAGGGACTGTCCCGGACCTCCAGGTGCTTAGCAGTTGTTCAGGTGGGATCTGTGGGTTTAGGTTCTTTATCACGCCCCCATGGTTGAGGAGGTCCTAGCTTCCATTGGCCCATTCCCGATCCACCTTCTATCTCCTCATTCCGGGATGGAGATCCTTCCTTGTCGGTGGGGTTGCCTTCTCCGTCGTCCTGCCTGAGCTCTGCCATATCTTACTCTTTGGAGACGGAGAACCTCTGGCCTTTCCATTCGAAACAAAGGCATGTCGGGCATCTCCACCGGTATCGCACAACCCTGGCTCTCAACCAGTCTGTGACTACCCTCAGCCTTTTCCTCTTGGCGAGTGTAGTTTGGCTAGATCTTGAAACAGCTGGATTGATGTGGAACGGAATATAATAGGTTCCTTCTTACGAGCGGCCCACATAATGTCCTCTTTCGTTTGATTCAGGTGTATCCGGGTTAGCACATCGGGCGTCAAATTCTTGTTAAGCTGATATGCAGAGTAGATCCTGTGCGTCCAGTCTAGCACGATTTATTTGTTCTCCTGTGTCCAGGATGTGTCAAAACAGATCCGTCACATATTGTTGAAAGTCAGTCCCTTACCGACTTCGGGATTCCACGAATCGTAATATTATTTCGCCTGGACCAGTTTTCGGCATCTTCCTGTTTATTCTGCACACGTTTCATTTGTTGTTCCAGCTCATGCACTCTGTTCGCCAAGATGTCATTTTCATGGCCCTGTTCCGTTACCACTGTTTCAACCTCATCAATCCTTTTTTCGACCGTTAAGACTCCTTTACTGAGATCAGAAATGGACTTGGCCAGGTTATTTGCACTATCTTTAATGTCTTTCTTAAGCTCCTGCAGCATTTCCAGAAGTTTCCGACTTTCGAATAGGTGCGTCTTCGAGATTCTCCGACCCCTCCGGAGGGGGGCATGTACCTGGGCCATCGCCTGCACCTTATTGCTTTTCTGAGTGTCTGCTGTCTGTAGCAGGGCCTTGATATTGCCAGAGCCCTGGCCTTTAATTTTCGTTGCTTGTTTGGACATATTGGTCGATGTGTGAAGTTCTTGCTTGTTATAGATTAGGTCTGTTGAGCCAGGATCAATGTTACTCGCCACTTTTGCCGCCCGGGTGGAATTTCACCTTTCACCACTTAAGGGATTCCCACGTAGGACCTTGTATAACCCTTTATGTTGTTTGTGCTGTAGACTGAGGTTTACTGTGCACTTTTGGATTTAGCCGCAGGGGGTCTGCCCTTCCTCCTCCTTCACCCCTATTTGGGTTGTGTGCCCAGTTTGTTGTACAGTGGGAGCATATATTCCTTTCTTCTCCTTATTACCCCGCCACCCGTTCCTGTTTAGGTCTAGCTGCCTATGGTCTGCTTCATTGGGTGGGCCAGCCTCACGCAAGCCCCCTTACAGATAGGCGGTGGGGCAGAGCAATTCAGTGGACATCCGAGCCTTGCACTTTGGCTGCTGTTGCGTTCTCTTGTCCCCTGGTGCTGCTCCCAAAACGCCCTGATGTGCCATTAGGGGTTCATTCTTCTCTCCACTCCATTGGCGCCTTGGAGATTAGCTTATATCTGTCTTGCACTGCGTTGACACCCCACCGCCATTATGCACCCCAGGCAGTGTTGTCTATTGCTCTGCGTTTCCCCCAGGGTGCAGGCCGCTTTATTTCGTGCCAGTGAATGCCCATCCTTTTAATAGCCGCCCTATGATATGCTGGGTGAGTGAGTTCCGTACCAGGATCACATGGAACCCCCAAATAGATGTTGCACAGCATGGCTACTGCTCTCCTCTTCATTCCATTTTTAATATCTCCCCCCCATCTCTCTGACCGTTCCCCTGTTAAGGCCGCCCCTCCAGTCCAGGTAGAGGGGCAACCCACGGGACCTCGGGATGAAGGGAGGCTTCACTCCCAAGTGTCCACGGGTGTGCAAGATGGCAGCCGATGCCCCAGGCTCCCCTTGCAGCGTTCAACTGCCTGGGTTGTTGCGCGTTTTGCCGGTGCCTGTTCGCCTCTCCTCGCTCTCAGCCCCGAGAGGGCCAACCGCTTAATTACTCTGGGGTATTGCAGTTGCATCCGTCGCCCCAACGGGCACCCACGCCCCCACAACCCCCTTACCCTCTCCTGGACTGGGAGCTCTCCTCTGGTATGATGGCGCTAGGACAGATCGCAGGGGCATGGGGGAGGCGAGCGCAATGTTGAGCCTCCGTTTCCCGCCCGACGTTAAAGTTTCACGCTCCGGTCAGAGCAATTCAAGGGCCAGTGTCTTTGGCGCCTCTGAAGATTGCTTGGCCAGATTCGCCTTGCGCCAAAGCCTTTATTTACAGATTGCTGCCAAGCCGCAGGCACCACAGGGAGGACTCCCAGTCCCGTCCGCCATCTTGTCCGCGGGCGTTCAATTTAAAAAAACTTCACTTTGCTCCGTCGCGTGGGCTCCAATGTTCGCCCAAGTCGCATCATTTGCTCTCCAGGTCTTCCGATACACGCCGGGGTATTTCAAAGGGATGGGTACATGTTTTAGGGGGTTTATGGGGTTCAGGAAGGGAAAGGAACCACAGAGCTCACCGAGGAGGCATCCGATGGCGTCCTCGGCTGGCCACGCCCCCTTTTTTAAATGTTATTTACTGTCATATTCACACTTTTCATAACGAAAACAGAATTAAAACCAGCAATTGTGGGACAGCCTACATATGAAGAGAGGCCAAAACAAGCAAGAATTTTAAAGCATACAATTTCACTCGACAGAAGTCTAAATTCATTAGTTGGAAGACAACAAAGCGTTGATGGGTACATTTACACCTGCCTTTGTGTATTTCTTGATAAACACTTGTATATGTTAACTGTTCTTCACATCAAGTTCCTGTACTACTTGGTGTAAACCCTGCTGCTCAGCCATGTTACCAAAACTAGACTTTTGTGCTGAACTTTTGCAGGCCTACTAAACTTGTCATCCCAGAACCCTACAAGAGTAGAGCTTCTGAAAAACCGAACAAAAATGTTACAATCTATGACATTAAAGTGGAGGTAGCATATAAGCAAAAGCATTGAAATAAGCTCAAATGCAAACGCAATGATCCTGTATGGAAAAATGTTCAATCAATTTGCGTAACAAAATGACTTGACTGTTAATTAAGATTAAGAAACCACAGAGGTTTATACAGGGAAATATAATCCCAGCAGTGTATTGGCTAGATCATATCTGGCCATTAAATATGACCTAGAGTGCTTCCAGAGTGAATACTGGTTATGAGTCTGCAAACCAGCAATGGTGACCTTCAGTCATAGAGTTGAAAGGGCTGAATTCCTTGAAACCATCATGCTCCCTGGAACCAAATGGGCTGTGCAAAAAAAAAGAAATCTATCTTGGACTCTGGCCTGTTCATGTCCATTAAGAAGGGGGTTAGTTCTGGACACATGGTGGAATTTTACAGAAAAGGTGAGGGGGACTCTCTGGCACACACCTACTGGATTGTACTTTTGGACATTACTTGAAAAATCACTGTAATCACTCTTGGGAACATGTGCATCTTGTGTTCAGGCCAATCTTCCTACAACCCAAACTGTTTTATTGCAAGGGAATGTCGAAATCAGTAAGTGCATATGGGTTGATCCAGTTCGCATCAATCGATGTGTAATGACCAGAGACCACTATATGTTGTGATTCTGGATTACAGTGTGCAGAATTCAACATGATATAATGCCACCTAAATGTGGACAGTTTTTTTTTTTTTCCCCTTTTGGAGTATTGAGTGGAGACTACTGAACATGCTAATCTCTTTTTACACACTGATAGTAAAGTTAGGATCTTTCCAGATATGGCAAGCACACACACAGAGCAGTTGCTCTGGACATCTTGGGGGCCGTAATAAAGGGCGTCTTCTGGCCCCTTTTTAACTGATACTTTTTAACTTGTTTGTTGTGGACCAACCGCATGCATTGGCTGTGGCCTGCACTTTTCTGCAGGTGCTGGTAGTTCACCTTGGGAGGTTAGGAAACACAGTGGCTCCCTCACGTCTATGAAGCACACTGACACTTTGGGATCTAGAGGCCACCAGCACCCTATACTACATTGTAAAGAAGTGCCCTATGTTGGTACAAAACCCATGTGAACTGTTGAAATGTTGGTAATTTGTTGGCTCTTGAATGAACGACAAAGCTGCATTAATTAAGCATTGAATCGCCAGACTAGAAGTTGATGGCCACTAGTCACTACTATCATAGTTGCAACCAATTTATTGTGCAGGCTGTCTCACTTGCCATAGATTTAGTCAACCAGCAAACTATACAAATTGGATTACAGCATTTGTAAGATGCAGTTTATCAGATGAAAACTGTATAAACAGCAATGTAGATTAATCAAGTATGCGTTTGCTGCCAAGATCCTGGTAAGAATGGTTACCGTTGGGTGGGTCCACTGGAAGTGGTGGACCAAGTTTAATATTTGAGTACAGTAATTGACATCTGAAGTGGAAACCAGTGCAAATAGAATGGACTAGCCATGGTAGATCAACCATGTGCTTGCATGCCAAGGGTTCAGGATAAATGCGCTCGTGACCCCGAAGTGTATTGGGTAAAGTTTGTTAAAATAATTTAGTTGGGAGCTGAACTATGGGCAACAACTAACAAGAGGCTGGAAAGTCTCGAGACTGCTCTGGGGGGCAAGCTCTGCGGTTGGTGTGGTGATCAAACGTGCTTAGTTTCATGTTCACTGTGCTACAACTGCACTCTATTGTCACCTATATCTTGGTGCGTCGACAGGGGGTGTTCCTGTCATTCTATCATTATCCTTCGTGTTTCTACACTCTTGGATGTTTTATTTCCACCATTGGTTTGCTGCAACTTTGTATAGTGGATGAAAACGTCTTTCATGGCCCGAATCGCAGCCGATCAACACCTGGAGATGACAGAAAACCTATCGGAAGCATTCGACGAGCACCGCCACACAAGCGTACAGTAGGTGGAATGGAGGGGTAATATTTATTATTCAAGGCCTCTGATAATGCCCCTTTTCCAAGGCTGCCCTTGATACCTGAAAACCAAATGGAGAACATCCCATTTAAATTCTATCCTGAGTGCAACTCTAAATTTACTTCGGAAGATATGCAGAAAGTGTGCAATAATCTGCCAAGGATCAGTGCCAGAAATTCCAGCCCAACGCCCTAAGGAGCACTGATGGATGCGCCTGGTTAATTACTTGATGCAAACATATCAGATGCAGGCTCGCAACATCAAGGTTTCGTGTGCTGGAATAGTCTGTGGCCCCAAAGATGTGTTGAGGCCCACTTTTTAGCAAAAATAATACGTTCCCTGCCCACTATCACAGGCTAATACAGCCTTATTTTTCGTAACTTTTTGTTGATCTAAAAGTATGTTTGTGTCAAGTTTCTTAGATAATTTAAAAAGTCTCTGTATATTTGTGAATATTCTCCAGCATGAGAGTCTGGCATGGATTCGCATGCTCATGAATATTCCTAGTCAGGCTGGGAATCCTGTAAAAGAAAAAAAAGTTTCATTTTAGCAGGAAAACTGGATTTCTCCTCTAAACCTATCACTGTCCTTTTGGGTAATACTGCCCTTGTCCAATGACAGTTCTCTCCTTAAGCTCCACTCCTGGAAGCCATCTTCAGATTTTTACTGCACGCTTCAGTGTTGAGTCCTCTCAGTGCTGAGTTTTCTTTTCCTATTTTAAGTTTTTGGCAAATTTTAGTAAAGTGTCTAATCGTTTGACCGGAAGTTGACTACTGGCAGTGGGGACCTGCTGTTGGTGAAGAACACACTACATAATGGATCTTACATAGTTTCGAGAAGGTCCGGCCTTGGGCTTACTTCACGCCTTTCCACCATGACCGAGGAGAAGAAATGACTTTTCAAACTAAGCGAAATGTGAATTGAGCAAAGTGTACGTCGAAGATTGACACTATGCAAGTCTGTATTGCCTGCATCAAGATCATGATAGATGCGAGGTCTGCCGTGGATTTTTGAAAGACCAAGGATATATACTGCACGCTGGCAGCATGGCTCAAATCTGGTCATGCTTCCAAAAAAGGTAGCAGGCGCTCCTCTCCAGAAAGAACATGGCATGATAACCTGTTCTGAGATGAGTTTGCAGCACACGCTTTTTGCTCACTGTACCTTTCACGGATGGGTCGGTCCCACGAACAAACTCACTCAGAAAAGAAGTCACGATCATGTGAGGACGCCCTGCCCTCGGGAGTGCGGGGGGGGGGAGGTGGGGTCTAAAAGAAGGCAAGGGTGCACGCAGTTGATCCCACTGCATTCGCCGCTGCTGTGGGTCGCAGCTTGGGGAAGGACAAGGGTGCCGTCACTAACCACTTCAACAGCAAGCCTATCCGTGAAGGGTGCTCCAACTAAACAAGTCCTTGACTCCTTCAAAACTCTGCTTACTATCGGCAGACTAGGCCATAAAGGAGTGATCTGAAGGTGGCCCGTTGTTGCCCCTCCTCGGCAGTGCAATCGGCAGCTGAACTAGCCAAAACTGTAAACGGTCACAACTCTGTCAACGAAGGCTCCTGCTACCACCCCATCGACGACTCACTCGACTACCTCGTCGACTACCAATACTTCTTCGTCAAAAGGGGTACTGGCTATGAAGGTGGTGTTAGTCATGGCGACTGCTGCCACGTGTCTGTTCCTACCACCATCGCGTAAAGCAGCTGCCACTGCTTCAGCAAAGGCCCCTGGAATGGGGACAGCAGCCCCTCCGCCCCATAAGTCTCCAGAGAGGGGAAATGGTAAAACTGCTTTGTACCCTAAGAAGGGTACAGAACCACGGGCTGCTCTGGTGAGACCGGTACTGATTTATATAAGCTCCGATGAGGGCGATGACAATCTGCCCAAAGACTATTACTCAGACCGCAAAGAGGATCAGAGACCCTTGTCTGTAGGTCGGTCAACACGAGGTGAGCCTGGTCCTCTACCTCACCAGGAGAGACTCACCAGTTTGGAGCTTCCACCTCTCATTCCTGCCATGCCTCAGCACAGGCACATGTTTTTGGACATTCTGACCACGCGGCACAGGCTTGTATCAGAAATTCAACAGACTGCTGCCCACACTGGTCCCTTCTCCGTCTAGGAGTCTCCCAAGACCGCTTCCTGGAAGCCCTTCCCGGTTCACCGCCTCACCCTGGGGATCCGGCCACGCATACGAATATGACGGCGACTGACACAGACTAAGCCAATGACTTTGTACCAGCTGACTGGGGGGCATGGATGAACTGCACAGGGCATCTGCGCTGGGATGAGCTGGGCTCCTTCCACGTGATGTGTCTGAACTTTTCCAACTGGTGCCTGAGGAGATGAAAAAGGAAGGATTCCTTTACCAACGTCGCCCTGATTCCTTTACCAACGTCGCCCTTGCTGGACTATATCTGGGATGAGGGACTGGCTTAATGAAGAATCGGAGCACCGCTTCAGCCAAGCGAACAGACTCGAAGAAATGGAGGCTTCCAGACTCGGCCCCCAAGTGCCTGAGGTCCCAGCCTTTACCGGACTCTGTGGTCTTACCCGCAGCCAGGAAACGCTCTGTGAACCTGTTGTCTGTGTCCATCGTGACTCCGGACCAGGAGGGGAAGAAGCTGGACGCTATGGAGCAATGGATCATCTATACTGCTGCCAGCACCATTAAAGCTGCTAATGCCCTGGCCGTTTTGTCCCGCTCTGATTGGGAATGGTTAGGAAAGATTTCCCTTGGTTGCAATTTTCCCCTCCATTTATGGACTGCCCCGCCCCCCAGACCCCTCTCCAAACTTTTTGATTTTGTTTGGCTTACCTAACCTGACTTATTCGAGCCTTCAGCTGCACTCCTCTGGGCTGTTGCTAATTTTGTTATGGGGAAACTGACTCGTCCTTCAAGCTGTCTGTACTGTCAAACTGTTTCTTTGACTATGTTGCCATTTTTTGCTAACTTTTTATCGATGTGCCGTGCATAAGGGGTCCCTTTTGTTTTATGGCCCTAGCCACCCTCCAAGGATTTTCTGGTGATTGTAAAAGTGTGCCTAGGACGAACTGGTGGCAGCAGTTTACTTTAGAAGTATTTTTACTTCGAAAGTATTTTTTCTTCTTTTTGATGAACCATATCACGTTTGGCCCAAAACCTTGCCATGCTACGAAGTCTTTTGTTCTGTCCTTTGGCCATTTTGTCCCTTTGCCTTCCCCCAGTTCGAGCAGCCTGGGTATTCCTTATTTGGGCATGCAGCCTCCCTCAAACCGCATATTTTGCGAGCTCCTGCATGTCACGTCTCCTAGTGCCCAGGAAGAGGGTTGGGACTGTCTGATCCAATCCACACTACTCGTGCCAGTATGGCTGGTAGGCCTGAAGGACTGGAACCACCGTGGGCCATGATTGTCCCACGCCTGGCGTGCATGCAAGAGAGCAGATCTTCCATTGGCTATGCCAGATTTGAGCGTGAAACGGATCTTGCATGAGAGAATGGGCTCTGCATCCATTCCAGGTCGATCAACTGAAGTTCACGACGAACTACAGAAGGAGCCAATTATCCTGAAATGAAAGAGCAGGCCTCGCCCAAGACGTGCTAGGTTTGGCACCCTGACCCCGCTGTTGTCCACCCTTTTGGACCCCTGCTTTTGCATCCAACCCGGAAGGCCTGCAAGGGCGCTTCGACCCTTTGCAGTAGGGGGACCAACTACTCTCAGGGGACCTCCTGCTTACCCTCGCTAAGACCCTCTTCAGAAGTGTTCCTGGGCCATCCAGTGAACTGACCAACTCGAACCCGGGGTATTGTCTAGGAGCTCCGCTCTCCCGAGTTGACACTAGAGACTTGTGGTCCTGGGCCCTCTCCTGCAAAAACGTGTTGTCCTAGCTCCTCTGGGTTGCTATTTATCTGAGAGCGCGACGCGGACCCTATGTCGCCCTGCTGTGGGGACGGTCATTGTAGGAGCCTTGCATGCCTTCCGCCCCTGTGACCTCAGATGTGCTGCACTGGAAGGTCCTGCTTTCTTCTTCGAGAGCTGAGAAAAGTCTACTGTCCCTCCACAATCATCCTGTCCCACAGCTGCGGCGTGCCGGAGCAACGTATAACTGCAGGGGTTAAACCTACAAGCAACCTGGACTAGACTGGTAAAGTATGGTCCTAACTGTGTTGAGGGTCATGAGTACTTGCATCACTTACCGGTGGCCCTCTGACACAGCCAATTGTTTTTACGTATGAGAATCCCTGTGAAGATACACACCCTAGCTGGGCTAGCCTGTACTCCCTAGCTATTCCCGAAATTCGAAGGTCGCTCTACCTGCAAGGGGTAGACCCTTCTCAAATAATAGGGCATTATTCTTCATCACCTCAAGCCCCATCCTGAACTGCTACAGCTCCCTGAAGCAGACCTGCTTTCGCTCTTATGCTCAACCGCGTGTTTGTACGTTTGAGAACAAGGCTCCCCACTTCGTAAGGCTGGACTGCATAAGTTGGGGATCGACTCTGAAGAACTGCCTAATGTGACAATTGTATTTACCTACCTCTTCTGTTACAGGTTGTGGTTGTGTTTTCCCCCTTATCTGTATTAGGCGAAACCCATTTGTATATATGGTTTCTGATGCTTGCTAATCTGCTTAGAATCTCATGCTGTGCATATAGTCTGGCATCTAGTGTTAACCACAGAGTATTGCATCTTGTCTTTCGAGGATCGAAAGGGGACGTCCGCATAGGCGTGTCTGTAACACTATCCCTAACGTGACGTGTACTGTACACAGAAATCCTCACGCGTCGAGGTCCCTTATGCAGAGCTCTATCAAAAATTGCAATTTGTTAAAATCCCGAGCTTTGGTCATTTATACAACATTCATCCCTTCTTCGATTATTACTGAACTGCCACTGAAGGCCGAACAGACTTCAACAGCTGGCGTTCCGGTTGACGCTGTTGACTGCGTTGTTTGTCCTTCTGGCCGGCCTACTACACAGTAGGGAGAGTGGGGTTTGGGCAGGGGGGGGTTCCTTTCTTCTTTCCTTCTCCCCTTTCTTTGCCCCTCTGGTATTGTCGCTTCAGTTACCTTGTGCTATAGACAAGACTCAATTTTAAATGTTTCCCTTCCTGTAAGCTAACATTTCTCTGGAAAGACAAGCCCCCCTCGGTGCAACAAGAGTCTTCCCCGCAAGCACGCTGAAGCGTCCTGTCGGCACTGTAAGCTCCTTCGTCCCAAGACCTAAGGGAGCGCTGTGTAAAACGGTGGGCGGCCGAGGGTAGCTGCCCGCTGCCACAGCCGCCAAAAGCGATGAGGCCCATAGCAACGACAATGGCTCTGATATGGACGCCATTGACTTGACAACAGAGCCGATTGGCTCCAAGACGTCCATCCCCATCCCCGATAGGCACGACGCAAGTCCTGCTATGGGGAGGTTACACCCCGGCGACGAGGATCCACCCACATCACATGGGACTAACCACACAACCCCCGGTAACGTTGCGGCCTATCAGTCGAAATGGTCCAAGGCACCAACGGGTGCGTCAGATTCATCGACGTCACTGTCAGATTTGCAGAATCGGCAGCCCTCCCCACAACTGATTCAGCGGCATGCGTCCGGGCATTCTGTAACTAAGGGCACCAGCACCAAATCCCACGTCGACGCGCCTTCTAAGAGCACGCTGGCGCTTAAGAAAACTCTGGTCGCGTCAAAAGCTTTGACGCAGCCGCCCTCTCAGCCTAAACACCATCCCATAACGCCGAGCATCAGCGAAAGCCTCACGAATATTGTCTCAGTGGCTGGTAAACTCAAGGATACGTCGCAAGACTCATCCGAACGTCCAGAAGGACGGGATAGGCCTAAAAGTATGCCGAAAGACACCAGAATGCCCTAAAGAGCATCAGGACTTTACAGAGGGTCCCCAGTCTTTGTCCAAGACTCTCAGTGGAAAAGCTACATGATCCTCTAGAAGATTCCTTTCCCCCTTTAGACACTTCTGGGTCATCTAAATGGACTAGGGAGAAATTTGAGTGGTGCATGAACAGGCTAGAAAAATGTGTAGATTTTTCAGGTTTACCCCAAAAAGGCCTCGTGAGGACATGGCTTATGTTGTGCCCACAGTAACCAAATACCAGAGGACCTCGGACTCTCTCCGTGATGATCCTCGTGATCACACCCCAAATTGGGGAGATGACTAACCTGTTGGTGAGAACCCACCATGGCTGTCCCCGACTCCAACCCCGGACCAGGATGCCATTGGCCTTGACTCTCCATAGTCTCCCCCTGTGCGTCAGGATTCACCTGTGGACGACCAAATGGTGTTTAATGCCATTCTCAGGAAGGCGGCAGAACACTTCCAGATAGCCACACAGGAGGCTGTTATTGACTCAGATTCTGTGGAGGACATTTGAAAAGAAAAGCCTCCAGCTAGCCAAACTATTTCTCTTCTCAATTCCAACATGAGGCTTATAGCCCCCCTCTTTATTAACACCCTCTCAGACTTTAGCTGTTAATCCCAGAGTGGAGAAACTATTTCGGCCCACCCCAACCGATCCCCTAAATCTGAGGTCCTGCTACACCAGACTCTCTGGTGATCACGACTACGAGGAAAAGGGCAGGAGTCCCCTTGTTTACAGGAGAATCACTGCAGGGCGTGGCTTGAGCTCATGGCGTGAAGCTGTGTGTGAGCAAAGTTCCTGCCGAGATCCTCAAATAGATCCTATGAACGCTGAATAAACCGAAATTAGCCATCAAAAATCAGCAGTGGAAGCGTGAACCGATCCCCCTCACTTCCGCACGAACACCTTTGCGAACCAGAGCCCAGAAAGCGAGTGAGAGGCCAGCAAAGTGGTGCCCCTGTGGACCCAAGATGGCAGCCGAGACCCCGTTGTGACGAAGGAGGAGAGCCCAGAGCAACCCGAACAACATAGAAAGGGTGCAATAAGCAGGGCTGCAAATAAGTCGGGACAGGCATCGGAGTGGCAGCCCGTGCGCCCCACCCGCGGCAGTGCAACGGGAGGAACAGCGGCAGAGACTGCAGTACAATCGGACCGGACCGCACAACGGACCCAGGTCAGGCGGCAGACTACGAAAGAGTAACTGCAGTGGAGTCGGCGGACCCCGAGCAGAGTGCCCGCGAGCGAAGACGGCCATAGGGAACGGACACTGCACACAAGCCGGTATAGGCATTGGAGAGCCAACCAATGCGCCCCACCCGCGGCAGTGCAATGTTGGAAAGAGGCTGGCAACGGAGGCAGTGCCGCAGAGACTGCAGCACAATTAGACCGGACCACACAACAGACCCAGGCCGGGCGGCATACAGCGCAAGAGGAACTGCGGCGGAGCCGGCGGACAGTGAGCGGAGTGCCCGTGAGTGAAGGCGGCCGAAGGGAACGGACACCCCAATGCGAGAAGGTAATCCGCGGCACTGAGGCACAGAGGCAGCAGGCTTCTGCTGCGGGACGGCGGGCCTATGGCTGGGGTGCGAAGCAGACAGGCAGGGACGCTGAGTGGGCAGCAGCATGGAATAATTAGACCGCGCTGACTGACACTCAGGACTCAGCCCGATAAGGTCACCAGGTGCCGCGGTGCTCTTGCCCAGGGGCCCCCAGGAACGCAGGGCCACTCACAGAAAGGCGGCCACACATCCACATAAGAAGCTGACACTGGGCGAGGCAGGCATCAAGGGCACGTCCGGGGGAGCAACCCCCAAAAGTGGCAACCCAAGAAGCCTGGGCTAAAATTAAGTCACAATCACCAAACCGACAGTGAACACGGGACGGGACGCGGGTAGACACACGAAGGTCGAAGGAGGGCGGAACACAACCCGATGCAGAAGCTCCCCACAACTGGGACTGCGAGTCGCCGAGGTGAGAGCGCTGAAAGCACAACATTGACTGTTGCGGGAGACCCCGTCAGCGCGCAAAGCACTTACTGGGGGGCAAGGGAGGCATACTGGGACCCGAACAACTCCCCCCCCCCCCAACGAGGGTGCGAAGCACGCCCTCTAATGTCGGGCCAGCCAGCGCTGGGAAGCTAGCTGCGCGTGGTGCACCCTATCCAAGGGCGCAGAAGCAACTAAGGTGGCACCCAGAGACCCGACTGGGGAGAAACCGAGACAAGAGGTATAACAAGACGGGATTGACTGCAAGCCGTGCGGGGAGTCCACCAGAAAAGCGGGCAAAATTACAAAAGGTGCACACTGCAATGACACCTTGAGGGTGCACTATAAAGAGGAAGTAGGGGAAAGTTAGGGTCCCTGCCTAAGCCAGCAAGGACAGGCACCACAGCCGAAGTGGGCACACACACACACACACACACACTAGCAGCACTATCGAGACAGTGGGTGTCACCACGCAACAGACTCGAACCCTGCAGGCAGTGGTTGACACCCAAAGCTGCACACACAAGCGAGCCGAAGAGTCCGGCAAACCTCTGAACTATTCTGAGGGACCCCCACACGGGGAGGATCGGAGGTATACAACTATAACACATATGCTAACAGCAAATATACATGCCAACGGAAAGGCTATTCACCCCCCCCCCCCCCCCGGCGGCCAGCGACCTAACAACCACTCAACCCAGTAAAGACTGCCACTGCTTCTGCAACCAGCGACTGGACAAATATCCCCGACATAAGGAGAAAGGCCGGGGGGGAAAACCTGGAGGAAAGTGATGTCACCCCCCCAAGGGTAAATCGAAACCTGTAACAATGGACTTCTTCACAATGGTCATGCCCAAACTGCAACAGGACGCAGGGGCCGCAGAGGAACTAACGACCCAAGAAGGCGAGCCCACGAATATGCAAGTACTGCAGGCCATAGCGGCGTTACACACGTCCATTGAAACCAGAAAAGACAAAATCAAGTCAGACATGCAGCTGATGAGAAAAGATGCCCGTAACCTTACTGAAAGGGTGACCACAGCAGAGGCCACACTGCAGGAAAATGTCAGCAACACGACAGAACTCAGATCCAAGGTCCAGGAACTTGAACTGTCCCGGGCCCCAACCCGAACTCAGGCAGAACTCTTGATATTTAGACTAAGCTCGCGGGCAGCTGGGACGGGGAAGCAGGATGACAGTGATGTCTTTATTGAACCACCATGACCACGACAACAATCAAAATAATAACATGGAATGTGAGGGGCTTGAGTACTTACCTCCGCAGAAACAGAATTAAAACCTACCTGTACAGAAAAAGGGTGATGATAGCACTGCTGCAGGAGACCCACTGCACACCAGACTCCATGACCAAACTCCAAACACACTGGGGGGGGGACAGGGATTTGGCACCACTTACTCTAAATACGCTAGAGGGGTCTACACTTGGATTCACCCACAGCTCCCATTCTGCATGGCCAAGTCAGAAGTAGATCCGGAAGGCAGGTTTGTAATGCTATAGGGATACATCGAGCAGGAAGCAATATGCATTATGAACTCTTATCTCCCTAACAATATACCAACATACCTGAAATCACTGTACCCCAGAATTGCACAACACAGTTCATATGGGGAGGGGATTTTAACTGCGTGCACGGCCCTGTGCTGGATAGATCCATACCCCACCCAAAAGGCCCATCGGCAGCAATGTCCGTCCTTGCCGCTATGCTGAGCAGGCTGGACCTGGCAGATACATGGCGTGCAACGCACCCAGAATCGCGGGAATACTCGTACTGCTCGTCCCCGCATAACCTACACACGAGGTTAGATTATATCCTCATAGACAGGGAACACTTATCCCAGGTGGAGGGAGCACAATATTTGGGAAGGACAATCTCTGACCACTTACCGCTCTTGGTGACATGGAATCATAAGGGCCCCAGACCCCCGATCCCGATGTGGAAAATGCCTGTGGAGGGACTCGGCTTTCAGGGAGGAACTACGAGATTCTATTGATACCTACTTGGAGGTTAACGTGGGCAGTGTAGAACACATAAGCACAGTGTGGGATGCTCTGAAAGTAGTGGCCAGGGGAGAAATCATTGCAAAAGCGGGGGGGGGGGGGGGGGCATTAGGAGATTACTCGGGAAAGAATTAGACCAGGTGGAACGGGAAATTGGAAGAATAGAAGCCACTCCTGCCAACACCCAACAAGGGGAAGAGAAACTTAAGGAGCTTAGAGAAAGGAACGCGACCGCATGGTGTAGGCTGGAAAAGTTCGACTACACTGCCAAAACGAACAGAGCACATGTAGAGGCGGACAGACCGGGCAGGTTACTGGCCTGGCTCTGCCAAAAGGAGCTCCCCAGACATCCTACCACCACATTACAGGACGAAGACAGGAACACACACTACATACAGCAGAACATAAATGACACATTCAAACGCTTCTACGCACACCTATACTCTCACGAGAAGCAGGTCCCCCAAGAACAGTTAATGGACACATTGGAGGAGATGGGGCTTCCCAGATTGTCCCCTGAACTAGCCGACACTCTTGAAGCAGAAATCACGACCGAAGATATAACTGAGGCCATCAGACCCCTGGCCACATGTAAGGCACCTAGCACTGACTGGCTAACGTCGGAGTTCTTTAAAACATACAAGCCCTCCCTGACCCCTCTGTTACATGCAGTCTACAAAGAGGCGTACGAAGAAGGGATATTACCCGAAAGCATGAGAAACGCTTGTGGTCCCAATCCTTAAGCCCAACAAACCGGCAGATCAATGTGACTCCTATCGCCCACTTGCGATGCTTAATCATGACGTGAAAATCTTAACCACAATTTTAGCTAAGCGACTGGCCAGAATAATAGGAGGCATAGTACATACTGACCAAAGCGGTGTTGTACCGGGCCGTAATACATCCATGAACTTACGTAGGCTCCAACATGTCATAGCACAAACTGACAATGACAAGGACCCCTACGCACTGCTGTCTCTGGACGCAGTAAAGGCGTTCGATTCCATTTATTGGGAGTGGCTGGTGGCTGTACTCAAGGAATTTGGCTTTGGACCTGGGTTTATCAGATGGATCAAAATACTGTACACTAAGCCTAGAGCAAGGGTGAAATCTGGGAGGTATGTGTCGGAGGCCTGGGATATATGCAGAGGAACTAGACAGGGCTGCCCTTTGTCCCCAATGTTGTACATATTGGGACTGGAACCCATTGCCATATATTTTAGGAAGCAATTTTTTGACGCAGGCATAAGGCTTGGAGACGTAGACCATATCATTTCACTTTATGCAGATGATCTCATATGTCAAAAACCCACACTTAAATGTGCCGACCATGCTCGAGGTTTTGGACAATTACACTCTAAGGTCTCCGGAATACAATTTAGCAGGCTGAAATCCTGCTTATTCCCCCTGGCAGCCCTGAAAAACATGGACACGGAGTCACTCCCTGCAGTGGGGATCAAATGGCAGACCACGTCATTCAGATACCTTGGAGTTCACATAATGCACACCCCTGCACTAGTGCATGAGCACAACACAAAAGCAGCACTTTCAGCTCTGCGCAAATCAATGACTTTATGGGCAAAACTCCCCCTATCGATGATGGGTAGGGCCTCGATAGTTAAAATGATCGCCCTCCCATGGTTCCTCTACGGGTTCCAGAATGTACACTACTACATCAACAAGCCCTTTTTCCGACTGTTGAAGACAATAGTGCAAGAGTTTCTATGGCGGAAAAGCAGACACAGGATAGTGCGATCATCGCTAGTTCTACCATACAAGCAAGGTGGAATACAACTTCCAAACCTGGAAAAATACTATCTGGCAGCGCAACTCAGCTTTGTGACCAAATGGCTGGCCGATGAACCCACATCAGAAACTCTACTGCTGCAAGGCATGATCCCTCCGTTCGAACTGAAAGAACTGATCTGGGCACCTCCACAACTACTGGGGAACATACCCTTCCTAGCTGTTCTGGGGAGAAAAATCTGGAACAGAGTGAAAGTGCTTACCCACTTACGGAGCCCTTATGCCCCAGAAATACCATTGATCACGGATCTATGCATAACGAACACAGACTTCAAGCAAATCAGGCTATGGGAAAGAGAGGGGGTCGACACCTGGGGAGACCTGTATGAGGAGGGCGCCTTCAGAGAGTTGGCCTCACTACGGGAGAAGGAAGGTATCCACACCGGCAAATTTCTGTGGTACCAAAAACTCTGAACCGTACCTCGGCACAAATGGGAGACATGGCCCGAAGAGCCAGACACAGACCCATTCTTGACACTGCTGTACAATCTGGGAGAGGGCCTCAGACCAATATCCCAAATATACGGTCACCTGAGTGACATATCCAACCCCCGAAGCATGGAAATGAAAAATAAATGGGAGGCGGACATTGGCAAGGAAATAACAGAGGGGGAGTGGAATAGAGCGCTTACGTTCCCCAAGGAGGTGTCCAGGAATCGCAGATTTCGACAAATTCAACTGAATGTGTTGCACAGAACTTACCTGACCCCAAGCCGAATAGCTAAATTCAACAAGCAGGCACAACCAACCTGCACCTGGTGCAGCGGGGAGAAAGCCGACTTGATTCTTATGCTGTGGGAATGCCCCAAAACAAGATCACTGTGGGACAAAGTAAAGCAGACGTGCGAAAAAGCAGGCCTGAACAAATACAAATGGACACCCGAGGAGTGCCTCCTAGGAACTTACCCTAGACTAGCCAAGCTCAAACACTCAGTAAGGCTCATGGACATATTGTGTGTACTGGCCAAAAGGACCATCGCAATGGCTTGGAAAAAACCTGCAGGACCGCAGTACAAACTATGGCACAATCAGACGCAGCGATGGGTGCTAGCAGAGACCAAGGCATGGGAGGAATGCATGGCCAGGTCCACGTGAATATTTGAAGAGAAACACAGCCGCATCACATACGCGGCAAAGGTTCATCCAATTACAGAATTCGCCCTGATGAAGGACCAGTTATTGGGTCCGAAATGCATGGGCAATATGTTGGAATTCTGCTCCCTCAACTAGAGATGAACTTTGGGAATTGAAAATAACTACAAAACTATAAAGGACTATTGTCTATCTTTTCATATGGAAATCTAACTAGTATATTTTCTCCAACATTATATACAACAGTGCAATTTGCTTCAGTAGATTTTACTACATTACAGGCGACCCATGGTCTGATGAAAGTTTTTTCATCAGACACTTTGTCTGTGATTAACTTGTTTGCCCTCCGCTACGATTGCAAGTAGGCGGTTGGATCGATTCCCTTTCTTATAAATGGGAATAATGGACTGTTTCCAGGTTGTCGGTATTTGCTGAGTTGTAAGTATTAGTAAACGTGGTGTGTAAAATCTCAGCCCAAATCACTGGATATTGCTTAAGTTGCATATTTGACAGCCCATCAGGCCCAGGAGCCCTTTAACAGCTAGCTTTATTGATGAAAAATAAAAGATCATTCTTATCAAAGATGAGTTTGAAAACTGGTTGGAGCGAAGACTGGTAAGTTTTCAAAACCTCAAGAGAGGGAGCATACAGTTTAGAATAAGTGTACCCAGTCTTTTTCATTTACATCGCTTGTCTGAATGACAACCTGATTCCCAGCAGTGGTTTGATTAATTATCTTCCACTATTCTGCCACGTTCTTACTTGCTAATATTCACAACAAATTACTACCATCATTTTGGTATAGTTTGGCCCGCATGCCCCTCAGCCAATTTCTATACTTAGTTTTAATCTGAATCAAGGCCCTTGCTCGTGCAACGCCATGAAGCTTAAGCGCCTCCCTTTTTTCAGCTCGAACTAAAGTTTTCTTAGTTTTAATTTCATGATCAAAAGCGTGAAAGTGTGGTGGTTGTTTTTGATTATGAACAATAGAAGAAGGCTGAAATAGCTGCATTAGTTCATAGTATGGTAGAACTGGGTCTTGGTCCCAAGAAGAATGACGGTTTAGCTGGGTGTCATAACAAACTTTAAACGCTTCCAAGGAAGACTCAGACCAAATTAGTCTATTCCTAGCTGTATTTATATTAACTAAACCTTTGAGATGTTGAGGTTTTTCTTGTTGCATATTTATTTTGCAGGTCCAGGTCACGTTAAGAATGTTATGATCACTTGCTTCTGCGTCTAAAACTTGAAAGGTTTTTACTCTGTTAAGCATGTGAATGTCTACATAGATATAGTCGATGATTTGCTTGCTAGAGGCTCGCTGCCATGTTGCTCTCGCAGGTATGTCGCGAGCGATTGAACCATTTAACATAAACAAGCTTCTGAATTTTACCAGACTCAACCATTTGCTAAGGCGACTCGTCTCTAGCTTCTTTATCGATCCCATACAATGAAGATTAAAATCGCCAGCTATAATGATAGTTTACGTTACCATCTAAGATGGTAAGGTCAAGAGCCTTATTCATAGAGTCAAGAAAGTTTTCATCTGTAATGCTCGCTGTATTCCAATATACATTGATAAGTGCACAATATATGTTGTGACCTGCAAGTTTTGACATTTGCATAGAGGAGTTCGGAGTAAACCCTGGTTCCACCTTAAGAACAGAGCTTTGTTTAACAGCTGTTAGCAATCCAGACATAGGTCTCCCAAATTTGCCCTTTACAGCTGGGGTGAGTAGGATATCCGAATTGTTCCACGACGGTGTATTTGCAAGCCAAGATTCTTGTATTAGTATTACATCGTGACCTAGCAGAGTGTTAGCTTGGTTGTTCATTAAGTGCCAATGCCCTCTAGAGTTCCAGCTGATCAAGGAGAAGGTAGTATGCAATTCCCAATGCTAACACGGAGTGTTCTTTTGGATAGAATTGCATTTGGAAGAATCATTATACTGTGTTTTATTCAAAGGTTGGTGTAGGGTTTGTTTGGTGTTTTATATTAAAGTAGGTACCAAGGTTTCAGGACCTGTTGGAATTATGAAACCCAGATCGAAAGGCTAGCATTAACTACCACTCTAGAGTTTATCCATAAATTCACTGCTGACAATTGTGACTGTTCAATAAATTCAACTTGCTCTATGTCAATGGTACCAATGTCGTCTAATTCTGGGATTTTACTGAAAATGGCCAAAACAGAAGCCCGGTTCAATCGATACTGAGGTGCCGGGTGAGGACAACATCTTAAGTAAAGTGAATGAATGGCAGGTCTTTTAAAACAAAGTGTCTGATTTTTCTGTTTCGACCGATTGTCAGGCTCAGGCGGCTTTATCTTTGGCAAGGCTCCAACTCTAGGCTCAATTCCACGTATCCCAGTGCAGGTATTAAGTATCTTGGCTACAGCAGTGTGAATCAATGCTTCAATATCCATACACGGAAGGTCCTTATAGTAAAGTTCACTCTTATGTGCCAGTGTGATAGTATCATTAATTACTTGTTGACTAGCTGATTGTGTTTCCTGTGGAACCACAGCGCCCAAATCGTGAGGGCTGTCATTTATATGGGAGCCAAAGGTTTTTGAAGTAGGTACGATGGATTCACAGTTTAACAAAGCTAGCTTCTTTTGCACTGGTTTAGAGCCCATATAGTTATCTACGGCCTGTCTTATTTCTCTACGTCGATTAATTAAGTTCTGGTCTTGAGTAGGTGGCATGATTTCTAAATTCTATGATTCGTTTGACTGATTGATGATAGGAACATCCTCAGCTGCCACTACAGCATTTACCAAAGCATTCAACGGGCTATATGACTGTACGGATTTTATCTTTACAAAGGGCTCCTTAGATTTCTTGGCCCGAGTTTGCATAGAATATTTTTTTGCTATAGCCTTAGATGCCAGTTTGGTGTTTGTTGTTGGCAGTGTAAGATTTTTAACAAATGATTTGGCTTGAGAGGATTTCTTAACGGCCGATTTAACATTTTTTGACTTTTTTAATGAATCTCCCATTGATTTAATTTGTTTTCCAGATAAATCAGAAACCTCCAAACTTGTGCCCCCAAAAAGAGCATAGTTTGCTTTTGTTTTCTGACAACCCGCCGCGGGTTCATTACCACTAGCTATCAAATCAATGATTGGATTTATTATATGTGGTATCGTTTGAAAAGTCTGGTAACATCCACTTATCTGCATGCTAGCTTGAGAACTTAGATTTTTTTTTTACTGGGGGCAGGATTGTTAAGCCACCCAAAGCGTTAAGTTTATTTACAATAGCCAAGTGCCCGGCCAAAAGTTGATTCAATTGCTGGGAATGCACATCTACCTTATGGGCCAAAGCTTGAAGCAACTTGGCTAAAGAGAAAATAGCTATATTCATGGATGATAAAGCATTGGCAATCATACTATTTTGCGTGTCAGCCACTTCAACTAGAGGATGTTGATTAACTGCTATTTTCCGTGGCGTAGGTGCAATGAATGATAGCTTGTCAACTGAATTGACATCACTGATGTTTGTAAACATAGTAGGCGACTTAGATAGGTTGTCAGAAAGAGTATGAGTAGAGAAACAAGAGGCACCCATATCTAAATCAATTACAGCCATATCATTAGAATTGTTATTAGCAAACGGTACAGAAGAAACAGAATTATCAACAGATATAGCAACAGTATCAGGTAAAACATTTTTCAAAAGGATGCTATCTGTTAAGGATACATTTTCTTAGGCAAACATAATCGAGGGAGCACTAATAGCCCCACGGTTTGCTTGCTTTTCAGATGTAGAGCCTATGTCTTGTGCACCACACTGTTCATGCAAAAGATCATTTTGGGGACGAGAATCTGAGGCAACTGACTTTACCAACAGTTGATTTTCTTCGGCCACACAGTGTCTATTGCTCATCCTTGAGGCCCATTTGGCGTGCATCACAAAAAAGAACAAATGTCCATTCCCAAAAGGGTTTCTGCGTTAGATCTCAGTTTAAGCGAGCTCATACTAGGAGTAGAGCTCAAGCGAGTTCTCTTAGAAGGGCCTTGCGGCGAGTTAAATAAAGAGCCATCAGAATTGGCACCATGGGCTGTTATAACAGGCCTGCCCGTTTTCAGTGAATTGAAGCTTCTCTTCATTATGGTTCTTTTATTATTATGGCTCAAAACTCCCAAAGTGCGAGCTATACAAGATTGTTGCCAAGAAAAAATGAAAAACGCAGGGTAAAACCGCGAGCCGCGGGTAAGCGGTACTTCACAGGACTTCCACGGTTGTGCGCGCTGCTGCTGTTTTATGGATATGCCCAGAAGTTGTTTGCTGCACAGACTTATGGTTGCTGTAGTGTTTTCAAAACAGCAAAAGGAAAAGCTGTACAGAGTTCTAGGAGAAAGTGACTTCCAGCGGGTAAGCGGGACTTCACGGGACTTCCACGGTTGGTTTCATATTTCAATGTTGCCAGCACACACAAAGTACCTAAGTTTTATGATAGCGGGCAAGCACTATCAGTTCAAGGTCCTTCCCTTCGGCATTGCCTCTGCACCAAGGGTATTTACAAAGATACTGGCAGTGGCTCACCTGCGCAGGCAATCCATCCCAGTTTATCCTTACATCGACGACTGGCTCATAACCGGGGACTCCTACGAAACATGCCTAGCAAATACTCAAAGGACGGTCAACCTTTTATTCAGTCTGGGCTTTGCCATAAACGTGAAGAAATCCAGCCTCGACCCCAGTCAAGTCAAGCAGTTTCTAGGGGCTCTTAATCGGACAGAAGGCGGGCTAGTGTTCCCCTCCAATGAGAGGGTTCAAAACATGCTGTTTCAAATCCCTCCGTATGTAGCCTGTCGCGAGTTGACGGTACGCAAGGCCATGCGGCTGCTAGGTATGATGGCGTCCTGCATTTACTTGGTTCCTCACTTGTTTTTGCGCGTGCGCCCCATGCAAGAGTGGCTAAACAGCCAATGGTGTCAGTCCAGCGGACTATGGGACGATCTAGTGTTTGTCTCAGTAGCCATCGTTCTCTCTCTGAGGTGGTGGTCGAGGGAAAACCTCTTGAAGGGGAAAACCACCCCCGCAGTAGAAGCCACTCTCATGACAGATGCTTCCCTCACGGGGTGGGGCGGGAGCTCACCACCTTCAACATATGGCACATAGGATTTGCCCCCAGCGGTAGCTTCCAACCACATAAACGTGTTGGAGCTACTAGCTTTGTTCAAAGTACTGAAAGCCTTTCAGACGCAATTACATGGAAAGATAGTACAGGTCCTTACGCACAGCACCACAGCCATGTACTATCTGAACAAGCAGGGTGGCACTCATTCTCCAGGGCTGTTCAAACTATCTCCGAACATTTGGAAGTGTTCTCAAACACAAGATGTTTCTATTGTCTCAACATGTTCCAGGGGAGCTCAATCTTCTGGCAGGCGTGCTCTGCCGAGACTTCCCACTCCCCTTCGAGTACGAATGGTGACTACACAAAGACATAGTCTCCAACGTTTTTGCAGAATGGGGTTACCCAGAGATCGACTTGTTCGTAAATCTGGAGAACTCACAATGCCCAGATTCTGCCTCCAGGTACCCTCAGAACCAATCCAAGGGGGAATGGTCTCTGGATAACATGGTCAGGGAGATTTACTTTTCCCCCCAACTCCCCTACTCAACAAGATTGTGCACAAGAAGCACCAGGAACCAATGACCATGATTTTGGTGGCCCCATTATGGGCACGCCAACCCTGGTTCTCCCATGTGATGGGAATGTCTCTTTCCTCCAACAAAGCTGCCTTGCCCTTACAACATGTGACAACGAAGGAGAAGGTTCAAACTTTGAACCCTCCCTTCCCCTGCACACTATTATGTGTTGGATAAACCAACTACTTTGATCTCAAAATAGTAATCAATGTAAGCAATGAAAATAAATCAAGTTTTGTAAAACCCAAAGGTGTATATATTTTGTTTTGGATTACAGCTTGAAAATAAAGACAAGAGCAAACATATTACAAAAGAAAACAATTTGAAGAAATGTTGCCAGTAGTCTGTTTTCAATTGGCGACGCGTTTTGAGAATGAACACCTTTTCTTCTTAGGCCTAAACAAACTATAAACAAATATATAAAGATTATATATATATATATAGGTAAATTTAGCAAACCATATTGTACGTTAATACCCTAACTGTCAAAAAAACTCTTAAGACTCAAGTATGACTTTTTTTTTTTTCAAAATTAAGACATCAATGCTGAACACATTCCCGTGCACATCAATATGCATAACATGAATTATAATGAACACAAGTAAAATCTTTAAACCAACATAATTAGTGCATAATACGTAAATCATGTCCCCTAAAGAACGGTGGCATAAAGCTTAATTGGCGAGGGATCCTGCGAAACCAACAGCCCATCAATTCGAACAATAATTGAGACAAATAGTTTAGGATGGTTGAAAATACCTGATGGTGTAAGTTAGAGGCAATGTAGACACAATGTCAATCACCTCCTGAGAGAAGCAGGGGTAATGCATAGACCAAGTGCAGAAAGCTACTTCTTAGTATGTGTAATGTCCATCAATCGATGAATCAGCAGGAGCTAGGTCATTCTGTAAAACAAAGGAGTGGAAAGGGCACTGGTGTTAAGAGGTGGTGTAAACCCACTTTTTTGGCGTGGAAAAGAATCAATCTGTAGTAACACATGGTAACTCATAGACTAATATTGATAGAAAATATGCACTAAACCCTAATAATAGGGAAGGCTATGTCCCTAAATAAGAGCAAAGCAAATTATTTTGAGGTGGAATAGATGTACAAAACTTACTGTTTAATGCTGTGTACATGTTCAGTAAAGAGGAGATTAGCATACAAGCTAATCACAAGAAGCTGTGGGCAACTGTTGAAATGACACATGGTTTACCAGAAGGGTAGTAGTAGTGGAGCAGAGATCTGCAAGTAAAGACAATGGAGGAAAATTAGGGTAATATATACAAAGGAGGAGCAGAACAGGTGAGAGAAATATCGAAGAAGGTTTTGAAAAAATAAAAACTTACCTAAATAATGGAAAAAGTAAGTTCTGATATGTTGAGGAAATCCTCCAGATGTGGAGTCCCAAAAATCATGTTTTAGAGATTTCCTGCCAATTCAGCTGTGTATGAGTACAGCAGCCGATCGATACCCAAGCATAGAAGGCGGAATGTAGTTTAGGTGGAGGCTAAAGGAATATAGCTAGAAAGAAAGTCTCCAACATCCTGTTAGTTCTGAAACAGGCGCGATCGTACGTACCTGATAGACGCATTAACAAGGATACGATCCTGAGTCTTCGCAGAGGCATCAGCGACCGTTACCATGGTAACGACATCCGCCTTTATAAAGGAAATGAAGCGATACACGTGTATTGAGTGCTCCAATAGGAGGATTTGGGCTAGTAGAGTAAGAGGAAGGACAACAATTGTCCTGCAAAGGGTCAGACCGACAGCCATATTTGAATGTGTTTATAGAAGTAAACAAATGAATCTTTCTTGTGATAACGCTAAAGGAAAATAAATACTAAAGCCAAATGAGACCCGGGGGTTACATACATGGGAAGAGTACTCAAAAGTGGGAAAGTATTCAGAAAAAGTAATTTGGTGCAAAAAATACTGGAACCCGAGTAACGAAAGTAGAATGAGAAAAGTAAAATGAATACTGGCAGATAAGAAAAATGTCTGAAAAAATAGGAGAATAGGGAAAGAGAAACAGAAAGAACTGGAAATGGGATTGTCGAGACTGTCTGTTCAAGAATGTTGGCCAGCGGCGTCGCACGGTCCCCCGTCATACAGGCTATGTTAAGAAAAAATGTTGAAATATGATCACTAATGTGTTCACCTCATGCAATGTATTTGAAAAATGAAAGTTTTTTTTGACTGTTATACAAATTAGTTTCAAAGGTGATTGGTCCAGCATAAATATTTCACATCGAGTCAAAAATAATCAGAAATTAACAGTACATTTTCATAAAGTTTAGTGATTTATACACAAGGATACATAGTACTAACAATGAGAAGTGCTACATGGAGTGAGGTGATTCATTCCCTTCCACGCCCCCATGATAAAGTGCTGCCGAGTACTTGGATAAAACAAGATCACAGTCAAGATTTAAAACATATAAGGTGTTGCATATAAAAGGCCTATTTCCAGCCTTAATATGATGGATACTTTATATGAAACAATTAAGTGAATGTTCTTCATTAAGTCCTTGAGGGTGTACAGTATGCAAAAAATTAATCCAGAACAGTTCTATCCTAAGGTGCATGGTGTGATAGTCACCCCCTCTTTGGTTTTTTTTTTACGACCTCAAGAATCTGGAATCTCATCTGAGCGATGGTGTGGTGTTCAGAGTTAAAATGTCTTGCCACTGGTGATCATAGGCTGTTACATTGTATGTTTGCATTATGCTCTGACCAACGTTCCTTGGCTGGTCTCGAGGTTTGGCCTATGTAAAGATTCAAGGCACTTGATCGTATAAATAACACCTGGTGTCAGGAAGGTGGAGTAGTCATGAATTTTTATTTTTTTGCCTGTTTGTGGGTGCGAAAGCGTATTGCCCCTAGTAATATTATTGCAATGTGTACAATTTAGACATGGATAAGTACCTTTCTTCTGTGTGGTCAAAAATGGCTGATTATCTTTAGATGGTCTTTCTGCTTTAATCGGTTTATCCCTCAGGTTTTTACCTCTTTTGAAACACATCATGGGTGCCTTTGGAAACAGTCTCAAAAGTGATGAATCATTATATAGTATTTCCCAATGTTTCTTGATGCTCTTACTGATTTGGAAACTTTGACGGGAAAATTTAGATATGTATAGTCAGGGGATGTCCTTATCCCACGATTACGGTTTCAATAGGTCTGTTCTCGTCCCATTCAGTGATCTAGTTTTTGCCTCATTCAGAACCGTATCAGGATAACCTCTTTATTTAAATTTTTCGATGAGTGTCGACCATTCAGTATCAAGCCCCTCTGGTTCTGAAATGTTTCTTTTAAGCCTCAATATCTGACTATATGGGAGACTTTGTAGCATGGCTTTCGGGTGGAAACTAGAAAAATGTAGTAGATTGTTAGCATCTGTGGGTTTGTGGTAAATATTGGTAGTGATGTTACCATTTTCAATCTTCAGGTTAACATATAGGAAATGGAGAGAAGGGTTTCCAATTGCCATAGTAATTTTGATTCTCGAATGGAATGAGTTGAGTTATGTGAAGAAGGATTTTAGTTCGTCATGGGTTCCACACCAGATTCCAAAGATGTCATTGATAAAACGTTTCTAAATCAATATGTATGGTGACCATTTAGGATGGTCTAATACAAAATCATTTTCAAATTTGAACATAAAGGTAGTGGCATATACTGGTGCCATGGATGCCCTTACAACATGTCTCAAGACAGATGGGAAACGCTCCATCCATGCCGCAAACTCTCACCTTATCGGCCAGGCTCCTGAAATCTTAGAGTTTGGGGCATCTCCAGCTTCTTCAGAGATGCATGGATATACTCGGAGAGGCAAAGAAACCTAACACCACTCATTGCTACTCCAATAAATGGAAACACTTTGTCATATGGTGTAATACCAAGAACATCAATCCCATTGGATGTTCCCCTACGCACATTGTGTAATACCGGACTCACCTGCTGGACTCGGGTCTTGTAGTCACTTCCCTAAAGGTTCACCTAGCTGCACTTTCAGCCTGCAGTACATCCCAGCAGAAAGTTGTATGGTGGAAGATCCCAGTGATTAAAGATTTTATGGAAGAGGTAAAGAGAATGTATCCTTCCATTTCCAACCTGGCTCACGGATTGGACCTTTAATGTGGTGTTAACCAGACTTATGGGGGTCTCCCTTTGAACGATGCACAAAGCAAGTCTAAAAGCACTTGCTTACAAGACAGCCTTCCTAGTGGCAGTCACTTCCATTCGAAGAGTTGGTGAATTACAGGCCCTTTCTATTCTAGACCCTTTTGTCACAATTCAGAGATGGTAGTTCTGCGCACTCACCCAAGGTTTGCGCCTAAATTCATTTCAAGGTTCCATGTGAGCCAGTCTATAGAACTACCTACATTCTTCCAGAACCCTACCAACGTTGCGGAAAAAAGCTACACACACTAGATGTACGCAGGGCAGTTATGTACTATCTGGAAAGAACTAAACCACTTAAAAAAACCAGTTGTTTCACTGACGGCTGGTAGAGAAGGGGACCCTGTCTCTAAATCGGCTATCTCTAAATGGATTGTCAACTGCATCACACTCTGCTAAAAACTTGCCAAGAGAACTGCCCTTCAAGCCTCGAGCACCCTCTACTCGAGGCACGGGGGCTTCCATAGCATTCATTGTAAATGTTCCTCTTGTGTCCATTTGCAAAGCGGCAACCTGGAGTTCTGTACACACCTTTACAAAACCCTATTGCCTAGACACTCACACTAGGTCTGATTCTCAGGTGGGACAAGCAGTACTAAGACATCTTTTCACTACTGTTCCTTCACACACCCCACCTCCAACTAGGGCTACTGCTCGCTAGTCTATGCACAGCATGTGATTCTAAGCAGATTAACGAGAATCAGAGGACATGCATTACTTAACGTAATAGCATTTTGAGGGGATTGGGTCCTCCGACGTATTCCAGATCTACGACAGGTAATCACCACAGCTGTGCTGTGGTGATTACCTGTCGTAGATATGTAATACGTCGTCGGACCATCCCATCGAAAGAACGTTACCAGGTAGGAAAGTAACTTGTTCTTCTGATGTTTTTATCTGCTTAGATTCACATGCGGCCACCCTTCCTCCCCATTCGAATGGAAGGAACATACACGTCTTACTACTTCTTCTGTACTCGCTCACGATAGTCATAAGGCTCCCTCACGGCAGAAAAAATGCAATTGGATGGACCTCTTTTGCGGTTACCACTAGATGTCGGACAGAATGCACAGCATGTGAATCTAAGCAGATATAATCATCAGAAATGCTGTTACGGTAAGTAATGCATGTCATATAGTATAAGGCGTGTGTAGTAACTGTTTAGTTTTACTGTGTCTTGTTTGTGTTTAGTTATAAGGCCTATAATAAATATATTTTGGATATACACTTGTCTAAGAGTATTCTGCAGAGTTTCACTGTGTGCTTCCGATCACTCGCCCCTCCTGAGATTTAGTCTCGACTCCCTGCCAAGCTACCATAGGATGGTCTGGGTTGTCCAGAAGGTTTGCCTGTTCCACTAAACTAGGGTGGCCTCCTAAACCGCTGGCCGCCAGGTCAGAGTTCAGAAATCCATCTCAACAGGAACTACAGTATAAACTGGGCCCTATTTTGTACTTCATGCCTGAAGGTAGAAGCTCTGGCACTGTTCCAGGAGGGGAAAGTGGCCTAATGCCACATCCACATCAAGCACTGAAAGTTCCTGCAGTTCGTGGTCCAGGGGAGACTCTATCATTTCAAGGTGCTCCAGTTAGGCCTGAAAACGTCTGCAAGGGTCTTTACAAAGTGCTTGGCTCCAGTGGCGGCTCATCTTCGTCTCAAGGGCATCAATGTGTAACCTTACCTGGACGATTGGCTCATCTAATCCCGCTCTGGCGAGCCAGCACACAGCGAGGACGGTGCGTCTTCTAATGGATCTGGGATTGTCCACAAATTATCCCAAGTCCTGCTTGGAGCCATCGCAAAACGCTGTTTCTGGGAGCCCAACACAACACACTAACTTGTCTGGCATCTCCTTCGGAAGAGGTGGCGATAGCCATCCTAGGGAAGGGGCAGCACCTGTCAGTGGGGTTGGCTACTGTGAGAGCCATGAAGTCGCTGCTGGGCATGCCCTCCTGCATCAACCTAGTCCTCCTTTGCAGACTACAGATGAGGCCTCTCCAGGAGTTTCTGGATGGGAGCTGGCTGCAAGTCTTGGGATCCTGGATGGACAAGATCACCCTCAATGAGGAGTTCCGACAAGCAATAAAGTGGTGGGCATGTGCTTTCCTCTCACGCAAGGGGCCCCATTCCAAGTCCTTCATTACCAGGAGACGGTCACCACGGATGCTTCTCTGGAAGGTTGGGGAGCTCCCACCGGACAGTTGCATGCCAGAGGAAAAGACGCTGCGCATCAACATGCTGGAGCTTGGGGCTGTTTTCTGGGCCCTCAAGTCTTCCTGCTGTCGCTGAGGGGGTAAGATGGTGAGGATATATACGGACAAAACCACCACAGTGTTCTACATCAGGAAGCAAGGTGGGGACGCACTCAGCGGCTCTCTCCTGGGAGGCCCAGGATCTGTGGTACTGGGCCATTCATCAGGATGTTTCTCGTCCCTTTTCGCTTGGTGGACACCAAGAACACCATTGCAGACTCGCTCAGCAGGGAGCTACGTTCTTGCCACGAGTGGGAGCTTCGCCAGGACCAAGTGGATCGTCTATTCCATGAATGGAGTCAACCCCAGATCGACTTTTTTGCGATGACAAAGAATTCCAAGTGTCAGTTTGCTAGCAGGTTCCCGCATCCGAGGAGCATGTGGGGTGGGTTCTCGTTCCCGTGGAAGGGGATTTCCCTATATGCTTTTCCTCCTTTCCCACTCCTGTTAAGAGTGATCAACAGACTCGGACAGTATCGCTGCAGGTTGATACTTGTCGCTCTGGCATGTCTACAACAAATCAGGTATCCAGACTGGCTACTCCTGTTTGCCCTCCATCCATCAGGCTGCCACTACTTCCCGATTTGCTCTCCAGAGAGGGAGGGGCAATTTGGTAGTGTTACCTAGCGTCGCTGAACCTCGGACCGGGCTCATGCAGCCCTCGAATTTGGACATTATTCTTTAAGGACATCCTGGCCAATGCCAGAGCCTCTTCAGCTTTGATGTGCTATGGCCATAAGTGGGAGTGTTTTTCTTTGCTGCTGGGCTCAGAAGATTACCCCTCTGCGTGTCACAGCCCCGCAGCTCCTACCATCCGTGCTTTCCGTAGCTAAGGCTGGACTGGCTCACGCCTCTAGGTGAACCTGGCCGCCATATCCCGTTACACCAGGACACCGGATAGGCCTTCCCTGTGGTCGCAAAGACTCATCAAGGAGTTCCTCAAAGGCATCTTCTGGGATTCTGCCGGTGAAGGCCCCTTCCCCAGCTTGGGAACTCAGTGTGGTTTTGATTAAACTCATGGGGGCGCCCTTTAAGTCGATGCATCAAGCCCTGCTCAAGTTTCTCTCGAGGAAGACTGCTTTCTTCATGGCGATCACCTTGACCAGACGGGTCAGCAAGATCCAGGCCCTGTCTTGCAAGCAGATTTAAAACTTCCTGCCAAAAGCACCCTTCGAGTTTTGGCCATAAGTTTGAAGGCAATCCCGGCATTGCGTCTACGCTAGAAGTTAATGTCGGCACAACTTTGGCCCTGTAGAAATTCACAATACGAAGTGCTGAAAATAGTCCAAACTATTTGGTTTATCATTTTCGACTGTGTGATCAGGGATTTGAGTTTCACAAACAGATGTTCCTGCATCGGGACGTCTACCTGGCTGTTTAATATAATTCCCAAGTACTTAGTTTACTTTCTCAAGTTGTTCCGTCTACAGTCAACTTGATTTTCTTTTTTGCATTTCCTCCTTTTTCAAAAGACATTACTTTTTGTTTTTGATTTATTCAGTTCTAGTTTATTTTTTTTCAAATAAACAAGGAGATTGTTTAGTTGTCTCTGAAGACCCACTTGCGTATGATCTATTAAAATATCATCGGCGTAAATCAGTCTCGAGATTCTCATTTCCCAAGGATGGGGGGGAAAGGATCTGATCGAGCTCTGGGTATTCATATAGTCTGATGTGTACAAGATAGAGAGCAGGTGCCAGGGGGCAACCCGGTTTAACCCCCCAGGCAGTTGGGTCTTACTTTTACTGATGTTTCGGAGTACAATGCTCTTATTGGGCCCGTAATTGATTTTGGGCATTTTAGGTTTTCCATCTTTTCCCAGAGGATTTCCCGATCAACCCAGTCGAAGGCTTGAACCAAGTCGATGAATATTCAGTGTAGCCGTGGTTTGCCTTCTTTAACTTTTGCTTTTAGTGCACTTAATAGCAGGATGTTAACTGTTGTACCTAGGCCTCTGACAAAGCCTGTTTGTAGTGGGTCGAAGTTTTCTGTTTGATTTATACAACCTTGCAGGTTTTCCAGGGCCATGGAACCGAAGATTTTTCCTATTGTGTCTAGCAATGCTTTCAGCCTGTACTGGCGTGGGTCTGCTTTGTCGCCGGTTTTAAAGATTGGCACTATATGGGCCTTTCTTCATGATGTTGGAATGTCTCTGGCTTTTACCGCTTCCTTGAAAATTGTGCTAATGAACGGGGTCCCAAGTCTCGGGATGCTGCTTCAGTTTGTGGTTTGTAATTCCATCAGGGCCGGCACCCCTGAGAATTATTCAATGTATTTATTTTTAGCTCAATTTCCTCTATGGCAGATGTTGTCGTCCATTGCCCTTCTTTTTTGGTGCTGATGTTAACGATGTTTACTTCTGATCTGTACAGGTTTTTGAAGTGGGATACCCACAATTCTTCCCCCACACCATTTTACAGCCTCCCTCTGATGTCTGGTCTGGTGGCTTGAATCAATGACCAGAATCCTCTACTTTTTTCCCCCTGATAGTGCACGGAGCATGTCTTCTGCGTCCTTTTGGTATCGAATGTGCCTATGATTTCTCACCCATGCTCTGTAGCTTTGGACTTCCTGCTTTAGTTTTTCCATGGTCAGTGAGTCGCTTCTCTTTTTTGCTTGCCTTTTAAGTTTTCTGACTATGCGTCATTTTACCACCAATGAAGCATTAAAAGAGTGAACTTTCAGTTGGTAATTCTCTGCTCCTTTTTTCTTACTTTCAAAGTTTCTAGCAAGGGATAGTAGTCCAAATCCGGTGTTCGAATGTTTGCAACCTTTTCCACCTGGTTCTGGTAGCTTTCTGTTAACTTTTGAATAACTTTTTAATTTAAACGTAATCGATTTGTCCCATTGTGTAATTCTAAGTATAGTGTCATATTTTCTAATGGTTTCTGGGTGGATTTCCACCACCTTAGCTGCAAGTTGTGATCGCTGTTCGATGTTCTTATGACTTTGAACTTTTCAATGAGTAACAAGTCCTTTGAGACAAACGTGTGATCAATCGTCATTCCTTTGCCATTTCGTTCCCAAGAAGGGACCAAAGCGAGCTGCTGATCACGTAAGCCATGGAGATTGTGAAGATCGAACGCTTCCATCAATTGTATCCATTTTTTTCCTCTTTTATAAGAGGGTAAGATCTTTACACTTTTTTCCCATGGGCGATCTGTTTCTTCACATATTGAGTTCAGATCTCCGGTAACAATATATATTTTCTGATTTAGGTTTGCATTTTCCAGGATCTCTTGAATTGATTGTTGGAATACCTTGTCGCTTGTTGCAGCAGGATTCCAATAGGAATTGATAAGTAGAATCATAGAAGGTTCTACCTGTTCTCTCCTTGTGTTCCCTTTCAACCATTCTATGAGAACTGCTTGGATTAAAACTGTTGACACCAATATTGATTTTAAAGTTAGTCCACTTATTGATCGAATCGCTGTCAATAAGCCGGCTGTGGGTCGACCTCTGCAGCCTTTTACGGCCGAGGTAAACGCGATCTCATAGCCATACATGCACGGATTTGTCATCAGCCAGGTCTCTTGGAGACACAAGTGTTAGGCAGAATCCTGTGCAGTTCCCTTGGGGAACAATGCAAAAAGATTAATACTACAGGAGTAAGCGGTAAACCCACTTGGTAGCAGTCTGCACCACCCAGATTTACCTGCTAGCTGTGGCTGAGTAGTCAGACCTCTCTCAAGAAGAGTAGGGCAGTATATACAGTATACACACTAGGGCTAAAAACACTGTAGAGCAAACAAACACTGACCACAGCTTTGTATAAAAAAGTATATAATTATTTATTTAAAACACACTTTAGGCAATATACTAGCACTCTAAATCAAAAGCAAGTTAAAACAGTCAGGTAAAGTATACACACCTCCCTTAATAACTATTAGACAAGTCAGAATTAAAACACCACGATTTGTTAAACAGATGTGAGAGTATAACCTGATGGCACTCCAATAGTTCAGTTAAAGGGAGAGAAAAAGGCAGAGCATAGAAATAAAACAGGTCCCAACACTTTTAGGAGTTCTCAACAAGGGAATAAAGGCAGTATAGACTGTAGAGCCAAAGTTCATAGGCCAGGCCCACTTAAAAGGGAGCAAAGCGAAATGTGCCCAGGATCACACGGTTTAAAAATGCACTAATAGTCTTTGCAGAATGCTCAAAAGAGGTTGGGGCGATTCAAGAAGGTAAAGTTAGAAGGTCTGGGGCCAACCCAGTTGGCAAGCCAATGATTTAAGGGTCACCTAGGGCAAACCGAAGAAAGGGAGGCCAGGCAGGACACAGTACCTTAAACAGAGAGGAAGCTCCAGCGGCGGCAGTTGTTCCTGGCAGTGGTTGCAGTTCGTTGTTTCGACCAGGGGAAGAGAGGATCTCTTTGAGGAGAAAACCTGGAGTCGTTGCACTGCACAGGGATGAAACCAGCCGCGGAGTTAGTCAATAAAAGGAGCGTTCCTTTTATTCGCGGTCAAAGTGGTGAAGCTGCCGAGGCAACGCAGTCCAGGGTTCCAAATCCCCCCCCCACCCCCGCCCTCTGTGGAGAAGCCCGCCAAAATAGTGGAACAAAGGGCTCGACCTTGCTCAGAGTTAGAGACGGACACAAACGCTATTTTAGAAAAGAGTTCTGGCAAAAAGACCCAACCGGGGATTTAATATTAAATAAATAAACTGGCGGTATCTTTAACATTGCACCAAAAAGTGGTGCGTTTAAAATCAATGGAAAATCCCATAGAGAAAATTCAGGTGGAATATTTTGCGTGGTAACCACTGCCACCAGCCAGAAACTCAACAAGGGGGGACTGGACAGTGCCCCCTTGAAAACAGACCCAGGGGCAATATAATTAACCCCTTCCAGTACTTCCACAATATGATGGTTTGTACGGGTTCTGTTCACAATTTAGGACTAGTAAAGTCAATGGTGACTTTACATGCTCTGGGAGACAGTAGTCAGTCCAAGGGTATGGAGTCTATATTTGGAGGTCACTATGACACCCCTGTGTTACTGCACTGAGGGTGGTGTGTAACACACACACATAAAAAATAGATGATACCCTATGGAGTAGAAAGAAAACCCCATAGCCCAAAGAGTCAAGGACACTCAAATCATGCCTAAGAGTGGGAGGAAAAGAGTCTCACTCTTAGCAGGAGAATAAAACAAACCCCAAAAATCCAGCAAAGCTGCTGGGGGACTCACTAGGTTTGGGAAATTAGCCTTATAAGAGAATTCTCCCTAACAACAAGATATAATGGTCTCCAAGATTCACATCCGAAGTCCCTGTAAGATGACCAATGCCCCAAGTGTTCCAGGAGCCCATCACTATTTGATTAACCCGCCTCAAATGGATCCTGTTGGTGTTTACCGTCTGGTTGAGGCTTTCCCCATCCTGTATTAATGGCTAAGTCGATGGGTTCTTTTGATGATCCTTTGAGACCCAAGTACACTTTCTTGGGTTCGTCCCTCGAATATTTGAGTCCGGTCCCCATCTTTTGGAAAATGTGGCTTGCTTAGCTCTTGCTTTCTCATCGCCTTCTAGTGCCAACCTTCTACCTGGGTTGGGACCTTTAGGCTGTCTGTTGTACTTGGTGTGTATACTCTCGTTTTCTTGTGTTCACACAGCATCTTTGTTTGTCCTCCTCCCCTACTTCGTAGTCCTTTCCTTTCTGGCGTCTCTCTGTTATTTCTTTAACATTGTTTCTTTCTTTATTTACATTTCTCACTGGGCTAGTTGCCCCGACGTGGTCTTTTCTTGGGGGTTTAGGACTATGTCTTCTTAATGAAGATGTAGAGGGGTGCCGATGTAAGTTCCAGTCGGTTTTCGACCGCCCGTTTCCATTTTCAATTCCTGCCTTGTCATTAAGTCTATTAGGTCGAAAAACCTAATTTTTAAAAAGCTGCTTCGGTGTGGCCACCAGGGGGCGTGCGGATGAGATCCTCTCCTGCGTGAGCTCCCGTCCCGAGGTCCCGAAAAACGACGGAATGAGCCCCTGTTTTTTGACCTCCCCCATGCGCCCCCCCCCCCCCAACCCCGCTTTGGGTGGAAATTCGAGACAAAGGTCTGTGAAGGTACTCGCCACGTATGGAAGAAATCCCGGGCGAAAACGTTCCCGGCTTCCACCAAATATTGTCGTGAAACTGTGGAGGTGAAAACGAAACTAGAATCGGCCTCGACTCTACCCGGAACTCTTGGCCTGCTGAGAGCAACACCCAGTGGAGCGCACACTGGAGGCTGGGCCCCCGCGTCCACACAATGCCACTCCTGGATGGGTGGATCTGGTGGAGCAGATGGTAGACCGCAATAGTGGAGAAAAGGAGCGGGGAGAACTTTGGAAGCGGTCCGACGCCGGGCACCCTGAGAAGAAAACCGGCATGGGCCCAGTGCTTCCTCTTCCGCCGAAAATGAACCTTCGCGGCGGGATCAGGTCGCCTCCCCCTAACGGACCAAGCGAGGCGGGCCCGCCACTGGGCTGGGGTGCGGCCTGAGACCTGGGACGCACGCGGCGAGGTGCTTGCGCTCCCCGCTGCCCAAGAGAAGTGTCTGCCCTTGTCCCCCCCCCCTCCGTTCACCCGCCAGAGGACAAGGACCTTACCTAGACTGTAATAACGGACGCATCTACCTCACAGAGGGAAAGGTCCCTGGAGATACTTTTAAAACGGTCTGTCTTGGGACGAAAGTAAAAGCATGAAATAAGTGACCTTGGGGCGTGTGCCTCCTCTGTGGCAACAGGCGTTCCAGCAGCGGCACTGTCCGACACGTTGGAACTACGACATCAGGCGCATGAATGCCCGACAGAAACTTGCCATACGCATACGGTTCGATACCCCGAATCGACGTCGGCTCCAAAATGGCCACATCGCCAATCACAGATACAGAAACCGCTGCCACAAAAGGAGACATAGCAGATTTACTGGCGGAAATAAGTAACATGGGAGCCAATATAGGAGGAAAGAATGATAAACTTACACAGCGCCGTGACAACATAGAGGATAGGGTTGAAGGTGTCAAACAACCAGGCCTCAATCTATGTCTTGGAAACACAGCTGGCCCACAGAATAACTGAGCTCGAACAAAGAGAGCAGGAGTTTAGACTTAAGATGGACGATTTGGAGAATCGTGAAAGGAGAAACAACCTATTTTTTTTGGGATTACTGAGAAAGACGGGGAAACAGAAGAGGACCTGAAAACGGTTCACGACATCATCAAGCTCCTGGTTGCCGATGACCACATTGATGAACCCAAGACAGAGCGCATTCATTGAGCGGGAGGCCCACCTGGAGGGCCGAGATCAGTCCTGGCAAGATTTCACCATTATCAGGATAGGATGAGAGTGTTGGAAAAGGCAAGGCGTGAAAGAACCATCTCCCGAAATGGATCCCAAATAACGATATACCAGGACCTCTCCTCCCTGTCCTCGGCCCTGAGGAAAATGTGTAAACCACTCACGACATGGCTTAAATCTCGTGACACACGCTATAGATGGGGATACCCTTTTTCTCTTTCTTTCGAACATGAAGGCACAAGGATCAGGTTGAGCTCTGAGCAACAAATCAAAGCTTGCATATCTGACTTACTAGGTCCGCAGGATCGGGAGGAATCCCGTGACCATGCCCACAAGGACCGGAGGGAATGGCAGATGCAGGGCCCGAAAAGGAAGAAGGTGAAAGGCTCGAGGAAATATCGCAGGGGAAACAGCTCCCCAGAAGGGGGCAGCTGACCCTCGACAAGTATGGTACTCTGTTTGAATTGACATTTGATAAGGGGTAAACACGGGTGTTTATTGGGGTAACGTGATTGAGACCTCCACTTATCTTGCAGAAATGTGCTCCCTCTGGGGGGAGGTTACCGGGGGCTCATTAGTTATTTTGATGCTTATTTTGCAAGGGGACCGTGAGGTAACAGTCTCCACTGGTGGTTCGGTTCCGGGCTAGTGCGTTTAACTAAGCTCGATTGGACCCCACCGAACTCGGAAGGAAGGGAGGGGGGTGGGGAAGATGGACAGGGGCACGTGTCCAATCAAGGGGATATTCAAGAACTATGAACAGTACAATGGTTACGTGGTTGTTTAAACACTGAGAAAGCGGGTTGAAATGGTCAGAGTATGTATGGTCACAGATTCCGTTGTTACAATGACCGCTGAACCATATAGCAGGGGTGCCATAAGGGTGGGAACGCTGAACGTCAAAGGTCTTCATTCACCGACCAAGAGGTCACTTGTCTTTAGAGAGTCTCGCAGATCAAATATCGATATCCTTTTATTGCAGGAGACTAAATATATGAAGGGTGAGGAGAGGGCGGTCCTGGGGAGGCGATCCAGGATTGAATTCTGGGGCTCTGGACCATTAAAGAGGGGGGGAGTGGGAATAATCATTAAGAAGGGGATAGACTTCAAGACCATAAAGGTTTGGTCAGATGCAGAAGGCCGAGCCTTGCTTGTTTCAGGGACTATTGGGAATGTGTCCACTACGATCGCCACAATCTACTCCCCCAACGTAGGGCAGGTTAGATTCCTCTCCAAAACAATCCCCAAAATCATGCTAGTCAACGGGCCATATCATCCTTGGAGGAGATTTTAATACATGGGCAGATCCCACGTTAGATTGGAAACCCGATAACCCAGAAACACGTGATCAACTCGGAGGAGACCACGCCCAATTCAGGGTGATGATGGAATTGTATGCATTGACTGATGTGTGGAGACGAATGCACCCCATGGTGAGAGCTTACACCTTTTTCTCAGCCCCACACAATACTCTCACCCGCATTGACTACCTCCACCTCTCAAGAGATCTATGCGATACGGCCTCACACACAGAAATCACACCGATCACATGGTCTGACCATGACATGGTGACTGCCGATATAATATGGGAATCCCTACCAGTTAGAGGTGGAAAATGGAGATGCAACGAGACCCTATGGAAAGACCCTGTTTTTAAATCGGAGATGGAAACTGAAATTGCTGATTACTTTCGATTGAACAATACTGGGGAGGTCTCTACACAGAGTGTTTGGGATGCGGGCAAGGCGACCTGGAGGGGGGTCCTGATGAGGCAGGGAGCCAATAAAAAGAGAAAGAGAACCCTGATTGAAAATAGAATCCGTAGAGAAATCGCCCAACTAGATAATGAAGCAAAGGAAGGGGACGTAATGGACCATGAAAGTCAGTGAAGCAAGGAAAAAAAGGGAGGAACTCCGTCTCCTAGAACACGACCAAATAGATTATTTTCCTAAGACAAACATTTTATGAGAAAGGAGACAAAGCAGGCGCGTTGTTGGCGGCCAGGCTACGAGCACAGCAGTCAGAACGCAGAGTTCAGGAAATAGTTGATGGAGGACCCAACACGGTTATAAGTAGGACCACCATCCCCGAAGCCTTTGCAGACTTCTATGAAGCCCTGTGTACCCCAGAGACGGAATCGGACCCGTCTAGCATTCGATCCTATTTAGCTGATATCGATATGCCCAAACTGACATATATTGAGTCTGAGACCCTGGATGCCCCCATAACTGAGGAGGAGATTCAGGAGGCCATCAAACGACTAACACTCAGTAAATCCCCAGGCGAAGATGGGTATACTGCAGGTTTTTACAAGACATTTGCCTCACACCTCACACCCTTTCTAATGAAACTATTTAATGAGATCCTGGAGATGGGCAAACTTCCGGATTCATTTGTCAAAACACTCATAACTGTCATCCCAAAAGAAGGGAGAGATCCCAAGAAATGCGGATCATATCGTCCTATCTCCCTACTCAACTTAGATGCAAAGATATACACAAGGGTCTTGGCAGCTAGAATTGAAACTTACATGCCCCGCCTCATCCACCCTGACCAGGTGGGCTTTATACTGGGTCGCCAGGGTGCAGACACCATGCGCAAGTCCCTGCACTTGGTACATGTCTCCCACAACCTCAACACTGATCCCTCACTATTTTCCATCGATGCAGAAAAAGCATTTGATAGGGTAGATTGGGACTTTCTAATGGGAGTCATTCAAAAAATTGGGATGGGCCCCAAGCTTAGAAAGGGAATCGAGGCGGTCTGTTCGATGCCTACAGCTTCGGTATTTGTAAATGGGGTATATTCTAGGTGGTTCCAACTGAAGCAGAGTACCCGACAGGGATGCCCACTGTCGGCCATCCTGTTTGCTTTATCGCTTGAACCATTAGCACACAAGATGAGAATGGACACCAGTATAGAAGGGATGCACCTGGGACACAGTACAAGTTGGCATTGTATGCCGACATTCTCCTGCATGTGGTCAATCCTGAAAGATCCATTCCCCGAGCTATATCCCTCCTTGAAGAATATGGTCAGTTATCAGGGTTCAAGGTCAATCGGTCCAAATCCATATTGTTCCCTCTCCAGGGGCGGCAGAGGTAAACGAAACGAAATATTCCTCCCTTGGACTGACGCTTGAACATGACACCATGCGATATTTAGGGATTCGAATTACGAAACAAATACACACTTTATGAAGCGAACTTTCCACAGCGTCTTGCCAAATTCCATGCAGATCTTGCCAGGTGGGACAAATTGACAATCTCGTGGCTTGGCCGGCTTAACGCCATTAAAATGACTGTTCTCCCAAGGTTTCTCTACCCCTTTCAGATGCTTCCCATTAAAATACCAGAGCAATACTTCACCGAGGTTAGAAAAGCGACCCTGAAATTCTTTTGGCGTGGGAAAAAGGCAGGATCGCCTACAACACATTAACGTTACCCAAAGATAAAGGGGGTGTAGGCCTCCCAGACCTCAAGAAGTATTATGTTGCTGCCCAATTACGGGTGCTCGTCCCTCACTTAGTTACGTAACCAAAAATAACCACAGTAGATGGCAATGGACAACCACTATTTAGACCCAGCAACACTCTCGGAGTGGCTATGGCCCCCACGAAAGAGTGTTGAGGAGGACGAAGGAGCATCCGCTCTTTGCCACCATATGGGAAATATGGAGGGAGGGTCCAGAGATGAGAAATCACAACATGGCCGTCTCCACTGAGCCACCTATGGTCCCCGGGCATAAATAACCACATCCCCAATGTTGAAAGATTCCAGGCGTGGTATGAAGCAGGACTAGAAAGGGTGGGCCAGCTTCTCCGAAACGATTCCTTTATCACTCTCCCGGAGCTAACGGAGGCCCTAAATCTAGGCGTGCTGTCCACTTTCCACTACTTACAGATCAAAGGGGTCTCAACAAAGGCAGCATGGAAGGAAAAACTGAGTAGGGAGCTCACCCCCTTCGAAAAACTGTTGGACTCCAAGACTGACAGGAAGGGCCTGATTTCCGCCATGTACAAATTACTAGTGGAGGCAGGTAGAGGGAACACACATAACCTCAGAGCACTTTCGGGGAATGACATGGGGTCGGAAATTGAAGACGTGTTGGATAAAATGTGCGCATGGCAACACGCACTTCCATATCATGCCAATATAAACTCCATTCCATCAAACTCTTGCACCGCTGGCAGTATGACCCTTACAAACTATCCAAAATGTATCAATCATCCTCCCCATCAATGTGGACAAGTCGCAGACTATTGGCACATGTGGTGGGGATGTCCTAAGATTAAGATCTATTGGGATGAGGTCTTGGTGTGGATTAGACACCTGGACGGGATTCAAAGAACGGCGGACCCCCATCTTGTCCCGTTCGGCCTCGAGAAAATAGAGGACGAGTGGCAGAGAGTCCAAGACCTAGCTCCCCATCTGTTGCTCGCTGCTCGGGCATTACTTGCCACCAAATGGAAATTAATTCCGACCCCGACCGAGAATGAATGGATTAATATTGCAATTAACATATGTACTATGGAGAAAATTACTGCATCACTCCACGGCAGGTTAACACAGTGTGAAGTCCTGTGGGCAGATTTCCTAAGCAAATACACATCGAACAGACATCCAACCCCAAATGGAGATGAGGTTCACTGTCCATAGGGCCCGACTAGGTCCTTCTCCTCTTGGGTACCATTCCCCCTCTACCCGTTATGAGAACGCTTCTACGCTATCTCTCAGGCATCAGTAGAACCATGACAAGACACCCTCCTTATGGTGAGTCCCTGAACACACCACATCGAAACAGCTTAAGCCTGCGACAACGAGCGCATGACCATGAAAACACAACTCCTTGGTAACACGATTTCTTAGTCCGTGAAGGGTGGGGGATGAGGGGGGAGGTGTAAAAGTATAAAGAGAATGAGAAAAATGTTTTTTTTCCATTGTTATACCGTCGGATGTATAGAAATGAAACTAAGCAATGTATATTGGAATTACTTCGACCTGTGTAACGAATATGGATGCATATGTAACCTTTTCTTTTTTCTCTTTTCTCATTGAGAGAGCTGTCATGTGTTAAAACTTAATAAAATCAAATAAAAAATAAATAAAAAGCTTCTTCCTGAGTGACTTACCAAATCTTTTATTCTTGCTGAACTTATATGCAAAAAGGCACAGGCTTTTCTGCCTTCATGCATTGGTTCCACAATCGTGAAGTCTTCGGAACGAATGCCACTTAGCTTCGGGATTTGGGCACACAATTTCATAATTGAATGTCGATTCAACATCAGGTTGTCTTTTTTTTATTAATGTTCCTCAACAATTTAAATGAGTGAGTATCCAGCACTTTGGCCTTATTTTCTCCCCCTTTTTCTTGGTAAGGTATTGGAGATCGATCACCTTGTCTTTGCTGACCTACATCCTTTTCATTCCGATGTTCATGTTTTCTTTCCCTTCCTTTCTTTTAGGTCCGTACATCTGTGGACCAAATAGTCCCTCAGTGTCTTCTTGGATCCCTTCACACTTGCCCTTTTGGGGGTTCCTTCGCAACTCTGCCTCGTCTTTTTTTTCTTCTGTACTCACGAGAGCTTTCTGTGCAATTTTTGCACTCCTTCTCTACTTTTTTCACTTTGATCTCTCCTTCTCCTACTTCTGGTATAAATAGGGGATGCTGATCTATATTGGACCTTTTGATGCGAACACGCTGACCTTTGGTCCCATCTTATGATCTTTTTTCTGGTTCGCACACTCGACCCTTATCCAATGGAGATGTTGCTTTCCTTTTCTTTTAAATATTTTATTTATCATTTCACAAAAGTTATGCACATACATCTGTTATGTTCAATTTTGCAAGTATACAACATATACATGTTAACGTTCTCATAAATTCGGGTTTTCTTGATCAGCTAGCTCTGCCAAATATTGTTTATACAGCGACCATATGTTCCTGGGTTTAGAGGGGGGCATTACTGAGTCTATGTACAGTTGCTCGGTGTCGTTGATCCACATCATGTCTCTGTTCCAATCCTCCATTGTTGGAGGTTTTATGTTCTTCCATTGCATTAATATGACCCTTTTAGCTATAAGTAGGCTTAGATTCAGCAGTTTTCGCCAAGTTGGGTTAATTTTTCCAATTGCCCCCAACATACACATCTGAGATGTCCATTCCACCGGTTGGTCTGCCTTCTATCAAGAGCTCCTCAGACCAGTATTGTCTTAGTTCCACACAATCCCATAACATAGCATTTTCAGAGTTGCATCTTGGACAGGTTCCAGGTGAAGTGGGGTATATTCGCTTGAGCTTTAATGGTGTGTAGTGCGTCCTATGAACTATTTTGTAGTGAATCGGTTTGAATCTTGAATTGCAGGATATCAGTTTGGTCAATGCACAAATCTGGGACCAATCCTGGTCTTCTATTGGTTGCCCCAGGTCATGTCCCCCCCCTGTGTATATATATCCTAATCCCATGTTTATTTCAGGTTCTTCCGGGAATGTTGGGTAGATGTGCTGTGTAATGGTTGCTACTCTTTGGTATTGTTTATTCGCATTTGTGTTCCCCACTGTATCTTTAATTAATGTCCTCCCACTGGATAAAGCGCTTCTCTAAGAATAGCTGTCCCCATTGCATAATGCCTCTAGCACTCCAATGTATTACCGTTTCACTCTCTATGGAGAAGGGTGTATGGGGGTCACCCCATATCGGCATGCTCGGGTGATATAGCTTACTGACGCCAAATATGTCAGCGATTTTGGACCATGCCGTGATAGTAACCTTAGATGGGTTTATCGTGTTGTATTGTTTAGGGGTGGGCCTGGTTATCCTTTGTAGGGCCAACGTCGCCTCACGCTCCCTTGAGGAGGCGGGGGGGCAGGGTTTAGGAAGCATGTGGCCCAACCCGCTGCATGATGCGCCTGCGCTGCTAGGTAGTACAATTCCATGTCAGGAGCCATCAGTCCGTCCCTGGGGTTGGTGTCGGTCAAAACCCTCCAGCTCAGTCTAGGGTGCCCACCCCAAATAAATGTTATGCAGGCGCTATTAATTTTTGAGAACAAAGCGCGGCCCGGCCATACCGGTACCGTACTAAAGAGATAAAACAGTTTTGGCAATATTAACATTTTGATCAGTGCTAACCTCCCCATCAGTGATATGGGCAGGGCGCTCCAACGCTTCATCTTGGCACACAGTGCTTCTGCCAGCACACTATAGTTTAATGTGCGGGATAGTTGGGCGGTGCTAGCTATATGAGCGCCTAGGTAAACAATGTGTACCGGACTCCTTATAAGTCGATGTAGGTTTTGGGGTTGTATGGTGTCATCAGTGAGCGGAAATATCTCCGACTTATTGGGGTTCAGGCGTAATTCTGAGTAATCACCAAACTTTTCTACTACAGCCAGCACCTTGCCCAATGTGTGGTCGGGATTCTTTAGATATAGTAGGATGTCATCTGCATATAGCGTTATGATTTGTAGTTTGCCCTCAAGCCATATCCCGAATTTGCTATAGTGTGATCTAAGGATGTCTGCTAAGGGTCCATTTTATGAGTTTAGGGCCGAACCCGTAATTCCTCAGTACTCCCTATAGGAAGGGCCACGAGACAGTGTCAAATGCTTTCCGCATGTCGAGGGAGACGGCTATACCTTGGGTCTCGGGGGTGGGGTGGGGGGGGGGGGGGGGGGGGGGAGTGTGTCATGGTTATGATTTGATGGCATCGTCTTATATTTGTTGCTGTGGACCTGCCCGTTATAAACCCTGCCTGGTCCTCATGTATCATATGTGGCATCAATGGTGTTAGTCTGGTCGCTAGTATCTTCGCTAGGATCTTGGCATCAGTATTTATAAGGGATAACGGCCGGTATGACCCACATTCTCCTGGGCGTTTCCCTGGTTTAAGCAAGAGTGTAAACATAGCTTCTCTGGTGGTTTCGGGGAGTTCACCTATGTCTAATGCTTCCGTACAGACCGCATGTAGTCTGGGCGCTAGTAAGAGGCTAAATTCCTTATAAAACTCAGCTCCCAGACCATCCGTGCCTGGTGCTTTCCCGTTGGGAAGTGCCTTTATTGCTTCAATTATTTCAGCCTTTGTAATCGGTTCCTCCAGTGATTCCCTAGTTACATCAGCTATAAGAGTTGTTGGTATCTGGGAGAGATAATGCTCTATTTCGGCGTCTGTGATGGTACACTGAGGAGAGTATAGGTCTTTATAGAATGAGTAGAATGTTTCCTCTATATTGTTTTGATCTATGTACATTGTACCATCCGACATTTGTATGCAGGGTATAATAGTGGGACCTCTCTCCACGCACCGTTATAGCTAATAGCTTCCCCGGGCGCTCACCTTCCCCATATCTACGTGCCGCAGCAGGTCTATCGAAGTTTCTGACCTCTTGTTGTGCTGCTTCCATATATTCCTCCAATTTGGTCTCAATTTCTGAACTGAGTTGGGGTGACAGGGAGGTTGCATACTGGGATAGCAATGACGTTATTTGCGTTTCTAGTCTAGTTAGCCTAACCCTGATGTCTTTGATAATTGCACCCTCTGTGGATATTGACTGACCTCTTATGCATACTTTAAATGCTTGCCATAGTGTATCCTGTCTGACGACCGAATGTTCATTGTTGTCAAAGTATTCTTGTATATATTGTTCCATTGAGTTTTTATAAACCAGGTCTCTTAGGGCTGCAGGTTTAAATCTCCATGGTGGCCTGCCACTAACCTTGTCAGGGATTCAGTGTCAGTTGTATCGGGGAGTGATCCGAATAGGTCCTAGGGTGTATGTGGGAGTCAGTTACCCATGCCATGCTGTCTCCATCTATTAGCCATAAGTCAATTCTGGAGTGCATGTCGTGGACAGTGGAATAATATGTGTATTCTCTTCTGGTGGGATGTAATGTTCTCCAAGCATCTTTTAGGCGCAGGTCTGATGTTTGTGTGTAAGTATTGTCTGCGCTGCTTTGGTTAGTGTTCTAGTTTGTGTCGTTGTGCGATCAAGTTCTACGTCTAGAATTGTATTAAAATCCCCTCCACATAGCACCCGGGCCGTAGGGTAACTCGCCATCTTTTCAAATATTGCAGAATAGAAATTTGGATGGTCAATATTCGGACCATATATATATATATTTTTTTAACTTTATTTTAAATCAAGGCAGGATGGTAAATACATATTACAACATATTACAAGCAATGCTTTTTTCAGGCTTGTTGATCCCCAGTCCTCCCCCCCCCCCCCCCAGGCTTCCTCCCTCCCACCTCCCTCTGGCCTCTCCACCCCTCAGGTTTGGAGGCGGAATTTTTCCTCCTGGGTTACCCAGTTCGCGCCTTAGCGTCTGTGTCTTCCTCAGGGTTCTCTTGGTGTTTCAGGATCCATCGGGCCCTGATCGGTTTATAGGTCCGGGCGGGGAAGCGCTGGTCATACTCATCATACTCAAGCACTGGGCCCCAAATATTCTGGAAGCGATGGAGCGTTCCCGCCTGTGCTGCCGTCACCTTCTCCGCAATCAGGATGTCCCAGAGTTTAGACCACCATTGGGCTATTTGAGGGCCTTCTGGGGATTTCCAGGCCCTGGCCAACACCGTTTTCCCCGCCAGTAGGCAGTGTGTCAATAGTTTTGATCTGGTCCCGGAGCGCGGGTAGATCGCGGGGATCGGGGCCCCCAGCAAAACTGGTTCAGGTTCCAGAGGAATCACTGTTCCCGTGATTTGCGTGATGGTCTCCAGGCATGTCCTCCAGAACTGTCGAATCTTCGGGCAAGCCCACCACATATGGAAGAAGGAGCCTGGGTGGCCACATCCTCTCCAGCAGGCATGATCCACTTGTGGGTGCATGTGGTGAAGTCGAAGGGGCAGCACCTTGTACGCACATTCCCTATTGGTAATACAGGTGGAAGAGGTGTGTGTTCTGGTCCATATGTCCACCCAGTTTTGGTCCTCCACCGGATGACCTAGGTCCGCCTCCCACTGGGCCACACAGCGGGTCTTTGTGGACAGGAAGTCCCTTAAGAAGCGCCTATATAGGGTGGATACCCTGCCCTGGGTCGGAAGGTCCCCCAGTGTAAGTTCCAGGGCGGTGGGCGGGCGTGTTGCTGCCTGCAGAGTTTGGGGGTGTGAGCACCAGTGGCGTAGCTGGATATAAGTGAATCTGTCCCTTTCCTGGAGTTGGAACTTCTCCTTACATTGGACGAAAGTGAGGGTGTCCCTCCCATATATAGCTGGTCTATGGTCTCCAGCCCGCCCTTTATCCAGTTCCGAAAATTGCGGGAGTCCACTCCGGGTGTGAAGGATGGGTTATGGAAGACTGGGGAGCGTAGGCTCAGTCCTCTTGGCACTCGCTTTTGCTTTAGTGCCCAGTCCCAGGAGCTAAGGGTGTGTTTAGTTGATAGAAGGTCGTCTCCCCAGTGTGTTCTAAGGGGGGGGCGGGGATGTGTGGCAGAAATCGCAAGGGTAGGGGCACTTGTGATTGTTCCAGCTCTACCCATCTGGGGCGGTTTGTTATAGTTTGCCATGCCTGAATCTGTGCTAGTTGTGCTGCCACACTATAGGCCCGCAAGTCCGGAACCCCCAGACCTCCTAGCTTGGAGCCCCCCAGCATCGCTTTGAGAGGGATTCTCGCTCTTACCTTTCCAGGTGAATTTCAGCATTTTCCTTTGGATGTCCCTCAGGGTTGGTGTGGGAATCGCTACTAGGACGGAGGCGCAGGCGTATAGGAACCTCGGAAGTAGGTTCATCTTGCATGCTGTGATGCGCCCCAGCAGTGAGATCTCTTGGGTCTCCCATCGTTTCAAGTCGCCTTCCAGTTCTTTCAGTAGCCGGGGGAAGTTGGCTTTGTATGCGTCTCTTGGGTTAGCCGGGATGTGGACCCCTAGGTAGGGGATGTCCTTCACCCATGTCATCGGGCACATCGCAGTCAATGGCTCCCATTCTGCTGGGGTGAGCCCGAACCCCAAGGCCGAGAATTTGTCGAAGTTTATAGTGAAGCCTGAGACCTCACCATAGGTGGTAAGTTCTCACATCGCCTGTTTCAATGATGAGTGGGCTTCTGAGATCGTGAGTAGGACATCGTCCGCATATAGGGCGATTTTGTGTTGCGTGGAGCTGTTCTGCAGCCCTTTGATTTGGTAGTTTCCCCTAATCCTTTGGGCCAAAGGCTCCATGGTGAGTGCGAAGAGTAAGGGCGACAGCGGGCAGCCCTGCCGGGTTCCGCATGACAGGGGGATCGGAGCTGAGCTGTGTCCGTTAATTCTTAGGCTCGTACTTGGGCTATTATAGTTGGCTAGAACCATCGTCTGAAAAGTTGACCCGAAGGCCTCTAGGGTGAGTTTCATAAAGGACCAATCTACTCGATCAAATGCCTTGGCTGCGTCCAGTGCCACTAAGACCAGTTTTTGGGAGTTCCGGGAGGCAAGGTCCACCAGGTCCAAGGTTCTCTATATGTTGTCACCAGCTGACCGGTGAAGGATGAAGCCTGCTTGATCGGGGTGGATGATCTTCGGGAGGACGCAGTTCAGGTGGTTTGCCAGAATTTTTGAGTATATATTTGCATCGATGTTTAAGAGTGCAATCGGTCTGTAGGAGGTTAGACTCCTTGGGTCCTTTCCTGGTTTGGGCAGGAGGATGGTGGTCGATTCCTGCATCGGTGGGGTGACTGATCCTGTTTCTCTGAAGGAGTTGAACAGGGTCACCAGATGGGGGGGTCAGTTGTGGCCTGAATAGTTTATAGAACCTGGTCGAAAAGCCGTCTGGACCTGGGGCTCGTGTTTTAAGCGACTTAATGGCCTCCACAACCTCCTCCCCTGTAATGGGCTCCTCCAATTCGTCTCTCGTTGTATTGGCGAGAGGGGGTACCGCTGCCCTCTGCAGTTATTCCACCTGTTGCGGTCGGATTCCGAGGGGTTGCCTTCATGATTTGGGTCAGGTAGTCTGTCGCGAGCTGTCGTTTTTTGGGCTCCGAGTACCGTGTGACCCCCTTGGAATCACGCAGACCTGCGATCGTGTTGACGCGTCTCCGTTTGGCTAGTTTGGCCACCAGGAACCTGTTCGCCTTGTTGCCCTTCGTGTAATATGATTGTTTGGCTTTTGCCATCAGTAGAGCGGTTTGTTCCGCGTAGTGGGCTTCTAGCTTTTTCCTCGCTGTTCGCATAATCCGTTGCGTTTTAGGGGACCAGCCTTTTTCCTTGTGGATCGCCTCAGCCTCCCTTAGCTCGTCCTCTAGAGCTATCTGGGTCTGGCGTCTGTTCCGATGGTAGGCCGCTCCTTGAGCAATTAGGGAGCCCCTGATTACTGCCTTCATGGCATCCCAATTATTCACTAGTGAAGTGTCCGAGGCTGGGTTTTCGTCAAAGAAGTTTCTTATTCCCATCGCAATCTTGTCTCTCGTAGCCATGTCATTGAGAATCGGATCGTATAGGGACCATTTACGTGGGTTATTGAGGTTGGGGGTCCTGAACCCGGAGTTTCAGGATCACTGGAGCGTGGTCGGACATGGCTCTCGAGCCGATGGAGACCTCTTTAACTGAGGGGAAGGTGTGCGGGGAGATCAGGAACAGGTCGATCCTTGAGAAGGTGCGGTGTACGAACGAGTAGAAGGAGTAGTCTCTTTCGTCGGGGTGAAACGCCCGCCATGAGTATTATCTCCAAAGACCTGAACAGCCGGAGGAGGCTAAGTGCTTGGGCGAAATCGCTTGGAGTCGGGGGGGGGGGTTGTGACCAGTCTTTAGTGGGGCCGGGAACCTTATTGAAGTCCCCTCCGACAATTGTTTGGCCCTCCACAAAACTAGCGAGAGTCGTGCCCAAGAAGTCGTAGAAGTGCAATTGTCCAGTGTTAGGGGCATACACCGAGATGAGGGTGTATAGGTCTCCTAACAGGAGGCATTTGACTGCTGTGTATCGGCCTTCCGGGCATTTTTCGTTTCCAGGATTTGCGGGTACAAGTCTTTCCTAAAGAGGATCGCCGTGCCTCCCTTTTTGCTTGTGCCGGAGGCAAAAAATTGAAGCGGGAATAGTCGAGAGTGAAGCCGGATCACGTCCGCCGGCAGCGAGTGGTTCTCTTGGAGCATAGCTATCGCTGCGTCTTTGTCCTGGAGCTTTAATAGAATTGCCTTTAGTTTGTTAGGGGAGTTCAGTGCATTAACATTTAGGGAGAGGATTCGCAGAACCTGTTGGTCCAGTGGTGTCCCATTCTGTCTCTTGGGTTGGGGGGGGGGGGGTTTGAGTCTGTGGTTCAGCTGCCATGTTTGTCGTGAGATCTCGTGATCCCATCCTGCACTTGAGGTTTTAACGCGGAGCCCCAACGGGGGGGCCGCAACTTTAACTGGTTGGTAGACCGACATTGTAAGTACGGGCGTACCCTTGGCCAACGGGGCCGATTGTCCCATCGCGTATCGAGTACTGTGGGTTTCCAAGGAACGAAAGTTGGAAAGTATCCTTGGAGTGGGTATGAACCGTGGGTATGGTCCGCCGTCTCCGCCTGCAAGGCACATCAGTCTAAGCGTATCCGAGTTTAGATCAGGTCAGAAGAGACCAGGGAAAGATGCTGTTGGAACCTGGGGGCGCGGGAGCACCATTGTTCATCTTTCTGTTGCTCCACTGGGTTGATGACCATGGCGAAAGTTTAGGTTTTGGGGGGGGAAGCGGCCCAGTGTCCTCAGATCCTTCCGGGTTTGGTGTAGAGAGTTCCTGGGGCGAGATTGGATGCATGATCCTCTCCACATCCTCCAAGTGACTGATCCGACGTAGGGTGCCTTTATATGTGAATTGTAGTGCCGTTGGAAACAGCCATCTATAGCAGACTTGCTGCTCCTGGAGGAACAATGCCATGGGTCGGAGCGCTCTTCTTTTCTGAAGGGTGAGTGGTGAGAGGTCCTGGTAAATTTGAAGTGGCATGCTCTGAAAAGTGATTTCCTCCCCTTGGCGGCTAATCGCCGAAATCGCTTCCTTTGTTGTAAAAAGGTGGACCCTAGTAATGACATCTGGGGGGGTCCGAGTCTGCCCCTCAGCGCGGGCGGAGTCTGTGGGTCCGGTCTAGCAAGAGCTGAGATTTATCCAGTTCCGGGAGGAGGGCCTCGAAGAAGCGTCCCAAATAGTCCGCTAGCTTGTTGTCAGGGACGAAGCTTGGGACCCCCCGAATGCGAAGATTGTTGCGGCGCGCCCTATTTTCAAGGTCCTCATGTTTAAACTCCAGGATCTCGCATTTGTGATGCAGGGTGTCAATGGCTCTTTGCATTTCCCCGAGAGTGGTAGTGTGATCCCGAGAGTGGTCTTCGATTTCTCCGAGCCTCTGTTCGACCTCCGTAACCCTTTGGTCTGTCTGTTCGATTTTGGTGGTGAGTTCTGAGAGGCATGAGCGAAACTCCGACTTGATGTCCGCCATGAAGGTTATCCGGTCCCCTTTGGTAGCGAGGGCTCCCCCGTCGTCCTGTTTCTGTGGGGTAAGTTTGGGGGGCTCTTGCTTCTTGCTTTTATCTAATGCAGTAAGCATGGTGGAGATATCTGCGCCCTTGCTAACCTTCGTTTGCCTGGACATGATGATCCTGTTTGGCAGACATGGCTGGAAGAGTTGCGGCGGGACCAAAGCTGTGGGAGACGGCACTCAGCCCCCTCTAGGTCCGCAGAGTTTAATGCTTTGTAGGGGTGGGAGGTTGAGTGTTTTCGGCACCAGCCGCCCAGGAGAGATCAAGCGTAGGAGTGCGAGTGAGAAGCCGGTGGAGTAGCCGTGATCCCGCAGAAGTCTAGGTCGCTAGCTGGATGAGTGGGCCGGGGCGCCCCAGGAAGTACTAGTGCATGGAGGATCTCAGAGGGACCGGGCGGGCCATCGGTGCGTGGAGGGAGGGGGGGGTGTCGCTGCGGTATGGCCCGCGAAGTCGAGGCTTCTCTTGGTAGCTCTCAAGGATTATCTCGTGGCCTCCGTATTTCCTCCCCGACCTCACCGTATGTCGATCGTTGGAGGGGTAGGGGGGGTCCGTAATCCCTCTGTGGCCGGAATCGAGCTTCAGAGAGGGGGAGGTCTAGGCCCCGGGCCCCGTCAGGCAGCGAGGAAGGAGAAGGCTCCACGCAGCAGCCCCCGAGGAAGCTCTCACGTGTCCTCCGGGCAACCCTGATATGATCCGGCTGGTTCCGTGTTGGCGGGTCTGTCCGCTACTCTTCTTCGGCGCCCCAGAAACCCGTCACCATCAGGTTCGTAGTATGTTGCTGAGTTCCGGCACGGCCGCCATCTTGGTTTCTTCGGATGGTGACGGGGGAGAGTTTCGGCCACTAAGTTCTAGGAAAACGCTCCTGCGTTCAGAGGTCATCGTGGGCCAGATTGTGCCTCATTGGTTCCGATCGCTGTAGATGGCATTGGCGACTCAGATGCTCGATCAGAACCGCTTTAATTTGGCGGCGGCGGACATCCCACGGGCGGCCTCAAGGGACCAACCACATCGATGGCGCTCCAAGCCACGCCCCTCGGACCGTATATATTAAGGAGAACTATTTCTTTATCACAGAGATTGCCATGGAGCAAAACATATCTCCCTTCTGGATCACATTCAGCTTTGATGCATTCAAACGGTAGTGTTTTGTGTATCCATATTGCAACCCCTCTCGCCCGGGTGGAGTATTTTTTGAAGTATTGATGTGTCCCCCAGTTCGGCACCAATTGTTCGCCCTGTCGGGGGCCCGTATGGGTCTCCTGCAGGAAGATTATCTTAGCGGCCTGCCTTTTGAGGTAAGCCAGGATCTTCCTTTTCTTGATCCTAGATCCTAGGCCCCTTACATTCCAGCTTAGTACATTAATATCATCCTTGCCTGTTTAGCCATTATCTATAGGGAGTTTGCTTTCATATGTATACCAATGTATTACTCTTGTATGCTCAAATGCCCTTGTGTCAATAACCTGTGTTTTTCTGTTTTCCTTCCTTCTTTCCATTACAAAATCCCAACACCTCCAAGGTAGTCCCTCCCCCCTCCCTCACAGTTCCCCTTACTTCAACTATGCCATTAAGTTCCCCCCCTTCCCCTCCCAACAACATCTCAAGCACCCGCTACAGGGGGGGCTGCGGCGTCTCCAGTGCCTGTGCCAACATTAATTGAGTGTTATATCCAGTTCTAGCTTGTTGCTCTCACTTAATATAACTTCTTTGGGTTGAAGCTTTGATTATACTCCATAACATGAGTCTTTAGACTTTCCGGATGTCGGCCTCCTGGAGGGAAACGTTTGTCATTGCGGTTCCTTTTTATTTCTTGAACGTGGTAGCAGTGATCTGATCTCAGAACTATGTAGACCACCATCCTATCAGGTTTGTCCATTATTGGGGGGAATATGTGTTTCTATAAAGTTTGCTGCTTCTTCAGGGAATGTGAAAAAATGACTTATTTTGATGTTGGATCTTAAGCCTGGCAGGGTAGAGCATTGCATACTGCACCTGCCGTTCGCGCAGCATTTTCTTAACTCCCTTGAAGAGCTTCCTTTCCTGGTGCACGGCCAAAGTGAAGTCTGGAAAGATGCTTATTATGTTTGCTTCCCATTTTAGCTCCTTTTTTTCTCTGGCTGTTTTCATGATCAGGTCCCTGTCCCTATAGTTTATCAGGCGTGGTATGATAGGCCTGGGATATGCCCCGGGTTTCGGTTTCGGGGCTAATGACCTATGCGCCCTCTCCACTATGAACATCAGTGACCAACCCAGGTCTCCTAAAAGTGTACGTAGAAGGTCCTCCACCGCTTTCTCCATTGACCCCTTAATTGCCTCCTCCGGTTCACCGATTACGCGGATATTGTTTCTTCGAGACCTTGCTTCCAAATCTTCGCACTAGGACTTCACCGTCCCTAGTTCAATAACCATTGTGGGCACCGTGTACTTGAGGGCCTCCAAGGACTCTTCATTGCCTGAAATCCTTGTTTCTGATTCGGTAATGCGAGAGTTCGTTTTGTCAAGTTGCGTTTTTATATTTGCAACACTCGCTGTGATTCCATCTAGTTTATCTGTAAACAACGCAAAGCCTTGCTGCATAGCTTGAAAGACAGCCTGAGGATCCATCATGGAGGCCGATGGGGCCTGCTTTTCCTGCATGGGCATTTCTTCTTCCCTCTCGAGCTCGGTGTCCTTCTGCATCTTAGTTGTATATTTATCTATTGTGCCTTTGCTCTTTTTAGGGCCAAAGTTCTTGGCCATCGTTCCTGATCTGGAAGGTATACCTGAAAGGGTTATTCCAGGATTTCCCTTTCCTACTGTCTTGTCTTTGCAATATATCACGGGGGCCAAGGTGTAGTGCGTGTTGAAGGGAGTAGATCAATATCTGGTTTTCAGCGCGCTCTGTATTGTTGTAATTAGTCGGTGTGAGCTTGGGCGGCATCCGAGGAGGATTTTCGTTGGTGGTGGCACCCTCTGGCCTCCAGATCAGTGTCCTGATGTAGATACACCACGCGTCCCTAGGAGGGTAGGGTTGTTTGAGTCTTTTTACGTGGTGCTCTAAGGTGGAGGTGTCTGCGCTGGCACTCTAGGGGAGGGCCATGATTGTCAGTCCTGTTTTGCACTTTACCGTGTCACACATGCTGCTAAGGTGTAGCTGCGCAGTGGTCCGCTATCCCCTCTCTGCCTGTCGAGGGGGCCTTATATTTAATTGCTTGAGTGTCTTGGTCGCCCCGGGAGTGGGGGGGGTTGTAGCGTCGGTGCTGGCGCCCTGCCAATGTTTAATGGTTGCCACTAGCTTCCTCTATGGGCACCGTTCTACAAGTAAATGAAATGTCCGCTCGTCTTGCTGGCGTGCGTTGGCCCTCCGTCTGCTCCCGGGTACTAATGGGTCCGAGAGGGGGAGGAGGTTTGGATGTGTGCCGTTCATGGTGAGAGTACCGGGCCCTCTCACGTTCTTATGGTGTTGTGCACCGATTGCTCCTTCCTCGTTGTCTATGCCTTTGTTTACAGCGGATCAAGCTTATGCTGAGACAATCCGCCCTCCCGCCTTTCTTATAATTCCCTGTGGGGAGCCGGTGTGCCGCCCAAGGGCTCAGCGGAGGGGGAGGCAACCAGCGTGAGGAGCGGGCACGGCTTACCTTCCCCGCGGCGGGTTCTCCCCTCCCAGGAAACGCTGCTGTGTTGAGGGTGGAGGGGGACTGCAGGCGCTCGACGATATACGGAGTACCCGCGACTCTCCACCGCCAGGTGGGTAAATTGAGCGGCTGGCGCCGCCGCCGCACACGTAGTTCTCGGGCCGGACTCCTCCCCTCTCTCGCCGGCGGCTGCGTTCAGCATTACCTCTGGAGTCTGAGTTCACAGTTCAAAAACCGCTTGGCCATTTTGTCCCAAATTTCTTGTGGGCAATCCTTAGCTGGTGCCACACGTTCGCTGCAAAATTCACGTGCAACCGGAATCAGCAAATTGGCATTACGGCCCTGGATACAGCCGGAGCTTACACGAGAGCTGCCATTTTCTCTCGTGCGCAACAGCGCCCCTTGCTTTCCTTTTCAACTGTATTGGAGTGGGGACCTCAAGTTCTGAGTCTTCACTTAGGTACTCGCCTAGGTCCATAAAATCCAGAGATATGCTTGCCTCTTCTGAATCTATGATCATTTTCTTCTCCGTTTGATCTGGTGTGGGTTTGTTTTTTGAGACGCACTTTTCTGTCTCTACATCTCTAAGAAAGACCGCTTTTGTCCCCTTGTTTCCAGATTTTCTGCTGGTTGGGCCGCTTCTGGCACTAAAGTCAAAGATCTCCGCCTTGCCCGTTGATTCCCTTAGACTGCCCCCAATGTTTTGGGAAAAGATGCCATAGGACGGTTGCTTGCCTTTGTTGCGTTGTTCTTTGGTTTTTCCTTCACTTTCCGATACTGGAAGTGATGCAATTTTTTGATCGCTGTCAGAAAGTGTGTCTAAGTGTGCTGGGCTGTTTGGCTGTACTCGCTGCTCTCCGACAAGTAGTCGGCAAGGAGAAGATTGCATTTCGTCGCACCACGATCAAGGAATTACTTTCATTTGCGAACCGGACTTGACTTCAGCCTCTGTCTGATCCCGCCGAAGGCCCCGCCCACGCCCCGTACGATTGGAGCACACCCGCTTCAAAACACACTGGCACGCGCACCGCGCGCGCACCGAAGTGTGTTTAAGTGTGCTGGGCTGTTTGGCTGTACTCGCTGCTCTCCGACAAGTAGTCGGCAAGGAGAAGATTGCATTTCGTCGCACCACGATCAAGGAATTACTTTCATTTGTGAACCGGACTTGACTTCAGGTACTCGTTGCCAACAGCGAACTTACTGCTGAAAGAGGATACTGTGGTGTGCACCTTGTGCACAACAGTGACTGTCTCCGCATTGACTTTCTGCTCCTAACCTGACCTCCCCTTCTTTTTGTTATAGCCTCTGTCTGATCCCGCCGAAGGCCCCGCCCACGCCCCGTACGATTGGAGCACACCCGCTTCAAAACACACTGGCACGCGCACCGAAGTGTGTCTAAGTGTGCTGGGCTGTTTGGCTGTTCGGCGGGTCGGCAGGGCGTCAGGAAAAAGCCTGGAAGGGAATAAACTCTTGAAGGAAACACCTTCGAACTGGATTTGAGGTTCTCTCGAGTACTAAACTCAGTGAACCTTTTATTACAGATTGTACCTTCTGCTCTCGTTTGAATTTACGGTACGTTCTGTTGTAAAACTAACCTTGTGCTTGTATTTCAACCTGATACTATTACATTTATATTACCATATTATTTTTTTCAAGTCTACTACTCATAAGCTCACAGTAGCTAACTAGAGGTGGTTAATTCAATAAACACCACTGCAGGCATCTGCCAGGCACTAAATAGCAAAATGGTGGTCAGTCTACGTAGCAGCAAGAGCCTAGCTGAAGGGAATTCTCATATAGGGATGAATGCCACAAATCCGGTATTATTACATGACTCTGGCCTAGAATCCAATATAATTGCTCCTCACTTACCGCCATCAGACGCTGGTTTAAATGACAACAACATTCCATATAGCTTGCAATCAATGGCAATAGAACCTAATGATGACACAAACAAACATCTTCCTCTTTGCACACCTAATATAATAACTGCTGATGAAGATTATATTAAAACTTCCACAAAGGCAAAAGCTTCGGCTGTAGTAATTAAAAAAAACAAAGAAATAGAGTCACTTGGGAATGCGGCATTTGCAAATCAAGATGATAAAACCTGTGTGGCACCGAAAATCATTTCTGATGTCTCCTTCCTGGCTCCTGCATTAATTGGTGAATGGGAGAAACGATGCAGAATTTCATTCACTCCGAATTCTCCGGTAGTATTCTTACCATCGGAAGTTGAACGGATTTGCTTGCATAATATTCAGGAGGGCCACTCTATGCACTCCTGTGCTAGTACTGAACCCTACCATCATGAACGATAGCAGAGACCTTCTTGTAGTTCTCCTATACTCTGCAAAATATCTAATGGCCAAGGGTCTCTCCCAGCACCGTCACAAATGGTGAACGAAACATTTGATGAAGAAATGTGTTACGAGGTAGGGGCGTGTCCCACTCCAGATAAATACACTCAATCCAAATCTCAAGGCCCGAACAATGAAGATGATCTAAGTAATTTTCCTGTGATCTCTTCCCTTTTAAATGTATTAGATAAAGGCCATGATCTAACGCACATGCATATTAATTCACTAAAAGAAGTGGTGTTGGACTTAACCAACAAAGTATCCAAAATTGAGGGTATGTTGCTTTCCCAATCTGTTGCTCATTCAGAGAAACAAGCACTTGTTGACGCATGCCTATTGAAAGCTCTGTCAGCTAATGTTCAGACGTGTACAAATCAATCCACCCAAACTACTGCATCTACCCACACTGTGATATCAGAGCATCGTACCTATGCGAGAGCTGTCGTGGATGGCCCCAAGGAGGAAAACTCTCCTATGGAATGCCCTGTGTCATCTATTATACTAGACGAAGTTAAGCAAAACTCATGTAAATTGGAAGAGTTATCTCGTCTACTAACAAGACAGCACCTGGATTTAAAGTTTGGGTGGGGGAGACCTGAGGAGTTCGTTGATGTAACTAGCTCAATGCCTCTGTCACAAGAGATTGCACTCAATAGCCCGTCACCTTTAGTGAATGTAATTAACGAAGCTGAAGCAGAACAAATTAGAAGCGACTTTATTATCGCTGTGAATCTGGATAAACTAAGAGAAGAAGGAGGTGCTGCAAGCAGTGATCGTGAAGACAACGAACCTGAGGGAAACCAGATCTTTGTCACGTAAAATGAAGCGTGCTCACGTTAGGGCAATAAAAAGAGAAAATAAACAGAAAAAAAAGTTAACTAATGATCAAATATCTGTGGTCACAAAAAAAATGAAACAGGATAACAGTAAAAACTCCAATAAAAATAAGAAAAGAATGAAAATTGCTGATGATGAGGTTGAGACGCAACCATCCAACTCTCTTTCAGGATCTGCAAATGAATCAAAAATTGACCTAACACAACTGAATGAAGAATCAAAGGTGGTCTTAAGTGTGGTTCCATCAGTTGGCTCCCCCCCACAAACAAAAAAAAGGGAGCCCTCATGAGGAAACCGACGGATAATATGGAGAAGGGTGACTCTGGACAGTTGTCTCAAGGACGCCTATCGACATTTTATCCTCTTATTGAAAAAAAAAACCACGGTGTTAGGACAGATAAAGGATCTAAATCCTGATATTAACCCAGACGCAGTTCTTAAACAAAAAAAGGCATGTGACGCAAAGATAAAAACCAATTCCTCTAGGAATATGGATAACATTCAAACCTCTGAGGACTTTGAAAGTCACACTCCACCTCTAGAAAATCTGGTGGCTTCAATTGATTGTGAGGGGGATTCCATTACTGAGGTAAGGGAAGCTACAGAAGTCAGAGTATCTGAGTGCAAATCTCCTTCCCGAGGTAGTGATGAAAAAGAGGAAACTAAATACGTCTTCAATAGAGATACAAGGTATTATCTGGGATGGTCCAGTGATCAGGCAATCAATGGCAAACAAAGGATCAACAGATCTTTTTTGTTTAATATATTTAAGGATAGTCCTCAATTGAGAACTCTCCACATGGATGACATTGAGTGGCTGAGACTGGCAAACCATAATGATCTGTGCACCACACTCACCAATGATACTCAGGCTATTGTGGGATCATAGAGATGACTTTAACGCCCGTGGGTTGACGCTACACCTGTTTAGGACTATTGAAGAGGCTGAGGAATGCCTAAACGAGGTCTTAAAACCGGAGGCAGAAATGGGGGCCACTCACGCCACCTTATCAGCCGGTTCTGCACAAACTGTTGAATTAATTTCTAAAATATCAGAACTGGTGGGTGCCACTTCTAACATTCCTTGGCTTGCTCCCCTGATGACATCTATTCTTGAATTCTCTAATAAGCAAAGCAAACCATAGGCAAAAAACACTTCAGCATTAAATGCTCAGTGTCTCAAAATATTGTCTTGGAATTGTTGCGGGAAAAGGAATTTAGAAAATTGGGCCTCCAATTTTGTAATTATGGGATCTCCCACGATAACACTTTTACAGGAAACTATGTGTGTTAATGAATTGAATATGGAGGGATTTTCCAATTACTGCTTACCGGCTATAAGAGGTGCAACAGGTCGGCCGTATGGGGGTATTGCTATACTTATAAATAATGCCATAAACCACAAGTCGAAGGTTATTTTTGCTAAACATGGAATGTTGGCAATTGAGTGCATCCTCATTGGTGTATCGACCTGTGCATTTTTAATTATATGCCTGTACTACAATCCGACAAATGTCCCGATTGAGGCCGCATTCGATAATATGGATGAACTACTTGAGGAGGCAACGATCAGAAACTCGAATTACATGATTGTTATTGGGGGCGATTTTAATGCGGTTTGTGTACCCCCAATTTCTAAGCCAGTTGATAGGTGTAAGTCCTTTTCAAATACCTCAGTGACTCTGGGAAAGGGTTGGGTCTCCTATTTCAGACAATGGAACATTCAATTGTTGGAATATGAGAGCGGTGATCATAAGGGGACTTGGAAGAGGGGGTCTCAATCTTCCTATATTGACTATTTCTTCGTCTCCTCCAATTGTATGCCCTTGGTAATCAATGTCTCAATCCACACACAGACCCAGAGCGATCACTACCCGATAAGTACAAGTGTAAAATGCGATTTGGCATCCTTGAATAAAGATGTTGCTCTGGGATTGGTGACCCCTGAAAGAGCACAGACCTCTGTAGGATGGCATCCGAAAATGTGCAGAGAGCTATCGTTTCTGGTCCAGAGAGATGTAATTCGTGTGTCTAGTACCGCAGATCTATTCATTAATGCACGCAGAAGAGAAGAATGGAAAGATCATATTGAACATCTTGCCCAAAAAGCGACAGCCCTAAACTTATCCGTTGAAAGTGGTTACAATTCTGGAATAGCAATGGCTAAGAGGGAAAAAAATCGCTGTCTGCGTGCCTTGAAGAAGAATCACGAAAAACACATAGACTATTATGTTGCCAAAAACAAGATTAGGAACCACTACAGGCACAAACTAAAATCCATAAAATTCCAAATGAAGCTTGTCGCGAATCAACAAATGATGAAATATCTCATTACACATGATACCAGGGACATCTGGGCAGTATTAAATAATAAAAAGTGGGTGGCGCTGCATGATATGGCCTCACCAATTGCCTCGTCCACTTGGATTGAATACTTTGAATGTAAATATAGTCTGCCATTGAAATTCTCAACATATAATTCAGGAATTCTTGATTTCGATTGTAAAGAACATTTATTTTTTTCCCTGAATGAAATTGTTGATGCAATTAATCATCTTAACTATTCCAAGGCGGGGGGCGTGGCTAACCGCCATGTGAAGAGGACGTTCGCTCCTTGCGCTCCGCTTGATGCGACCATCATAAGCTGCTTTTAACTACTTTTTTTCGGGGGCCCCGAACCCCACGAACCTCCTCACCGAGGGCCGACGTCCTGCTGCACCTGCGAGTCGATTCCTGTGACCCTGGAGGACCGGTCTCGCCCAATAGACCGTGCGACACGATCCCGCGGACCAGGGCCAAGATGGCGGCTCTCGAGCCCTGCAAGACGCGGCGGCCCGCGCCCTGAAGCCGCTCGCGCCGTAACACTCAGCTGAGGGTCGAGGACACACGAACGCCCAGCTGGACTGATGAGGGGGTCCTGCGGGGCACCCGCGAAGCTTGGAGCGCGAACGACGGAAGGAGCCAACGGGACGACCAGCCTGGAACGTCCCGGACGAGGGCGCTGCCAGCCACAGAACCGGGAGCCGGGCCTCGGAGGCCCTTCGAGGTGAGCGGGGGGGACTAACGCAACCGACACACACAGGCGTGCCCGGCCTGGTAATCCGAAGAAACGGCACACTACCCGTCCCCCCTGCGCCTACGGAGCCGCCCACAGCATACAGCGATCCGCCATCGCGGCCCACCCGATACGGCTTCCTCGGCCACTCCATAGCGGCTCACCTCGGCCGCCTCGTCAGCAGTGAAGCCCTGAGGCTCAGTTGACATGTCTACCAAAGGAGCAAGGGCTAAGCAACGCCAGACCACCATTGACACGTTCACGGCGGCGGGGCCCACAGCGCCAGATAACATGAGCGAGACTCTTGCTGCAGACCTGCCCGACCCCTTGGGGCCTTCAGCGGAACCTAGTAACACACAGATCCTTGAAGCTATCAAACTTTCCCAGGCTGCCGTGGAGCATAAAATAGACGCTGTCGCCATAGACTTAAACCTCCTGCGCCAGGACTTTCGATCCCTGGCCGGCAGAACAGAGGTGCTGGAGGCCCAGGTCCGCGAGAACACTGAAGCCAAGACAGTGCTCCTCAAAGATGTCGATGTACTTCAACAAAAAGTTAAAAACCTGGAAGACAGGGCCGAGGAGGCAGAGGGGCGCGCACGCCGCAACAACATTCGCCTCCTGGGGCTTCCGGAGGGCATCGAGGGATCGGACCCCACGAACTTCGTAGAGAATCTCCTGATACAGGAGATTGGAGCAGAAAAACTCTCTCAGGGCTTTGTAATCGAAAGGGCACACCGATCCCTCACATCGAAACCCCCTTCTGGCAACCCACCCAGGCCCGTGATCGCAAAAGTACTTAACTACAGAGACCGGGAAACCATCCTCACCTTCTCGCGGTCAGGCGGCCAGATCTGCAGGGGTTCAGCCAAGATATCCATCTACCCTGACTATACCTTTCAGGTGCAAATGAAGAGGGCACAGTTCATACACACCAAAGCAAGACTGAAGGCTGCTGGCCTACGCTATATGCTCCTCTACCCCTCCAGATTGAAGGTGATACGAAACAACAGAACTCACCTCTTCGATACCCCGGCAGAGGCCCGAGACTGGATGGACAGGGAGCAGATCCCAGATGTCGAAGTCAAGAAACGACAACCCCGCTGAGCCCCATCTCCCAGGGCCCCGGTGCCTTTCGGAGGCCCCACCATGGAACGGCCACTTACGCCGCAGCTGACTAGATTTCATAACACGAGGAGCCCGGACGAACACTCTCCTACCCCTGGAAGTTCTTTCTTGTTAAGGGTATTCATTACCCGCCCGTAGGGCACCATGCGACCGTCCTGCGGTCTAAAGGAGCGGAAACGGGTCTGTCATAGTGAGGAGCTCCTCACTCGACCTGGTTTATGTTGGGGAAGTTCACAGTTACGGGGGGGCGGGACAGGGGAAGTTGGCACAGTTGTTAAGTGCCCGAATCAGGGACAACCAAGACCATCTACATCCATTTCAGTCGGCACGGACGAGGCACCTACCCTCCGCTGGACAGGCTGGCAGCCACCGAAGCAGAGGTTCGGGGACGCAAGTAACCCGGCTGAGACCCGCATGCACGTATCTCCTGGAAACCACAAGACCCCCACGATCCTCCGGCCACTCGTGGTGCTCCCGGTGGCGTTGGATATGGCCACTAGAATCCCAAATCCCACATGGCCGATACGTTGAAAATCCTGACGTGGAACGTCAGAGGCATGAACAGCTTCGTGAAACAACGGCGCATACTCTCCTATATTAAAAGAAGCAAAACCAAAATAGCCCTGCTACAAGAAACACACCTTACGTCGGACAAACTGAAAGCATTGGCAAAGGCCTGGCGTGGCACCCTGATAGGTTCCTCCTACTCCTCCTACGCCAGGGGTGTCCTGATCTGGGTGGACCCCTCTGTCCCCTTCCGGCTGGTCGGCTCCAAAGCAGACAATGAGGGCAGGATGGCAATTGCATGTGGCACCATTGAAGGGAGAGAGGTTTGTCTAGTCAGCACTTATGCACCAAACCATGATGCAACCACCTTCTTCCACTCCCTGTATCCACGCCTCGGCCCTTACAGGGACCAAACCATGATATGGGGGGGCGACCATAACTGCACCTTAGACCCCCTGAAAGACAGGTCGGACGATAAGCATACACGCCCTTCCCCGCCTGCCAAAATCCTGTCAAGGTTGATACAGCAGCTACAACTCCAAGATTTGTGGAGAGAACAGCACCCAGATGCACGTGTGTTCTCCTTTTACTCCCCTCCTCACGCAGTCCACACCAGGATAGACTACCTCTTCGTGAGCCTAGAACAACAGGCAACGTTCGGCGGTGCTCAGTACCAGCCCAGAGTACTGTCCGATCATTCCCCACTAGTAGCCACCTGGGAGATCTACCCGCCTAGACCCCCGGTCCCCACCTGGAGACTTAGGGCTGAAGCTCTCCTAGACATAGCCCTCCGCGAACACATCGCTGATAGGACTGAAGACTACTGGGAAAGGAACCTCAACAGTGTGAAACACATAGGCACCGCCTGGGAGGCATACAAAGTGGTCCTGAGAGGGGAGATGATTGCAACCATGGGTGGAGCACTGAGGTCGATTACTTCCTCCTTAGAACATGCAGAGAGCGAGTTGGGGGAGCTCGAGGGCAGACTAGATCCATCCCCAGAACATTTACAGAAGGTTATTGACCTCAAACAAACCTGTCTCACACATTGGGAGTCCCTGGGTAGGCTGAGCTATGCCAAACACACTGAACGTACCCACGCTCTAGGTGATAAACCTGGTAAACTCCTAGCTTGGCTGTACAAGAGAGAAGCCCCCAGAACCCCCATTTGCCAAGTACTCAAACCAGATGGCTCCTTAGTGCACACCCAGACCGAAATCAATTCGGTGTTCTCTGATTTTTACAGCAATTTATACGCCGAACCCCCACCCGTGGACGTCTCCGACATAGAGGACATCCTGGACGACATAGATCTCCCCAGGCTAGAGCCCCATATGACGGAAGCCTTGGACGAACCCATCACCCCAGATGAGGTCAAGGCAATCATTAGATCACTCCCGACCGGTAAGACCCCAGGCACTGATGGCCTCCCCGGGGAATTTTATAAATTGTATGAGGAGACCTTGGCCCCATTGTTGGCACAGGTGTTCAATGAAGCCTACGAGCGGGGTGCCCTCCCCGACTCCTTGAGGGAGGCGGTGATTGTCCCTCTCCTGAAACCCGGGAAAGACGGATCGCACTGCGGCTCATATAGACCCCTCTCCATGTTAAATGTTGATTGCAAGATCCTAACCTCCCTGCTAGCTAGTAGACTGCGAAGGGTAATTCCACACCTGATCCACCAGGACCAAACGGGTTACGTGCCCGGTCGCTCCATAACAGAGAACCTGCGTAGGTTGCACCATATTATATACAGCACGGAGCAGAGGCCTCAGAAATACGCGGTGGCGTCACTAGACGCCACCAAGGCCTTTGATTCAGTGCGTTGGGAATGGCTTTATGCCACTATGGCTAAAATGGGGATAGGACCTGTTTTCCTGAGATGGACCCGGCTTGTCTACACCAACCCCACCGCTAGGGTGCGCACGAACAGGACCTTCTCAAACAAATGGGCGTTACATAAAGGCACTCGCCAGGGCTGCCCACTCTCCCCGATGCTATACATAATCGCCACCGAACCCGTAGCCACGTACCTCAGGCAGGAATACGGAGATGGGGGTATTGTAATTGACGGAGAGACCCACCTCCTCTCTATGTATGCGGACGATACGCTGTTGTTCTTACATAACCCCGAACACCTCCTGCCCTACATCCTAGAAACACTGGACGGATTCAGTAGATACACGGGTATTCGTATTAACAAAGAGAAGTCCTGTCTCTACCCTCTAGCCGCCCTATACAAAAATGGCCCTTCCCTCCCCGCCCTGGATCTGGAGTGGCAGGCGACCTCCTTTAAATACCTGGGAATCACCATACACCGGGACCCATTCACGGAACATACACTTAACACGGTGAGAGCCAAAGACGCTCTAGAAAAATCCATGGAATTCTGGGGTAAGCTTCCGCTTTCGATGGCCGGTAGGGCCGGTCTACTTAAAATGGTTGCTCTCCCCCGCCTACTGTATAACTTTACAAACGTTCCCTACAATATCCCCCCCTCCTTCTTTAAAAACATAAACAAACTATGCAGACGGTTCCTTTGGCAGGAGGGCAGACACAGGGTGGCGCTGGACACACTCCAAAGACCTTACGAGAGGGGAGGAGTTAAGGTCCCTAATTTCGAATTGTACTATCTGGCGAGCCAGCTGAGGCATGTGATGCGATGGATGGCCGATGAGACCACCTCGGACACTAGGCTCCTCCAACCTGCATTACCCGACCTCCTCCTGAGGGACCTATTGTGGGCACAGGGCAAATTCACGCAGCCCCTTCCATACTTAATTAGACTTGGAATAAAGCTCTGGAACAGAGCGTGCAAAACTGTAGGGCCAGCTGATCCTTTCTCACCCCAAATCCCTATAGCAGCAATTATGGCTCATCAGCCATGGGGCTTTCACGAATCACGCACCCAGTGGGAGCCTCACGGAGTGGCCACCCTGGGAGATCTAATGCGGGACAAAGAGATCATGCCCTTTCCTGATCTTACTGAAACTACGGGATTACCCGCTGGCCAATTTTTGCTCCACGGGGCAGTGACACACGCCATTAGGGTCAGATGGCCGGAGGCCACCACCCCCATGACGGAAAATACGGTCATAGAAGCATTATTGAACACAGCCGAGGGCGGCCATGAAACCTCGCGATTGTACGAAACCCTGCTCCTGGGCACGACCAACACCGAGCTTAAATGTAGAGCAAAATGGGAAATCGAATTCGGCTTAGACTTTACGGATGCCGTATGGGAGAAAATAACCCACTACCATAAAAAAGTCTCCAGGAATGCCCGTTTGCAGCTCATCCAACTGTACATCACTAATAGATCCTACCTAACTCCAGAGGCTATATCTAATTTCAGGGGAGCCGAGGTCCAGCTGTGCCCCAAATGTAGGGAGCCGAAGGCGGGTATGACGCATATGTTCTGGGGCTGCCCGGAGATACGCCACTTCTGGACACAGGTTCAGGGGAGGGTGGCGGACGCAGACATCGAGCTAGAGGTGAACTCCCCCGCTGTATGCATCCTGGGCAGATGCAAACGCAACCACAAAAACAAACCTCTGAACAAGCTCAAAGACTTGATCTACATAACTGCGAAGAGGCGCATAGCCATGGGATGGAAGAGCCCTAGGGCCCCGCATGAAGCATTGTGGTGGGGGGACCTGACTAAATGGATAACGGCAGAGACTGGCGCGTGGGAAACGGCAATCCTTGAACAAAGGCTAGACTCCAGCGGAGAACTACAACGCTGGGTGGCCTTGACTGAGCCACTTCTGCATCCTAATAACTCTGACGATGCCTCGGATGGATCGGACTTCCCTAGCCATCAATCTGGCCGATCGTAATGGGACAATAATGTTTACTTGGTCTTGAGTTGGGGGGGTGGGGGTGGGAGGGTTACGTTACTTTTTGATTATTTGCCTGATATTCAATTGATGTATACTTGTTTTTGTTATTCTGGTAAAACCAATAAATACATTTAAAAAAAAAAAAAAACTATTCCAAGGCGGCTGGGCCGGATGGTTTGCCTGCCTGTATTTTAAGACGATCCATATTTTTGGGGCGCCATTCTTTATACAAAGTTTGCTTATATTCTTTCGACTAATTCTATCCCTAAATCATGGCTTAATGCCATAATTATTCCCTTGTACAAAAAGGGGAATCCCAAATTGCCTGAGAACTTCAGGCCAATTGCACTGATGGATGCATCAGAAAAGGTTTTTTCCATACTTTTACTACAGCGTTTACAAAATTTCATAGAAACAAAGAGTATTTTCTCAAAGTTCCAAACGGGGTTTCGAAAGTATATGGGGACCTCGCTAAATGCACTCATTATATCACACATTTATGCACAAACCAAAATTCCAGATTACGGGGCTGTCTATATGGCAGCCTTGGACATGAATAGTGCTTTCGACTCAGTAATAAGAGAAATATTATGGACTAAACTCATACAACTTGGTTTCCCAAAAAGAATGGTCCAACTAATTGCAATGTTGCATAATCACACAACGTATCAAATAAGAATAAATAGAGACGGTGTCCTTACAGTACCTATTATGACCAAGACAGGAGTTAAACAAGGATGTAACATGGCCGCTACATTATTTAACTTATACATCTGTGATATGGATATGATTTGGAATGGAAGTGGCATGTATCCCGTGAAACTAGGGGATTTGAAAATATCATGGTTATGTTTTGCAGACGATATTTTATTGTTTGATCGAACTCCAAGTGGATTACAACAAAAATTGGATAGATTCTCTAATTATGCTGCATCTCATAACCTAACACCAAACTGTCTGAAATCACAAATTGTCGTTTTTCGCAATTTTAGAAAAATCAAATCATATAACTGGCAACTAAATGGTAACATCATTGTATGTGAAAACTCAATTCGCTATCTTGGGTATCCCTTAAATGTTCAGTATTCTCTTAAATTTTGGCAATCATACCTAAAGACGAAGGTACGTCCGTTAATATCTATGATGAAGGTTTTGTTAAGAACTATCTGTGAGTTTTCGCTGTTACCGTTGATTAATTTCTATATGTTGAAAGTTGAACCAATCCTTCTATATGGTTTGGATATGTGTCTTCTTGATGTGGGCGGCATACTAAATCAAATACAGGGAAATGTATGGAAAAGTGTGTTGGGGTTATCTAAATCAATCCCTAACTCTATTATCAGACATGAACTTGGTTTATCCTCTCTAGCTGCCAGATGGTCTTGGAGAAAACTATCACGATATGCAGATATTATGGCGCCTCATAATAACTCCCTATATGTGGATCTAAATGGTCTATTTGCTTTGACAAAAATAAAATCTATCAGCATATTTGCTAATGAAATGAATCTCATCTTAGACGATTGCGACTGCACGATTCAAGATCTAGTTATGCAGCTTCCCAAAGTCAAAAGGAATCTCTACGATCGTGACTGGTCAGCAACCTTGGATTGTAATAATTCATACAGATTGTATTTGGAATATGCTAGATGGCCACGT